>NC_085023.1:11291941-11617770 GCF_963692335.1 Osmerus eperlanus
AGCACTATATATGTGTAACAAAAGGTTAAGAACCCATCTTATGGTGAAAAATTGAATATGAATCAGTGAGTCACTTAATTTGAGAAATATGTCAATTGGCAATTATAGCACAAGGATAAACCTTGAAGGCTCACAACTTAATTGCTTTTAACAAGCACACGGCTAGGAAATCTGCATTTGTTAAAAGATCAGACGTCTCAAGAAACAGTGTTGAGCTCTTGAAGTTGAGGTCAGCTAAAGTAAATAACTTTTCTTCCAGTGAGTCAGAAGATTCAGGGATTGATGGTTGAAACCCCTTCAGGCCCTTTAACGTCATCTCTGAGAAAACATTTTTGCCATAATGACGAGACTATGGCCTGGAAGTAATTCAGGAACCAGTGCAAAAAGATGCAAAACACTGGCATACTAGTAAATAAATGCCCGATTGGTGCTGAACTTGCTAGCTTGATCCTCATACTGCTTCCCCCTCTGTGTTACCAAATAATGTTCATGCTTACCATGTTTCTTTTTAAGGTGCCCATTTGGCAGGCAGACCATGAAGAGATGAGATCAATGTGTGTGTGTGCACTTGTCTACATTATCACATGCAGACACTGCAGAATTAAGATGCTCAAAAGCTTTGGCACTTAGCTGAGGCAATGACTTTCCAATAATAGTCAGAAGAGGAAACGGATTTAAAAATAAATAATAATATCTTTATCATTCAAATCCAATTGAAATGCTAAAGCTATGCATGTTCCTACAGTCCATCGCATGACAACAGTGGAGGGTCTATAGTTCTATCAGAAGGGGATGTGTGCAAACAGCAGCAGTGTTAAGTGAAAACTGTCATATTAATAAAGTATGATTCATAAACCTATATATTACTAAGACTCAAATCTGCACATGTTGATTAAAATGTTGAATGAGGCCCAACTATGGGCTTCTGTCTCATCAGATTTGCCCAGGAATGAAAGGCATTGTATCTGAGGGGCATTATTGATATTTCTGAAGACCTCAAAGGACTGGTGTACACTGGATAATTACTCCCACCAGCTTAGCCTATAGCCTGCCATCACCACATGATTCTGGGTGTTAAGATACTGATCATACCTTAGGCATGGGAATTTCATGTGAAAAATCACACCCACATTTTTGCTTTATTTTATAAGAGGTGATCCATTTGAACACTCAAGATTAGAAGACTTCTTTGTGGTAAAGAGCAAAACAAAGAGATAAACAGCTCTTTCAAGGCAAACGATTGCAAGTAACTCTCTGGCTCATATATCCACCCAGAAACATTCCATCATCTGCCTGAGGTTGTTGTGGTTTACTTGACTTTGGCCCATCTTTACAGTCCATTCACAAGCATTGGATAGCCTACATGCCTTTCTTGCGCTGTGAAGACATACATTTTTCTCATGCCATTCCCCAACACGTTAACATCTGTCCAGTACCGCACCACATAGCACAGTAGATGTGTTAGTCATGGCCATGTCACGCAACTCCATGGAAGCAGTATTCACTCTGTTCCTACATTACTGTACAGCCATAATGAACTAGTGGACACATACCTGCAGGTCACTTTTCAAATATCCATTCTTCTCTTACATACTCACTACATACCTGTAAGCTACGTATTCATCCAATATACCCTGACACACACACACTTCAATGAGAGCACAGAAAGGAGCAGACGCATTCTAGAAAATGATGACTGGACTAACAGTGACACAGCTCCATAATTGTGAAACATTCTATTTAAAATCTAATACTTTCGTGCTGAATATTAACAATAAAAGAACACGAAATATTTGTTGCAAGTAAGACATTTCTATGGTCAGTTGTTGGCCCCTCCCAAAACGCAGACATGCCCGCACACTACGGGGATTGTAAATTATGTCCACCAAAAACGTCAGCGACCAACTCAGCATTCCAGCACAAGACAAGGAGCAAGGTGTTCAAAGCTTGTTCTATCATTAAATGCTAGTGTTTACACAATAGTTTTCGTATGTTTCTTAACTCACCATTTCTTTGTGCATTCCACCATGAGTTCTTGATAGGAAGCCACGAATTGGAATTTGGACGCATGCTTCCCCACACGTTGTAATCTTTTCCAAACCGAGGCCATGTTTCTTTAGGAGCGGATAGTTTTTTTTATGTAAAGCTACCTATCCCGTCCTGGATTTATGCTTTCTTTGGCTGAGTCCCCACTTAACGTTGATATTCAAATATATCCACACGGATTCAGACTGCTTACAAACACTATTAACATTTCACCAATAGATTACAAAAGGCAGTTCGTAGCAGTTCCACACGGTTTGGCATGCCTTTAAAAACATCCCGACAAAACCAGAAGAAGGTTCATGGAATTTTTGCCGCGGTGGCTGTCAGAATGACAGCGTGCATGGTTGAGAAAGTCAGGGAAAACGACTGCAGTTTAATCCCGTCTTCTATTGCGTTATAACCCAGAACACCTAAGAAAGATAGAAAAGAGTTTAGTAACAATGCTGCTAAGAGGGGTACAGCTGTGAGAACACGTTATTCCATAATCTACAAACATTCAACACAATTCCACAACATGGTGCTTTAAATGTCACTATAAAAAATGTAGTCTACCCCACGAAGAACATATTACAAAATGTAGTCAATTAACTTCACTAACCTTATCCAGACCAGAGCATTTAAATTACAATGCTAGTTTAATTTTATGTTTCAACAGAAGACAGACAAGGGGAGACTGATAACTATATAGCTATCATGCGAACCCAGATTGGCACAGGCTGCGAGCCAGTCCAATTAACAAGCTAGCTGGCTAGCTAACGTTAAAACCTTGCAGGGACTAGTAACCCACTGAGTGTATAAAGCTTTACCATGAGTTAGTGCTAGCAAATTTCGCTGGCATACTGGTGTGATTATTGTATGGTTGTAATAATTCGTTAAATTATTCGTTAAAAGGCAACAGAATATGCAGAATGCAGACTTTGCTGCAAGCCTATTACCTATCCGTCTCGAGCTAACGTTACTATACAGTTGGTTGAATGTTACCACTCACCACGTCAATTCTGATCTAGTTTACGTTAACTCTGCACGTAGGTTCCAACAATTGCACGTAAATATTACATGTCAACATGATTTCCGCCTAACCAACTAAAACTAGACTCGTTAAGGTTCTGCTACAACCACGCACCCCGGCTGTTCCAATTTTGCCGCTTAGTTCTACCCAGCGCCAGCGGTGCTGATACTTTCTAGCTCACTCGCTAGCTGTCTTGCTAGCTAAATGTTTCCACACTGGTCAGAATGACACGTTGAATGAAAGAGATACTCACCATTAAAATCACATTAAACTTTCGTTTAAAAAGCGTGCAGTTGTTGATGCGACGGCTAGTCACTGGATAGGTAGTTAGACAGCGAGCTGTCCGGTTCCTTCCATTCCCATTTTGGCTAGACTGGCAAGCTAGCAAATGATCACATCAGCAATGCAAGCCCTACTAGTAGCCATTCGACAAGAGCTAGCAAATGCTAGTTAGCCAGCTAAATTCGTGCAAGCTATCAAAACATTGAAGCAACGGAAATAGTTTCTCGCTGGCAAACAGGTTTCCGACGCTATATGAGGAATCCAACGAAATACGCTAAGATTCAGCTCGAATATAAACGATATATTTCCTTGGGACAAAAACTACTGGCTTATTACAGGCTTTCGAATTCCAACAAGGTACATACGTACTCTCCACCCTCATTTACCCCTCCATCATTTATCCCTACACTGGTGACTAGCTTCTGTTACGCCTGGAAGAAACGCCTTTGGGAATCTACCATTGGTCAAATCCATGTGTAATACCTGGAATGCTTTTTGTAAAGCTCTCGTTTGTAAGTCGCTTTGGATAAAAGCGTCTGCTAAATGACTACATGTAAATGTATACATCAGTCAAAATCTGTCCATCAAATTAATGAGTAGTACGCCCAGACAGTATGCTACTGGAGCTACAAGTGTATGATGCCTCATTCATTAAGGCATAACATAGTCAGTGTGGTATGGAAGTTCAATGCAGTGGACGTGCAGTGTTAAAGTCAAAGATGAAAAACACTGCCACCACTGCTATTGTTAATAATATAAAGATATACAAATGTATGAAATTAATGATCACCAGATTAAATATGCTGCAAAATATTTTTTTCAATGAGTGAAAAGTGCGCTGAAACAAACATGCGTTTTGTATTTATCCATTAATTCATTTAGCACCGTTTTATAGTTTACTGAATACAATGTTATAGTGACATTTGGGCATTTACAGTTTCATAAACAATTAGCATTTTGACACAAAATAAGAAAATAAATCACAAATGGTTTGTGAAATAACCCAATTGATTTTCATGTCACTGTAATGAATTTTAAAAGTAATGCCTGTGAACACTGACATATTTTCTCACCTATAATGGAGGTAGAAAAGAGGGGAACCCAGTACATCACATCAGCATTAGTATATTCTCGTGAGTCTTAGTTAATGAGCAAGACATAGGAGGAAGACCTTTGTGTTCTGTTTGTGTCATGTCTGCCTCATGGCCCCAGGCTTACACCACACCACAGGGTTTAGATGTAATAAGCTTGGAAGTGCTGATAGATACAGACAAGAAGGCAGCCACAGTGAAAAAAAGCTAAAAAGGGAGGCAACAACATTTAGACAGTTTGTTTTATTATTGTCTCACTTCTCTTTATTATCAATAATAAATGAAATGAATGAATAAATCAGTCAGATGATGGTGTAAGGCTGGTTGTCATCCTGCCCCCACCTCTCATATGCTAAAATCTGGAGTTGCTGGATGGGGTCTCAACTTGATGGCTCTCACACCCCATTCAAGATTTGGTCTGATTGGTTGTTCTTGTGTATAAAAGGAATTGCGAAGCATTGTTCTGTGGATTCTTGATCTCCTGAGTCCTTCTCCTCAGCTCTGGCTTGTCCTACTCCTTCCTCACATTTTGCTTTCTATCTCCGGTTTACAATAATCATTGAAGGGTACGTAAGAGTTCACCATCACTTTGTAAAATGTTTGCCTTGTAATTGATTTCATTTATTTGCAATGTTATGAAATGTTTATTTCATTTAACCTGACTTTGAACATTCTTTCTCTGATTTAACCCATAGAGTCAAATAACTGTAATTCCATTGGTATTGGCATTATTTGGTTCATGCTAATACACTTTTCAGTTTCCCCTTTAAACCATTGGGGAATTCGTTTTGGTTGTTTGGCCAATATTTAACCCCCTACAATGGTCTATTGTAATATTGGTCAACGGCAATCAAAATGGGACCATGATTTGACAGCAGTGAGGCTGACAATTTAACCGCTCTATGCCCGCTGTTTTAGTATTTGTCTTGAGAGCTTACAGGGAGCTTCCCCGATGTGTCAAGGAATGCTTTGATGTGACAAACGATATGGCTCTAAACACCTCCTTGAGTCTGAAAGGGACTAAGGGTGGTGGGGGGTGCAGGTGGAGTCTTCCTGTCTGCAGGCTCACTGTGGGTCCCTCCAGTCACCCTCATGGAGGAGATCATCCCTACTGAATGTTGTTGAGATAAGTGTCAAATTTACTTTTAACAGCTGAGAGGAATTGCTAACAAAGTGGAACCCTTCATATAAAGCCTGTGAGTTTAAACCAATGATAGGACACAATTATTCAATATTATAGCTAATAAAAATATTTGCTGTTCAATTTTGGTGCTCTTATGTTGACTGTGGATAGTTGTAATAACCATATAAAGGATTTAGATAATCTTTTTCACTGACTTGTCACTTCATCATAGTTCGACTGTAGTCCTAATGTTAATCTTGACTAACTGCCCTCCACAGTCAACTGCAGGAAGCCAAAGGGCATTATATTTTCCCTTTTTCACCACTTTGTTAGTGTGTCCCCCCGTGAAAACAGAAGCAGGGGACTTGCCACATAAGATAAGAATCTTTGGACCCATGCACTGCTAAATTATTGTGACGTGGCAAAGCATCTGGCAGGGGTTGGTGTGGTACTTTAACCCTGAGTCAAGACTGGTTGTCCTGATGTTTGATCTGACTAAGCTATCAGGTTGGATGAAGAGAGTAGTGTGAAGGTTTCTGCCATTATGGCAAAACCTAAGTAGAATTAATAGTTTCTTTCAGGAATTTTGAGCAGTTGACTCAATAGGACATTTAAGGGACTACATTGTGAATAAATAATTGTATCCAGAACAGAATATTGAATATGAGGAAAAGTTTATACCAACCAAACAGAATCTGCAAAGTAAACAATGACCAAGTGTTACTTGGTCATTGTTTATGTTTCAACAGAAGAATCTTGACACTGATTATCTATTGGTAATTCTGGCAGTAGTTATAAGTTATACAGACGCTTCCTAGTCCAGTTTGAGATAAATCTCTACTGGTGAACATCATTGTTTTGCATGTATGCCTCGAGACATCTGGGATCAATGTTGGAAGTCCTTTAGACTGCAGTGTGCCTGTTCACAACACAACACAGGGTATTTTATGCTCTTTTTGATCCAATTTTCAGACTGACACTTTAGTAAGTGCTTCGGTCTTAATTCTTTATGTACTTGAATAAAGTATTTATATTGACAAACAATGGTGAGGTTATTAGTAAGCAAGAGTGTAGTGGTACTTTGTAAGTGTTAGACCTCTTCAGTGAATGATGTCTGTCAGCTACAGATACTCTGTCCCTCTCTTACCTCCGATCACAGTATCTGTAGGCAGACTTAATTAGTCCCTCAGGCATCTTTGTAATCCATTCATGGAGACAGAGTATACGTCTGGAAACTGTCTTCTCCCTTGAGCTCCCCTGAAACACTCTCCCGTTTTTATTAGCCTATTAATTAATTTCAGGTTGTCTGAACAAGATCAGAGTAGGAAGTAATTACAGGAAAGGGACCTCACACATATGTTTGCAACTTCTTCTTAGCCATCTGATCATATTAGTTCATCAGTAAATCGACTATATTATAAAAAACATCTTCCAAGACATTGTTTCAGGAGAGTTGTATGCACAGTTGCAGGAATGTTTTGGAGTTCGTAACCCTCAAATAACTTTTTGCTGTTTTTTGTTCATGGCACACAAAACCACATCTCTGGCATATTTAAAAACTGCAGGTTTCACATATGACACAGTTTACTTCTTATATGTGTTGTATAGGGAAGGAGTTATATAAGTTAATTATTTTCATATAACTATTACACAAAGACAGTTGCTGTGGATACAAAGAAAACCAATCATCTCTGAACTATAATGACATTTTTCAGCAAGATCAAAAGCCTAAATCAAGTTTAGAATACAACACACGGGCCAAAGGTTACCTTTCTTGCACAGACATCAATCCAGGAACTAGTGTCTTGATCCTTTTGATGATGACCTGATGCATGTATCAAGGTGAACAAACAGACAGCTTGTATACTCTGGCACATGGACGTGTCCAGAGTTGCTGACCTTTGTGATTCCATTTTTCTCTACCCACAATACCAATTGCCCATCATAGACTTTCTTGTATGGACAGAAGACGGCTGAGGTCCTAAATGATGCACTCTGGGGTCGATTTTTAAGAGCTTTTCTTTTTCTGCCCAAATCTATTAGCAGGAGAGAAGGGTTTAGAGACGTACATTTTGCTGAGTTACCACATTGACTATGTGCGATGGCTACATGTGAAAAAGAGATAAAAGATAAAAGTCAGAAGGTAAAGGGAGTTTGTGAGAATATAGAGGGTTAAAAGGAAAAGAAGGGGGAGTGAAGGGAAGGGGGAACAGGACGGAAGATATAGGGAAGAGGGGCAGACAAAATGGGGACGGGGAAAAGAAAGAGGGGAAGAAAGAGAAAGAAAAGCTGTGTTGTGCTAAGGAAAAAAGAGGTGGAGGGTGGGCTTCTGTTTCCCTTTGCTGATCTCCAGTTTGTTGAAGACTTCATTGGCTTTCTCATTGCCTGCAGGTGTGATAACATTGATGACTCCTCCCCCCTGGAGGGGCTGTAACCAGACTCACACCTTCTTGTAGATGGGGCCCAACTTAACCCCTTAAGGCAAAAGTACATTAAATTGACCTTTAAAGCTTGAGATTATTGTCAATGAATGATAAGCAAAAATGGCATCACATCAAGCACATCAACACAACCAAGCACAATGAACAGCAACACAACTGATTTCTCTTTCTGAGGAAAGCCTATAAACAGGTCTAGCCCAAGGGTACAAATACTCAAAGGATTATTCTCTGTTTGTCCTTTGGTGTTGAAATGCATTGCCTGGAGGTGCTGGTATTACCCAACATATTCATCCTTGACTCATTGGCTGTCTGTGGATACATTCCACACAGTTGCCCGACCACACAACTGCCGTCCCAACACATTAAAAAGAGAAGCATGTGAATGATAAGGGAAATATCAGCACTGAACTAAAATATACATTCAAAGTAAACTCTTGACACTGTAGGCTACAGTGTTTTAATTCTGACCTAACCATGTAAAATGGTACAGGTTATAATTTATCCGACTCCATTTGAAAGTGGCTGAGCTGTCAGTGAACTTTATTCCTCTTCCTGCCACCTCAGTATAGGTGTCAGCTTTTGAAAGAGATAAAAGAATCTCTCCATAAAACATGTTATCGCGGTCCCTCTGAAATCTGGCTAAGCATGAAGATATGGTAGTATTATTGACTGTACAGAGATAACTGCTGTGCTTGTGATCTGTGCTAAAAAGTTGAGAATTGTGGACAAAGCAAAATAACAAGGCATCCATTACTCTCTAGGCCAGACACAGCTGAGGAGGAAAGGGAAAGGAAGAGAGGGAGTCAAATGGAGAGAGAGAGCCAAGGGAGGCAAGGGGAAGGAGAGAAAGTGGAGGAGAAGTGTGTGTGTGTGTGGGGGGGGGGGGGGTTAAGGAGAAAAAGAAAAAAGAAACAATTCTGTCTCTGAGTCTTAGCTTGAAATTGAGCTGCTTCACGATCAAATAACAACCTTGTTATGCTTCTTGAATACGCTTGTTATCAGTGGCTGGCCTTATTGTAGTGGTTACCTCCCAGCCTCCCTCCAAGGTGTTACTAATGCATGGTTGCTATTGCTAACATGAGCATGGTCACCAATCATGAATATTTTATGTACCTTTGACCTCCACCTTCATTCCATCAGCCCACGAGGAATGTATAGAGATACATTTTACATAGAAAAATTTTATGTGTAAATTCTTTATGGTAGTCAGATGAAACCTGCACTCTTAAAAAGTCCAACAAAAAGAATAACTTGGATGGAAATGGCAGGCCACTAAACTAGAAGTATTCTGTCCGGCTTAAAGGATAACTTTTTGGAGTATAAGCATGCCCTCACCAGGCCCGATCATAATGCCTCTACGAACTGATTAGCGATAACCCTAAATTCTTATTTAACACTGTTTCTAATCTCACAAAAAAGTACACTATGTCAGCACAGATCTTTCCCCTGATGATTACCTGGAATTCTTAAACCACAAAATCTACACAATCATGGACCAACTACAGACGGACCCTAGAAATGCCAACATCAACACAGAATCTTCCCCATACTAAGCACTCTGCAAGGTAAGGATCTAACTCACTTCAATCTATGGAAGCATTCCTCAATCTAACAGAATCATAAATCCACTAGCTGCCTTCTCGACCCCCTTGCTGCCAAAACTCCTTCCTTTAATTGTTAAATATTTTTTATGAATCTATTGTATCTGGCCACATCTCTACTGCCTTTCGAACATAATAGAATAAGCAAAAAATTAGTAAGCCACTGCCTAGAAAACAAAACCTGAATCTTAAAATTCTCAGCAAGCACAGGCCCATTTCAAATCGTCTCTATCTCTCAAAAATTCTCAAAATATTTGTGGCCCAACAGCTCACTGGACACCTCTCCTCAAAACAATTGTATAAATCCCTTCAAACTGGATTTTGTTTTCACCACAGTGCTGAACCAGCACATGCCAAGGTAGTCAATGACTTACAGATGGCCTCTGATGCAAGCTCTGTTTCTGTTCTGGTTCTCCTGGACCTGAGAGCAGCTTTTGACAGAGTTGATCATCTCTAGCATCATGAGAACTATGTTGGGATCTCTGGCACGGCACTCCAATTGTTTATATTTATCGGAGTTTGCATTGCGGGGCTCTGTCCTAGTCAGTTTTCTTTTTTTCTCTACATGCTGCCTCTAGGAAACGTAATTCAACGCTCTTGAGTAAACTTTCACTACTACACAAATGACAGCCAGCTATACATTTTCCTGAAGTCTGGAGAACTACCACATATCTACAAACGTGTACCTGCGATAACGACATGATTGACAAGCAATTTCTTTCTTCTCATATCTGATCAAACTGAGGCGCTGTCCGTAGGACCAAAGAATTAGCTATCCAACCACACCTTGGAATTTGACAGCATAAAAGTCTTCCCAAGCCAACTTGTCAAAAATCTTGGAGTCACAATGGATTTCGACCTCTCATTTGAATGCCATTCTAAGAACCAAAATTGCATTTTTCCATCTACTTAACATTGCAAAATTAAGAATATTTCTTTGAATGATGCTGGAAAATTAATATATGCATTTGTTACTGTATATTACCAGACTATTGTAATGTACTATTTTCTGGCCTCTGGAATGCTTACATAAAAAGTCTGCAACTGGTGCAAAATGCTCTAGCAATATTACTGAATAGAACCAGAAAATAACAACCACATTTAACCTATTCTGACTCTCTGGCTTCCAATTCAAGCCAGAGCTGAATTCAAAGTCCTACTTCTAACATACAAATCCCTCCATCTCCTTGCACCCTATAAGGACACGATGATCCCAAGACAACAGATATCTTGTGATTCCCAACGTCCAGAAGAAAACAGCAGGGGGCAGAGTGTTCTCATATAGAGCTCCTCTCTGGAACAGACTTCCTGTCTCAATCAGGGAGGCTGACACTGTCTCTGTTTTTAAGGCTACAATAAAAACCCTTCTTACTCGTCAGTATTATGGCTGTGGAAGTGTGTGACTGTGTGTAGCACGGTTGTGTAGCACCGAGGGCCAGTGTGACATGACATTTCCTTACACTGTTTGTCTGTATTGTATTGTATTGTGAAATTACAAATAAAGTTAATTTAAACTTGTGAGTTACCGGTGTGTACTGGTGTGTTACACTGTGTCTGCATTGTACTGCTGATGGTGAAATGATGAATAAGGCAAGCTTGTGTGTAGAATGGTAGCTGACATGTGGAACTGTGTTTAACATGGTTGTTAAGGTGTGTTACTGTGTGTGTAGTGTGGTCGTTAAGGTGTGTTACTGTGTGTTTCCAGATGAAAACTGTGTGTGTGGGGGGGGGGTGCTTGGCAGGGTGTTATGATGTAGAGCTCCTCTCCACTGGAACAGACTTCCTGTTACATTCTCTTATTCTCTTTTCTTCTCTCTCTTCATTCCTGTCCCCCCACCACTCCCTGGTGTGGGGGGTTGAAATGTCAACATCTCTGAGGTCACCGTTCTGTCAACATTTGTCCTTGATGCCAATGTGGACATGGGTCTCCTATTATGTTTAACTCAAATCAAATCAAATCAAATGTATTTGTATAGCCCTTTTTACACGCAAGCATGTCACAGAGGACTTCACATATGCCCATAGAACTGCCCCTCAACCAACCTAAACCCTCAAGGAAGACAAGGAAAAACTCCCAAAAAACTCTCAACAGGAGAAAAAAAATGGAAGAAACCTTGGGAGGAGCAATTCAGAGAGGGATCCCCTCCTCCAGAGACGGTTGGTGGGAGAGAGGAGCAGAACACTGTTCTGGTCAATAGTCTAGCAGCAGCATTTTGCACCCGCTGTAAATTTTTTAGGTGTGTAATTGGGAGGCCAATTAACCAATATATCCTACCAACACCATCTTGTGGACCTATACAACAATGTAGACTTTGGTCTCTAATGCCCTCTAATGGACCACGCAGAACCCCTGGTTCCTATCTGACACTCCTGTGATGTCATGCTTATTATTATACTTCTCAGTCCTGTAGCTGACTACTGCCCAAACTGACACATTTTACATTGATTTTGGGGTCATTTTTATGGGCATCTGTGAATCCCTCTGTGACATTGTTTAAAAAAAACAACAAATATAATTTGATTTGATGTATGGTATGTGTCACCAATACTTTATGACCCAAAATATACTCAGTTATTTGACTTTCAAGTTGTGATGGCGTTTGATAGAATTTATTTCTGTGATGCTGTTAACCTGTGCAGGGCAGCAGCAGGTCCAATATGTGACAGACTTGCATGTCTTCAACCAATTAATTAAAGGACTCGGCATTCTAAAAAGAAATATACCCACCTACCAAACATAAAAGATTTCCCCTCCTAAAACTTTCAAACAAATGAATGTACCACAAAAAAAATGCTATTTGACAGTGAAATAGTCTCCCCCACCACCACTCTGTGTCTGCATTCCCAGTGACTTAGTGTTTCCTCCGCTTAGTGAATTCCATTCGGAAAAACGGCAGCATTCCAAGGTCCTCATCTGTTCTCAGAGGCCGGGGGCAGGAAAAGCGGTGAAAGAGCAAGGAAGAGGTTTGGGTTGCTCCCCTCCTGTCTCGCAATACATGTCACTTTACTCTGCTGGCACAGACTGGCTGCATAACCATGGCTTCAAAGTAGGATAGTCCAAATGAATTAATCTAAAAAACGAAAATCTCTGTGGGTGCCACCATTTGGCTTCGTACACCTTTCTATGTACGAGGCACTTGATTCCGTGAATTGTGATACTGAGATGTGTTGTGTAATAACATATTGTTTTTAAGATTACTGTCTTTAGGAACTGAAGAAGCTAAGCACCTCTCTCAAGATATTGGGTGTTGTTGGACAACTTGTCCTTCTTCTGTGTAACTAACTTGTTACAGCTTGTTTGAGGTCAGAGTAGGAGTGACAATGAGGGAGAGTGTGTGTGCTCACAGGGATGAGGCATGGCCAATGCACCAATGCTAACAATTACATGCCAACTTTGATAGATGAGCAGCACTTCTTGGACCATGAGTCTATGTAAAATAACAAGCAGCTTTGTGTGTGTGTGTGTGAGAGATAGAGAGATAGAGAGAGAGATAGAGAAAGAAAGATAGAGAAAGAGAGAAAAAAATAGAAAATGGGAGGAGGAAAATGTACCAAAAGTTCCTCATTGCTTCCCATTTGACAGGCATCCTGTATTTGTGAGGTATTATGTTGATGCTTCTTCACTTCTATCACCCCTGTTGAGAGAGAGAGAGAGAGAGAGAGAGAGAGAGAGAGAGAGAGAGAGAGAGAGAAAGAGAGAAAGAGAGAAAGAGAGAAGGAGGAGTCCATCTAACTGCAGAACTGCATCTGGACAACCTGACAAGCTTCTTTTGTTTTTTTTTGTTTTTTTTACATTGCACGTTGAATCCCCTGGAAAAAAAAGATTAGCAAAAGAAGAATATGACAAAGTAGAATGACTTTACACGCCCTTTCTCCTCCAATGTGCTGAAACAGTCAAATCTGGATCAAGTCTTGCTGCTTTCTGAAATATACTCTGAGTCACTGTGACTTCTAATTAAGGAGGGACATAGACATCATTGGGTGTGCTCAAGCTTTCGGTGAGAGCACAACCTTTGTTCTCTCACATATATATTATTATTATTATTATTATTTCTTTTTGCCCCCCTAAAACTCAGTCAATATTTGGCCTACCTAGACAACCTAGGTGTCAAAAGTTTTGTCTTGGTAGCGATTGAGTTGCTTCTATTGGGATTTACGTTCCGTTGCATGGTTTAGGCTGAAGTTAAGTTTTTGTGGCGAAAAGTGAAGCTAACGGTGGCTAATTTGCTAGCCACAGTCACTGACGTTACTAACGTCACTACGTCACGAAAACACGCGTGACTACCTTTGGCAGAACATTCGTTTCGTATCTGTTAACTTGGGGGATAGCTAGGCTAACTATAGCTTTACTGCAAGGCAGCTAATTTTCTAGCCACAGTCACTGACGTTACTAACGTCACTACGTCACTAACGTCACGAAAACACGCGTGACTACCTTTGGCAGAACATTCGTTTCGCATCTGTTAAAGGATAGCTAGGCTAACTATAGCTTTACTGCAAGGCAGCTGCAGAAACGCCACAAGCAAAGAGGCCAGGGTGATAACTATTTACTCATTTTACTTTGTGATATGACACACAATTGTGATGTGTAATGTAACTACAATATAAGCTGATATTATTAAGGAAGTACATCTACTTTCGGAAACAGTAGTCTACTATTTCACTGAAGTATTAGCATCATGACATTATAGCCTGTGTTGCCCGGGCAACACATACTACAGTGGTCTATGATGTATCTGTTTTCAATCGTTAAAATACACATTCCTCACATTTCGTTGTAGGATTTATTCTGACATTAGTAAACGATTTGTTGGTGAAATTACCATTACCTGTGGTTTCAAACCAGTGTAGCTAACTGCAACGCTGTAGCTTACGCGAGACACACTACAAAAACATCTACAGTACTGTACACAGCTGTTTAGGAAGTCAAACGGCGACAGAACATGTTCGGCACTCTCCTTACTGTACTTAAATCAAAAGTCTATCTAACTACTAACCTGAACTTCATTGCCACAGCTTAAACGTTGTCAATCTGTTCATGAAAATAATTAATTTCAGCCTAATCCATACAACGGAACGTTAAATCCAATTCAACCAACGCAATCGCTACCAAGACGAACACAGCAGTAGTCTACTAGTACTGTACCGTAGTAGTACAATTTACCGGGGCAGCTTCTCCACACAGGGCTATATCGCATTTTGCGTTGTTACTGACAATGGTCGCTACCAGTGAGCTTTTTATGAATGAGCGATTTTCCACTAAATAAATGTCAAGCTTATTTACGTTTTGGGGGGCATATTTTCAGTTAGCAGATGGTACTGTTTGAATCGCGATTCCATCTTCTACTGCCGGGTAACGTCGTAGAATAATCTTCAAAGGGGGTTCTTTATTAATGAATGAATGCAATGAGTAGGCTACATGCCTGAAAATATCACGAGAAGGGAAAAACTTAAAATGACGTTTAAGTCATAGAGATTAGGTCAATTTTTACACCGGTCTGCCAAATGTATTCGTTTTGATTCAACGATGAGGCTGCCTCTTGCAGGGGAAATGAGAAGACATCTATTTCATTCTACACGTCACTCGTATTTTCAGTTGTAAATGAGCAGCATTTTTGTCTGTTTTTTTTAAATCTATTTAATCTTTATAAATAATAACTATGCATTTTCATATAAAATATACAGAAATCAGTTGTAAAAATGTCATTCACAAACGGACCCCTGTGCAACCGACGCAAGCAAGCACACCCTACAATTTCCCCAGAAATTGTACCCTCTCTAGTTGTTAATGCTATCCTGTTTCTTTCAGATCTACCGGGCTAGGGACATGCACACACACAGTGAGGCCTATTGACGTCCTTTTCTACTGAGCCAAGAGGTGTCCTTTGAGAATATGTAGCCATGGTAACCACACTCCCTCATCACTCAGCATCACTTGATGATGAGGGTAAGGGCAGAAGAGGTGAATGAGTTTGTGTTTACAGTATGTCTGTGAAGCTTGTGTTCCTATGAAGACTTTTGTTCAGCACTGCTGCCCTCTGCTGCCCTAATCTGCTAATCACACGCAGAAGGATTAACCTGGCCAGAACAGAAGTTTGTGTACTGAGAGATGGAACCTAAGAACAATTGATATCTTGTACACACAATGATGCCAGGGCACTGTAAAGCTATATCCCTTACACATAAAAAATTAAACAGAACTACTAAATATTAAAGTCATAAAAATGTTATATGACAAAGACATCACCATACTCCCAGGTTACTTCACTGACATCTACTGTATGTAATTACCCAGGCTCAGCACAACTTTTATATTTCAGAATTCTCCCTGAAGTGTGGCTGATAAGAGTTAGTGATTATCAATTACAGACCTGGTTCATCATGCCATGCTGTAAACCTCTGACAATAGACATTAAGGCCCAGTTTCCCAGACATGGATTAACCCTAGTCCTAGACTAAAAACTTTTCAATGGAGATCTTGGTTGAATTTTTCTTACTTTGGGACTAGGTTTAATCCATGTCTGGGAAACTGGGCCTAAATCAATTATGTCAAAGTTCTTCTTTTTACTTTTAGTAGGCTACGTACTGCAGCTGTCCTTACAAAGTCTGTACTGTTGCAAGCAGTATCCCCCCCAAAAATCTGAAAATTGCACCTTGACCTTCTTGCTCAAACATCCATCACATTTTATAGTGCAAAATGTGAATATTGTTATTTTATGTTTTTATTATTTCATTGAAATGTTACTTTGTAGATAAACCCAGAGAGCAAGACTATACCCCGGTGCTTCTGAGGTTCCTAAAATGTCACCTTTGTTTATCTACCGTCCTTCATGTATACACTCAGTAACTAAGATTCAGCAGAATGAAACAATTTTTAATCCATATGTGATTGACAATTAATTTTACAGTTCATTTTACAAATGAAAATATTTCCCTTTAAAATATTTTAGGCTGATACACACTGTTCTCTTTTCAGATTTCAACACACATCATTGATGATGCTTTACTCATCACAGACCTGTCAACAATGTAGTTCTCTGTTGCCCCATTGGCAGCTTAGGGATGGTTTTAAAAACCCCTTCTCTATGTAACATTGTAAGGCAAAAAAAACTGTTGCTTGATGGTCTGGCTCTAATAAACAAAAGAGGGAACAATTGTTCACACCATTTGCAAAAACAACAATTACCCAATATTTACTAAAAAAACATTCAATTATACTTTAATGAAATTATCAAAGCCATAAAATAAGAATCACCGTATTTCTTGGGAAACCCATATAAACAGAAGTTGACGGAACAATGGATGTATATGCTTCTTAATTTAACTCAATTAACAACAGACAGACACATTTTGGTATACATGTATTTATAGTGCAGAAGGAGTCCAGGTCTAACCATACACAATTAGAACATGCTTCAAAAAGGTTTGGGCTGACTTAACAATAAAATGCAGGAGCAGTTGATGAACACAGTGTCCTGATACAGTAAAATTGTATCTAATGTCAGCATGAGTTTTTTACAGAAGCAATACAGACAACAGGAGTAAACAAATGATTTAACGCAGCAAATAAAAGTATTTTTCTCACAGTGAATATGTTATGCATATCATATGTCAGTGATGCTAAAACTTGCAACTCCAATTGAAAGGTTAGCAAGATATCGTGTTTTCTCACAGCAACAACAATAAAGAGCATTCATCTTAGAGAACTTGTAAAATTGTATCTAATGTCAGCATGAGTTTTTTACAGAAGCAATACAGACAACAGGAGTAAACAAATGATTTAACGCAGCAAATAAAAGTATTTTTCTCACAGTGAATATGTTATGCATATCATATGTCAGTGATGCTAAAACTTGCAACTCCAATTGAAAGGTTAGCAAGATATCGTGTTTTCTCACAGCAACAACAATAAAGAGCATTCATCTTAGAGAACTTGAGAAATCAGTTGTCACCTAAACATAATTACCTTTAAAATGTCCAAATGAACCTCTGAAATGTAGATACTGATACTGGAACCGTAACAAAGACACAAATGATTTGCATCAAACTAGAATGAGTTTTGGAAATTGTTGTCAATTATAAACGTACCAACTGACTTCCATTATGTATAAATGGAGATGCCACAAAGTCTAAATTTGTCACAAAGTTTAAACTTGGAACTAAATGGACAGTACTGTGAACACCAAGACCTTGAAACTTCCTAAGGCTATCTGCATGACTTCGAGACGTCACTTGTTAGCAGATGCTCAAGTAATGGTTAAATAATAATGGCTAAATGGATAACAGAACATATGACAATTTACACTTGTAAACATTCTCCTAGCTTCTGACCTGACAGCACCAGGTGCAACACGCAAGAAAATTGACCGAACTGTTCGAAAACGTGTCAATGAATAGACCCCCTGCTCAGCAGATCCAGTGAGATGTGGGTACACTCAACTGCATTACGCTGCATGTTCTAGGTACCACTATAATACTTTTCAGATGTGTCCTTTTCCTCTTCCTACTGTATCAAAGTCTTCCTCATTCCCATGAGAAGACTTCCCTCATGAAATGAGCAGTGAAGTGGAATATGGATGAGAGAATCCTATTCACACAAGTCATACAAGGAAGAGAGGAAGCGTTTGAACAAGACCTTTTGGTTCATTGGGGCCACTTAAAACACCAGCTCCCGTATCTAAAATGGAACTGTAGACACCTGTCCAGCAGGTGGCGCTCCAACTACATTATTAGGAAGCAGAAACACCGGACTGAAATTGTGCATCATCCCTCCCATACATAGCTAGCATGAGATATGTCTTTGCAATGTAACAGAACAGAGAAATTGCAACAAACAACACCCAAAACATTATAACTGTAAATCCAGCAAAGCATTATGCAGGGAATAAATACATTTAACTTAAAATAAACCCACAAATCAGTGAACAAAATGCATTTCAATAAAAGGACAAATCCAAAACGAACAAAACACATTATTAAAGGCTCATGCTTTTAACGACGTATGGGGAAATGGAAAGCTTGGGTTCAAAATCAGAATCTTGGTCCTGTGCGTATGCACAGGACCAATATTTCGGTTTTCAGAAGGAAGAGCAATAACTTACAGGCATAGCTGAATGGCCAAGGAAGATGATCAAACATTACTTTTTCTCTGGGCTTTGGTCTCGATTAAAAAATATTTTCTACAATTCTGACCAGCCAGAGAGACAGAAGAAGTCATCTTAACTGGAGTTTCGAAGAAAAGAGGACAGCATTTGGATTTATTTTAACACTTTTCACCTATAGAACAGAACAGCCAGACAATAGTGTGTTCAGGCTCTTTACTCTATTCCCTGAAGTGTGCACTCTCGATTCCCTTCATGAATATAAAAATATGGGATTGCTTTTAAAACAGTCTCATTCAGCTTCATTTGAAATTAGAGAGGTAGGGATGCTTTAGAGAATGAGTTAATCATTATATACACTTCAGGGAAGAGGGTACAGTAATTGGAACACGCCACTACTTAAACACCTATTTGTTTCTTAATACAGTCCCTTCAGGGGACAGACACACAATGTTAAAAGAATCATAACGGCCATATAAATATTTGGGATATAAATATGTGCACGCAAAAACTGGATAGGTTAATGTGGGGGAGGCCTGTGAGGAAGTATAGAGGACTTTTGGTCGCAACACTGTGAACCATTTTAAGTTACACTTACACGATCGTGCCATTATGCCCTCAATCAGTTAGTTGTTAAAATGACAATGACAATCTTTGGTTCTACTTTAAGAAAGCTGGGGTAAACAACAGTGAAAGTTCCAAGAATCATCATTGTGATAAACACCAAGCTGCCGATGTCCAAAGCTTACAGGCATGGCCCCAGCAAAATAAAAACAACAGTGGACACTTAAACCCTTTATAATTTTTTTTTTTTTAAAGTGACGACTCCTACACATTAGCCACTGAGTGGCCACCACCAGTTCTCACTGACGAGAGAAAACGCCCTTGCCCACAAAGAAGGTCACTGGCAGTTCAAGTCAGGGTTGTTGAGCCAAGACCAGATCTGAATCATCTCCTGCGGTGTCCTGCTGTGCACCAACATCAGACTCTTGTAGGCGCAAGGGTTGGTCCTGTACTTTTCTTCAATGTCAAAAGTCCTAAAGCCCTTATGCTTTTCGGGAGCAAGGCCCATCTTCCTGAGGCACATGCCAGTGTAGACATCGTCTATGGGGTAAAGTGCCACACGCTGGGAGACGTTGTGCAGACGGTGTGCCAGGTCCCCAGAATACAAGTACCCACCACCCCCAGCATAGGGCGGGTAGGTCCCCACAAACATGCTCTCCGGGATGAAGTACTTCACCTTCTTGTCGCGATGCGGCCCAGCGTTGGTGATCACGTCGCCCACAAACAGGTTGCGAGCCTTGGGCCCCGTCAAGCCCTTGAGGAACTCTAAGATGCGCAGGGTGTTGACGAAAACGTCATCGTCACCTTTGAAGATGAACTTGGCATCGGGGCACTGGGTCCGCATCCAGTCGAGGAACAGCACCTCCTTCACGGTCAGGTTAAAGAAAGAGTCCCGGTAGTCCCACTGGAGGATGTCGTGGTGCTGAATGCTCTCGTAGCGTAGCATCCTGGAGAGGTCCGGATGGTGGTCGACTGCTGTGGCGTTGCCTAGCAGGAAGACCGTGGCGACTGTCTGATTGGCCATAAGGCCCGCACGACCCCAAGACTCGCGGATGGCCTGCCGCCGGTCGAAGTGCGGCGCGAGGGATTTGACGGCCAACAGCAAAAAAGGCTTCTCTTTGCAGATGTGTGGCTGGTCCACCACTAAGGGGTAGGTACGACAGCGCATGTACAGGAGGAAGTCTTTATAGCGCTCTGGTAGGGAGTTGAAGTCTTTGACCCGAGTGGGGACTCGGAAGTCTGGCTGACAGGGGTTGAGTTTCAGGCCTGTGTCGTTGAGCCAATCCACAACCTTGGCATCTAGAGCACTGTTATTGGCTGCAAAGATGGGATTGTGCTGGAGGTCCAGGATCTGCTGTTGGTGGTTCCAGTAGGCCTGGTGAGGAGTCTGTTTGGCCCAGAAGGGTTTGGATGGCACATGTACCTTTTGGTGCTCGTTCTTGTCCTGCCCGCTGTTGCGGGACATGAGGATGAAGATAAAGAGGTTGACCATCATTACCGTCCCCAGGACCTTGAGGTTCCTCCGCAGCAAGCCCATCTCTCAGTCCTCTCCCTCTCACCCCCTTTACACAACAGAGAGAAAAGAGGGATGTGATAAAGGAACTAATTGTAGACAACATACACAATCACATGAACAAACACATTGTGGGGGAAACGTCTACATTTAAAATCTAATTTCCACTCAGTTCAGTCACGATGGCATTTGACAAAATATAAAAATATAAAAGAGAGCTTTGAAATGCCCAAAGAGCCTAATTTGAAGTTATTTAAGGAATAGATGTGTTTAGGCAAGACTACAGCAGTCATGTGCCACATTCCAAAGCCCCCATGATACCAATCACAACATTAATGGAAGCAAAAAGATATTTTGGCTAAGTAAAACAACATAATGTATAAAGAATAATTATAATAATCATCACCGACTGAACATCTTGAGAGTTTTACGATATGGCTCCAGCTTTCAACAGAAAACTTCAGTCATTAGT
Source organism: Osmerus eperlanus (assembly GCF_963692335.1). Taxonomy (NCBI): domain Eukaryota; kingdom Metazoa; phylum Chordata; class Actinopteri; order Osmeriformes; family Osmeridae; genus Osmerus; species Osmerus eperlanus. Next base: position 11,313,185 of record NC_085023.1, read on the forward strand.
TCTGCCTGAACGGACACAATATCGTAGGTTAAACCTGTGACATATCTGTGTGTGTGTGTGTGTGTGCTACCATTCATCAGGGGCCAAGCTGCATATGGCTGTTTCTAGACAGTTTCAGATGGGACGTTAGAATCTGTGTAATTCTGCACAATTTAGACACCATGCGTGCTGTTTTAGTCAGTGGGATATGACAAAAGGCAAAGAGAGAAAGTACGCATAAATAATAACAGTTTACTTGGTCTACAATGGTTATTTGTTAACATATCAATTAAGCAATTTATGACAAAAAGATGAACAGCTTGAGCCCAGTAATATAATTTGTTAATTTGGACCACTAAGGAATTATGCCTAATTTACTACCAATTTGTTTAAATTGTGCTCATTATCGAAGGGAAAGGTTTGCCACTCAACCACCCAGGGAAGCTTCTAAGTTCTTGCTCTCCAGAGGTAAAATGGATTCCCCGTTCAACTACGCAACTCACAGTCACTGCTGACTTCTCGATGAGGTCTGAAGACAGTAGTCTGGACCTCAGAGCACTGTACGCAAACACTTAAATATACATTACTTCTCGTGGTATATGTGAAACTGGCCCTTTTGTGTATAAGGAATTTGTTGCATCTTAAAAAACATACCCCGTTACCAACCATGGTAAAACTGTTCCTGTCCTGATTATCAACTGCACCATGGAGGGTAATGAATGCCGCTTTTGACAAAAGGTGTCTGCTAGAACTTATACATGTAATAAATTATAAAATTTTGCAGTAAAGACAGTGTGCGAAGGTGCGATATGAACTCTCCCACTATTCAACTGATAGATGTTCACTAGAATTGTAGATATACACACTTATCCATGGGAGAGAGACCACCAGAGGCATTAAGAGTGTCCCAGTGTGTGGCAGTGCACTTTTTTGCCTTCTGTTTGAGGCATTTGTTTTTCATATTGTCAACGGCAACCTGGCACCCACAACATTTACTGTTGTCATTATTTGTCTACATTGAAGCTGCTTGGCCTTGTTTGTGATCCCACTACTAAGGCCATCAAACAAGGTTCCTCCAACTCTATTTTGTAAATGGATACATCCATTTAATGTACTGTATAATTTCTCTTTTTAAAGTTATTGTCTTTGCAAGAATCACTCATTGTCCAGAACGGGTTCATCGAGAAAATTATTGGGAAACCAGACTAATTAACAACCTAATTTCAACAACCATGCAAGGTCAAATATGGGAGTTAATGGGGTGTGGACAAGGAGCTTGTTTACGTGCGCACAATCACAAGTAAATTAGGATGCATGAAAACAAAAGTGTGTGCCTTTCGGATACGCAGTTGTTTTCATATATCTCAGAAAAACGTTTCCAGTTTTCTGAGATTCGGTATGCATTTTGAACCGATTAATTTACACAGATGTAGCCCTGGGTCCTTTGTCTAGACAGAACAAATAAAGTTTGTGAGAGACTTGTCACCAGTGTTGGATTACTGTAATAATATTACTTTTGTCTGTAACGCAGTAATGTAACGCGTTACTGATAACTTCAGTAATCGCATTACAGTTACTTATAAAAAATGTTTTGCGTTACTTGCATTACTGCAATCTGCAGGAAAAATAAAAAAATAAAACTCCCTTTTACAGTACGTGTGTTTGCGTAACACTCGTCACTTTGACCTTAGCCCCAAAATTCAAGAGGCGAAAACATAATAGCAGAGCCGCTTAGGACACCGTTTATGGGATGGAAGTATGCACATTACTTTGTTTCAGTAGCGCAAAAGGGCAAAAACTTAACTGTACAATGTACATTGTGCCCAGGCCAAAAACACCTCTCCACCGCCGCGAACACAACTTCTAATCTTTTAAAACATCTTCAACGGCAACATGCCAACTCCAGATTAGTAGCTAAAGATCAACGTAGTGACACTGATGCCGATAAAAGTTTGCCGTTGCCGACACCAGCTAAACAGCCACGACTGCACTTCCAACAGCAGGTTACCAAATCAAGAGTTAAACAGGCTTGTAGGAGCATATATAGTTGAGGAAATGTGGCCTGTTTCGACAGTGGAATCGCCGTCTTTCCGTAACATCTTGTGTATGTCGCATTATAATAAGAATTTGAGATGATTTGGGCATATATATATATGGTACATATATTGTTATTTGGCAAGTAAATTATAGTGCATCTCAGGTGATGTTACGGAGTAATCCAAAAGTAATGTAACTAGTAGTGTAACTAGTTACTTTCAGCAGCGAGTAATCTAGTAAAGTAAAGCATAGTAGGACATTCAAAGTTTTGTGAGAGGCAATTTCACAAAAAAAAACGTCTTTATGCAAAAATAACGTTGAATCTGAAGATAATTTGGATTAACATTAGGCGTATTAAATGTCAGATTCTACCTGTATGAACTCCCCATGCCCCCACTCCTACCCACCCCCACCAAATCAAGTCAAACAGACTGGTAAACACAGAACAATACAGCCTTTCAGATGTGAGTTTGCCTCGAGTTTCTGTTCTTGGCAGTAACTTGCGTTTCTCCTGCTCTGATACCATTCAAATGAGCTCTTGGTGTGTCTTTCAATTTGTCTTCCGTGCGTTTTGGAGACCCTCTTCTAATTCAAAAGCAACCATCTACCATACACTGACATGGACTTCCATAGTCACAATTCATGAATGCAAATACACACCATAAGTGTTTTGCAGTAATACAACATTTAAAATAAAATCTCACTTGACTTTGAAGTGTGCACTTGACACAACTCCATGTAGATTGCACCACTGGATTTAGGAGCATTTAACTAATGAAAGACTGGGCTAGACTGAGTGTGCATATTTCTGTCACCACTCCAATATTTTAGCCTCCCTATTTGGGAGTGAAATAAGTGTGTATCTTGTCCTTTTCTGTTCCACCTTTCCTTCATCACGAGCCATCTAGCTGCCTCCATTTCTCTTCCCTTTGTGTCTTTACTTTCACCTGTTCCCTCCCTTTCTGTATGTGTGCTAATGTCATTTGCTTCTTAGCAACACTTCTGTACGAATGCCTCAGATTTTCTCCCTTCCTAACTCGCCCCCCCTCTATCTGTATGTTTATCCCTTCCTCACTCTCCTCCCACGAAATGCAACAACATCAATAAGGATAGTGATGAAATGACAATGAGAATATTATATAATATTGATACCCTAAAAGGCTATCAAAAACAGGAAGTGAAATCTCTCCACCTCCGTCCCAAAGGACCCTCTTCGGGCTTCTCTTCTCTTGCCAACACAAACAAGGAGACTTGTGGAAAATCACCAGGCGTGGCTTTTCAATAGGGATATAAGGATGACTTGCTGCAGCCCAGTTAAGGAATATAACTGGGTTACAATTAGTTTCCATGTCAGTAACAAACTGTGATCCTAGTATGGATTTGTTTGGCTTACAATACAGGCAACAGTTAGATTGTAGGCTAGTTCATGATTGTTTGGACAACCTTGAACGTAAGCAGAAAAGGGAATATCTTCATTCATAGATTCATCAAATAGAGAGGCCACAAGAAAGCCATTTACTTATTCTGCAATATCTTAACAACTAAGCACAACAACACATGAATACGTGAACACCCCGACACGCCCGTTTTCAGGACTCCATTAGACAAATGGATCTAGCACCCAGGGAACAAGGGAGGGGTTTCTTCTGTTTATTGGTTAAATGGTTGGTACATTTGAACCTGTGTGGGGGCAGGGTCGAACACAGGCTTAAACAATGGGGGAGAGGGAGAGGAAGGCAATGTTTGTGTGTTGTCTTACCAGTGCTGTGAGATTGAGTGTTTTGTAGGTAGTCTCCTCCCTGTCTGTGGTCTCAGCTATTAACCCATTCTGAGCTGCACATCACTGAGGAGGAGTGGGCCAGCAAACTGTGGGGAAAGGAATAAACACAGTTTAGACAAAACTAAGCCTTACTTCATACAAAAGTCCAGTCAAAAGTCAAAGTACAAAGTCAATAAACATTTACATTTAGTCCTTTAGCAGACGCTCTTATCCAGAGCGACTTACAGTAAGTACAGGGACATTCCCCCGAGGCAAGTAGGGTGAAGTGCCTTGCCCAAGGACACAACGTCATTTGGTTGGCTTAGCCGGGAATCGAACTAGCAACCTTCTGATTACTAGCCCGATTCCCTCACTCAGCCACCTGACTCCCTTTAAATATCATTCTTCCTTTTGTATATTGAGATTTAAAATCGATCGATAACACTATCACCCATCCACTATTCAACCTTGTTAGAATAGTGATTACCTTGGAGGGGAGGGAGGCATGTAGTTTGAGAGATAAAACAACCAGTTTGAAAACCAATTTAAAAGGCAGGATTTGCAAGTGTGGTATTCCTCACCAAAAAACTAAACCAGTGTTTGTCCGTACAAAAATTCTAAATTGGTCCCATTTTGGAATGTAGTTACTATGTTTTCACCTGACTTATCTCTCCCCTCAGGCACTGCAGGTGAGCATATATTGGTTCCTTAGCACAATAAAGACAGTTGATTCAACCAAATCAGGTTCAGTTGAACGAGTTGAGTAGAATTTGGAGTATCCTGTGAAGAGAGGCCTCAATATCTAACTGACTACTCAAGTAAGGGGTCAAAGCATAACCAAAACTGCAGTTACACAAATATTTACACACCAGCAATAATTAACTGGGTGGTATCTCCAAAGCAGTCTCACAGAGTGGGCTTCCTACATCGAGGCTATGCTGACAAAAGTGAATTTCCAAAGGAAGAACGTGAATGCGAGTCGTGCTTTCTGAAGTATCAAGTTCTGTTTTTAGTTCTCTGTTCTTGTGTCAAAAAGCAATTTTGTGGAAATGAAAAGTGAAAGGGCTCAAAGGAGGATGAGCACCAACTCTCACAAATACTAACCTGAAGCAACACACATGCTTTTCTTTAGTAGAGAGGTGGAAAAAGGGAGGGGGGAGAGAGACATAGAGAGAATAAAGGGGGAGGGGTCACGAAGGCATGGTGTGAAGAAAAAGCACCACAAATAGTTCATGACGCAGGGGAGTGGTGTCGCTGTCTCAGTTTGGGCGGGTACACCAAATGTCTAGCGTGTCCAACAATATTCACACTGTACATGAGATTCTGTGACTCGGAATCACACACGCCAACGTAGTAGGGGCTTGAAGGACTGGAGTGTACTGATGATCATGAGACTCTCATTCTGACAGGTCATGCACCTCTACTAACAGTATGAATTGTGCACACACATGCACTCCCATGTCTTGGATTCCAGGCCCACTGCCTTGCACTGAGACGTTGTTGCTCTTACTGGTAGCATTCCAACTACCCAAACCAACAACTAACACAGTGACTACAACTTGCATTTTCTTAGCCAATCAATCTCCTACTACTGGAACCTGGATGAAAACAGATGTAAGGGTAGAAACATGAACCTAAACAGCATCCACCTGCAAAGACTTGAGCAGGGTTAAACATTTACATTTTAGTCATTTAGCAAACGCTTTTATCCAAAGCGACTTACAAGAGAGAGCATACAAAAAGCGCATGGGTCAATGGTCATATACAATGAGATAGCCCCCAAAAAAATTCGGGTAGCCAAAACATGACGCATACATTGTGAAAAGAAAATATGTGCCAAGGAGTGGAACCACAAGAGCATGTAGTTAAAGAAATTTCAATTAAACAACATAATCCTCAAAAGTAAACCCAAAATGACTGCAACATAATATACAGTGTTTAAATAAAATACTTCTGGGGTCCTTGCCTTTATGTTTCCTCCTTGCATGAGCCATTACAAATAAAGTGCATTTGCGTGTGTCAAATCTGAGTTGCTGTCTAATACATGTCTCTGTACAGACATGCTCACCGTTTCTAAATGCACACCAACCAAAACAGGAACGGGCAGAAAAATCCAGATAGTGGTTTTTAGGTTGCCCAACAACCTTTTCTATAGCCAAAGGAACTGAGGATGGAATAGATGCGTCCCAAAACATACATGTCCTTTTGTTTTACATTAGATGCCTTTAATGAAATATTCCTGCCATTCTTTGACCCGTGTACCAAGTTTGTCATTCACCATCAAAGTGCTGGCACTACATCAATCCCACTTCAGATATGCTAGCACAAAGTGCATTCCTCCCCTCTTGTGTTTACACATATGTGTGTGTGCGTGTGTTTGTATTTCTGGACTCTGGAGTATTTCTGGAGTTGTGTGTGTATGCTTTTGTGTGGCTGTATGCTTGCATGCAGACTGTGTGTTTGCCTCAAGTATGTTGAGTTGATTTATAGTTATTGTGTGCCTTCACTCCAAAGACTAATATCCTGTTCCCCATTTGGCTGCAAGCAGTTTCAACAGTCAGGAGAAGCATGTCAAACACTGATATAACCAGGGGCTTATCTGTTCAACTGTAACTTTTGAATTTGGCAAGGTTGTTCCAAATAAAATGGATGAAAATTGCCAACATCGGAAGGGGTTCATCATGTTCCATATAAAAGACATAAAAAACTGTATTGCAGTGCAATGAAATGTGCCTACTTACTGCCTAGTCAGTGTGACTGACCATATTTGTCACACTGAAAACTGAACTTGACCATAACCTGAGTGGTGTGTTTAATGCACAACATAAAACTACAGAAACACAGCAACTTTACACCCTGGCTCCTTGTGTAGTCTTACTGAGAAGCATTGTCTGACAGTTTACGCCACTATGACACTACCCAATTCAAATAACAGCAGAGAGTGATTCATTTCTGTTCCCAGGTTACAGTGTGTGTGTACCATTAACACTTTGGGGAACAATTGGGGATTCACTTCCTCTCTTTGGACAATTCACTGACACATTGCATTAACAATACACCACATCAGTCACAAGTAACACATGACTTCAACACCACTTCTCTTTTCCCTTTGTATGGATTCGTTACACGTATAGACTTATGACACATATAGCGTACCCTTGACAAAGCAGAGACACAGTTTTGTTTCTTGGGAGTAAGGTGGTATTTTGACACTGCGTTTGAAAGGACTTCCCTCAAGAGTTGCAACACACACCATTCTCTCTGTGGTTGATTAGATTTTGTTGTTGTTGATTTATTATTGTATAACTTCTTTATTAATGTGTAAAGAGGTATAGGCTACACCAAATGGTCAGGGATTTGCATTTCTTCTTTTTGGACTACTAATAACTTGACAGTCAATGAGAGATCCCAATCCATCCTAACCTGCCTGATAGTCTCCATCTTTTCTTGCGCAAGAGAGCATAAGTGCAAGAGCGACATCCGTTCGACAAGACCTATATTAAGCCTTCCTTGATACATTTGTTGAGTCGTAGACCCATTCGTACTGTAGAAGACCCGTTAGTCTGTACTCATGCACTGTAGATTTAGCAGATTTAATCTTTTGTTATTAAATTGAATAATTGTGGTTGGACTGAATCAGTGTGGTATTCTACAACAATTATCTAACGTGTAAGGTTTTAAAAAACGGTGTGGGTGGCTGGGCAATGCCTTCGGATGGACGTGGAAATTTCCACAAACCTTTGAGTCTAGTGAAAAATCATTAAAGAAGATTAAGGCCCACATAGCCGATATCTCACTACAAGCAATCGCCTAAAACTATCAGCTCCAACTCAAAAAAGCCTCTCGCTGCTTGTAACCCTTGAAGTAGGAGACACATTGAAAGTGCGCCAGCAACTATAGCTACAACTTTGTGCACTTATCCTACCGACAAAGCTTTATTTTAAGAGGTTCATACCCGACACATAGCCTAAGCTCTTTTTTTCAAAAAAGCAACAACAACAAAGCCAAAAAGGCAACATTACAGTAGGCTATAACAACCTTTCAAACTTGACTTTACCTTCACGTCACTTTAAATGAAAAAAAGTTTGGTCGCGGATGAAATCGCCACCTACACAGACAAATCGAGATGTATCTTCAGAAAAAGTCTTAACTCCGTCGGCGCATATCTTCACGGTCACCGGTTTAGTAACTAAAGGTAACAAAGGTTTAAGGAAACTTTTAACTAGTAGTTGGTCTGACCATTTTTTTAATCCAAGTGTCTTGACGTCGCTCCCTGTTAACCGAACTTGTCAAATAACGAACACCAGTACCCATTTATCCAACCTATAACAGGAACAGTGGTTTATTTGGTTACCTTGTCCTCGTGTAATGCGCACGCACTTATCTAGCATATGATAGAGCAGAAAACAGGCCCCTCCTAAAAGGTATTACGTAGTCTTTGTTATTCACGAAAAACAGGGCGGGGTAGTAGCCTACCGCGAGTTCTTAAACCCGTTTTCATGATCAGTTGAGGGTTATAGCTAATTATCTGCCCGTTCTAATCATAAAGTAATGATTTACAAGGCGTGGGAAGTTAGTAGGCCTAGCCATTGAAAATATTAGTTTAATTTTTACCCCAGCTTGCAGCCACCACCACCCTCTCCACAGTCTCTCCCCTCTCTCTCTCTGTCTCACAGTCTCACAAGGACATGCAACAATTCACAGATCTATGTGTGCAGACGAAGTGTGCCGAGGTGGCCGACCTGTTTCTCTAACTCTTAAGAGTAAGTGGATTATGTGGATATTTCCTGTTCGTTTGGGGTCCTAGGATTCGTACATCTTCCAGTCACTTTCAGTGACTCCTTACCCTGACAACAATGACTTGTTATGGTTATGGAAAATAGACTTAATATGACAAAATTGTTTTGGCCTCCTAAATAGTTGTAAACCACCAGTGTATTTGTTTATGCTCAAAGGCACGCGTGTCATTTTGTACATTGTTTTATTGTGTGTCAGTGTGTAGGACTGTGTGTGCTATTTTCGGGAGTCTCTATTTTAGGGCAGATGGATGACTCCCATTCATGATCAGTCCCAAATGAGTGTGTGTGTTGTGTGGAGTGTTATGGGTGTATTATGATGTAATCACCACAGCAAGGTGGCTTCTCCCTAACCTAAAGGAGGTGTGTGGGTGCGTGTGTGTGTGTGTGTGCGTGTGTGTGTGTGTGTGTGTGTGTGCGTGTGTGTGTGTGTGTGTGTGTGTGAGTGTGTGTGTGAGTGTGTGTGTGAGAGTGACTGAGTGAGTGAGTGTGAATCCATTTTGGCCCACACCTGTGTCCTTCAATACATTTGAAACAATTGAAAAGTTGTGATTCTAGTGTCAATTTCACATTAGACACTTCACAGTGTTGCCACACTGGGGTGAATGCTTTTACAGTAAATGCAGTTTTTGTATTTAAAATATATTTTTTATTTACATTCAACTGACAATATGTAAGTATGCACATACTCAAGCCTGTATAGCATGTGATGCATGTCAGGGTTAGGGCCAGGGTGCTGAACTGCTTTGTTTAAAAGAGCTTCAGATACTACATAGAAACTATTTTCCAGGCTAACCGCACTAACTTGTCAGAGAGGCCTTGGAGCACAACAAAGGTTGTCTGAGAGTGAAAGCACAGACAGAGAGCTAAAACTCAGGCATCTCTAGTGGGCTGTCTGCTAGTGTGCCAGGTTACCTCAGAGTGTTGCCATGGCGAGCCCACCTTCACAACAGGTAACCAAAACAGCTGATCAGCATAAGGTCTCCATGGTAAGCACCTCTGCCCTGGTTCACTCCCCCACCCCAGGCAATGCTTGGAAGACAATGAGATCCACAATAAAAACAGAAACCTATCAACACTTATATGCTAAGGAGAGAGGAAGATGCCTAGCATTGCTGGGCTGGTTAGAACATGAATAAGCTCAATCAAGGAGCAAATGGTATGTGAAGGGATGTAATGTTCATACTGTACATATAGAATTTAAGAGACAAGACCTTAAACTTAAAACCAGTTTATCTGTAATGTTTAACTTGAACTCGTTTCTTAAAATAATTACACTTGTCGTAATTACATAACAGATATGCTCCTTAAAATATGCAAATATTGCCTAGTTTCACATTTGCATCTCTAGATGGCATCTCATTGATTGTAATCAACGCAGCTCACCTGAGTTTCTTTCTGGTTTAACCCTTGTGTTATCTTCGGGTCATTCTGACCCATCAGTCATTGTGACCCACCGTCGTATTGCGACAAATTTACCTCATACAAAAACAAAGTGAAGCATTTTCTTTTAACTGTCGGGCTGTCTCAGACCCCCCACATTGGAATGGTTAAAAGAAAATTATTTTTATTTGTTTTTGTATTGGGTAAAATTGGGTAAACACAACAATGGTTCGTTATGAACCTTTGGGTCATGTGACCCGAAGGCAGCACGAGGGTTAAGTAGTTGTAAGGACAAGTACCTTGGATCAGCTTCTACCACCCTGTCTGTCATACAAAACTATCAGATAATGCAGAAAAATATGTAATGGAAGTTGGTATGGGGCAGGTACAGAGATGATTTTGGTTACTTTTCAATGCCCATAGTTCACCAGAAATTATTAAATGACTATGTCATGTGTTAACCCCTAAAAGTGCATTCAGATACTCCGCGCAGAAGGAGAGATTCAAATACAGCTCCAGGGCTTGAGCATTTATTCACAGAACTGAGCGTAACAGGAAAGGATGAATATTGAACTCCGGTTAACCTCATACATTTTAGAAGCAACTTCAATCTTTTATAGCAGCTATGTTTACATAAGGATGTATTGTAAAGTACAAAAATGTTGTTACAGATACAAATAAAAGTCTAAAATTAATAAAAGTCTAACAAATAAGAAGATTGAGGCAAGAGAACTAGAAAACAAAACTTACAGTTATAGACTGTAGTTTATTACTTAACATAAAAAAGGTATGAGGTGGATAAAGGATGCTGACGTCCAAGTAGCTCTGTTGAAAATGGATGAAATGTTTTGGATGTGTCGTGTGTGTGCAAGAGAGAGAGATAGAGGGAAGAGACTGATAGTTTTAGAGCACAATGTATTGTGTACAAAACCATATCACTATCGTGGATAAGAAATTGAAAATGTTAAACCTTGACACACTTACTACTTGCACCCAACAAAAATGGTTTCGTAGGACTGAGAGTTAACGTCTTAATCTTTTTGTGTCTTGTATGAACTCCCCACCAGCTTTTAGCTTTTTCAAACATGTTTTAATATTTTTATGTTGTTACACTCACTTTTGATGTTAAATCAGTAGAGGTCATCAGACCTGGAGACAGTCAAGTCAAGTTTCAACTAATTGAAACACTCTTATCAACTCAGTTGGGGTCTTTCAATGATTAATAGTATTTTCAAATGACCAAAAATAATGGTCTCTCAACTTTCATAGCATTAATCAATTGATAAATGAAAGACTACATTGAATACATGACTACAAGCAAATAATTCTATTCCCACCAAAAGACGTACATTACCCATCCCCCGGTGACTAAGATTGTAGTGGGGGAGGGGAATGTAAACTAACATGTAAGCAAGCTATGATTGCTCAGTGGTTGCCACTCAGGATCTGCAGAGTCCTGCTGGCTCCCCTTCAAGATTGCCGTATCCCGCCTTCAAGATCCCGCCATCCTGGCCCGATACAGCCACAACTTGGTAGTGGGTGGAATCATAGTCACCCTACAGATGCTGGCAAAGACTTCTGCCCCCTAAGGCCGAGGTGATCCCAGAGCTGAGTGTCAGTCCTGCTCTTGCTGGGGAACAGCCCCTACCCCGCCAAGCCCCGACATCTTCCCTGCTCCATCATTATGAATCTATACTTAAATGCAACAAATCTGTGTATGCATGTGTGTGTCTGTGTTTGTCTGTGAGTGTGTTCAAGTTTTGGTGGAACAATTAGCTTGAGAACCGAGCACTGTGCAAAGATGTACTTTTGCAGGTGTCTATCTCAGGTGGACAGTGAATGGTTATTTCTTGTGCAAACCAGTCATCCAAACATTCCCAAGCAAACTCCACGAAAGATTGCAAAAACTACAACAGGGCACAACCCACTAATCAAATTAGCGACAGTGAGTAGGCCAAATTCTGGAAGGTAGCCTACAACTCTGTTAGTCTATATGTATATAGACAACATGGATTTAATTTCCATGCTTTGTTCAGAAAGTACAATAATATTTGTCCCTTGGACAGAACTGTGCATGCGCTGTAAGGTGTAGGCCTACAATTATGACAAATGGCTTCACCATAGTGCATTTAATGACTTATATAATTAACTAAATGTCTAGATGTTAGTGGTGAAACAGTTTAACAGAGAACCAACATAATACATATTCTTCAACATGACATAAGCAATTGATAATGTAGTTAACGGCATACATCATTATTTGCATGAATCATTTGCAATTTGTTTAAAAGAATGATAAATTGCTTTAAAGATGCTGTAAAGCAAATTCCATGATTTTGTTCTCCGTACATTATATACGTGTGAAATGAGTTGCTGAAAGCATGTGCAAAGCGCGAAAACTTTGTCGCACTGAAATGTGGAGTTAGACCGTTGAACAGTTGGGCAAAACCCAACCTATCTACGTCCCAGCCACCTATCTACGTCAGATCACAGACGGTTTATATAACCTGCATTCTGTTACTCAGCTGGTACAATGCAAAGACATAGTAATGAACACATAAAAAACCTGCAGGTAGGTCTGTTCTGATATCTGCAATTGATTTAGCTAGTTGTTGCTGTTGTTGATAAATTCAATACATTTGAGGGGGCGGAGCTTCATTTCCTTCAGGCGACACACGCCCCGACAATATCAAGCAGAGAACACTGCTGATTTTCTCACGATTTCAAAGCCTAATTTAACATAATTGTCAGTGTTTTTTTTCATTGGAATTTGGATGGGTAGCTAACAACACATTTTTTTGTGGTGTGATTAACTCATTTTCAGTTCTGCTTCACAGCATCTTTAATGATGTGCATAAGTGACTAGATAATGTTGAGGTCGAACAAGTACTTTTGAGAATTTCAGTTGGGATCTGAGAAATGTAGGTACCAAAGCCAATGATAAAACTGTCATCAACAGCTGCATCACAGGTACTGTACCCTATTTACTTACAGTTCCAGGAACCTGTGTGTGTGTGTCTCACCAACATCTTAATCACTGAGTGCATCACAAGCACTGCACACTAGTTTCTTGAATTGCAGGCTGACCCAGTGCTGGGTTTTTTGCTTTACACAGTAACTCTGGGGGGTTGTTCAGAAAATGGTTTCATGCCGGATGTTCTATGTGAATGCATTCTTCTTGGAATATGTACTGCAGCAATAGAAACAATCTCAAGTGCTCATTGGTTTCCATGTTAGTTAGTCATAAATATTTTATGGATGGTAAACCCTTAATCAAAGTCTGAGATTCGCTTTACTTGTCAAGGTTTTTGTTCATGCTTAGACTACCTTATAGTTTTTGTAAACCTGTATTATTCCTTTAGCGCCAATGAAATGTGTCAAATCTTCGATAACAATAAATCACAAAAGTCTCTCTGTCCCATAATGACAAGAAAAGATATGAAGTGCCATGTGGAAATTTCCCGGACACAACCAACAACAACAAATGTCCCTTTTCTCCTGAAAGCTTGGGCCTAGAGGGTTTCTGTGGGTATATTTCCATTATGCCCTTGTTTACTCACTAATGATAAAAAGATTAGAGTAGTGAGAGAGCAACAGAGGGAAGAGTTCTATCATTGTAAGTCATTAAATCGATTTTCCTGATTTAATGTTCCTGAGATAGGGGTAATGAGCCCATCCCATGCTCCCTTTAAGACAGACTTCACTCAATGCCATAGATACTGGTCTGACTCAGAAGAGAAACAGACACTGTTTGTCTTCATTTTTGGTGTATTCTCTCCTGAAAGCTTCAGCCCTGACTTACTATGTGGGCACATTTATGCTCCTTTTAACTCATGAAATATAGATAGACAAGTGAGAGAGAGAGAGAGAGAGAGAGAGAGAGAGAGAGAGAGAGAGAGAGAGAGAGAGAGAGAGAGAGAGAGAGAGAGAGAGAGAGAGAGAGAGAGAGAGAGAGAGAGAGAGAGAGAGAGAGAGCGAGAGAGAGAGAGAAGGGGCAGAGGAAGTGAGGCCTTTGTTCATTTGAATGAACAAAGGCCTCACTTCACCTTAGCATATGTGTTTTTCAGGAAATTTGTATCTGTTACATTATCTTGTGTGACGACAAATTCCTATTTAAAACACAGACCCACACACACTTCAAACCGTCTATCCCTTCTTAACCAAAATAATAATTTTAGATGCAAGACAACACACAACAAACCTTACTATCTTCACACACTCAAATGCTACTTTGGCAGGTTGTTCTCCATCCTGAGCTATTATAGAGAAGGTGGGAAAAAAAATCTCTCTCTTTCTCTCTCTCTTCTTATCTTTCTTCAGGCTCATCTATCACATTTAAAACAGATTATTTAATATTTAAAGTATGGAGGCCTTCTGACAAACCAAAAAGATTTCAGATTTATGTTGAACACATTTGACACGATGGGTTAAGTTTTAAATCCGTATGTTGAAATTCCCCTGATAATGACTCAGTAGTCACCGGCAGTGAAAGTTGCTAAAAGATGAAACCTCAAGTAAACCACAGTTCATTTGGAGACAGAATTATTCAAACCCAGGTGGAACATGGCAGCACTGCCACGTGGTATTGATTCACTTATGGTTTAATAAAACAGGGCTGCATCTCAATTGTCTATTGTGGATTCCTTTTATTGTTTCATGTTGTACACACAGTCGCAACAGAGATAAAGGACAGTAAGTATTTCATGTTCTTAGGAGAAAGAGCAGACCGTGGTCAATACAATGCTGTCTTGTGTGTCCGTCATAATGTATCATCATTCAAGATGACATGAACCAGCCTGAACAGATGCACGTTAAATGAATAACTGGGCCTAAATGACAGGGCCTGTACAGAAAGACTGTCTCTGCCACAACAACTTCAAAGGGGCCAAGCAGTCTAATCAAAGCTGTAACATTTTGTGAGAGGACGAGATCAGACAGATTTGTCATTGAAGAGCAGTGGTTACACTTTGGCAGCAACAAGATCAAAGTCCTTTGGAAAGAGCCAGGGTCAGACACAGGCTTCAACATACACACACATGTTCACACACACACAGACACACCCATGCTCTCTAACAGACCATTTCCTTTGTGGTGGAACTGAGGTTGCAACAAACATCCTCGAGATATACATCCTGTGTCATCTTGTCTTTGTGCAGTCTTAAAGTATTTAACTATTGGCCTGTCCATTATCTGTTAAGCTTTGGGTCAACATCAGGGAGATTACTGCTACAGATGAGACCTCCCCAGTCTGAGGGTTTTTTTAACTGGAAAATAACCATTAGTGTGAACTGTTGCTCAGAAACACAGGTAGAGTCAACAGCTGTGAAATAGACAACTCTGACAATGTCTTTAAGACATTGATACAGGGTAAGAGTTGCTTTTTCCAGTTACTTGACAATGTATTTAAACTATTTTCCACATTAGTTTGGTTAGGGTGTTCTAGTGATGTATCTCATTGGCCAAATGATTGCTGGCCACTTGACAACTCCTATGGTATGAGACGAAAATATGTAAACAAAGGCTAGGGAGACCATAAACGCTTCAGCAGTGAGTATGAACTGAGACCATGAATAACTTGATGGTACATAGTGACCTGCACATGCTCCATTGGTTGTAAGTGTGTTTGGATCCTAGTCTCTCTCCTGCTCTCTGGTCTAACTATATGTATAAGGAGTTATGTGTTCAAGTAAATGAGGTTCTCTAGGAAAGCACATGGAGAATGACACAAAGAGAAAGAGAGAGACAGAGAGAGGGAGAGAGATATGCAGTATATATATAGAGAGAAATGGAAAGTGGGACTTATCTCTCCCCCACTTATACTTCCCTCTGGGTCTGGTCTAATTTAAGCATTGACCTCCTTCCCTCCTCTGGGAGGGAGGTCAAGGCTTGGCCAACTTGAGGCCAATAGACACGGTCTGAGTCTGAGAGCACAGTGGATTTCCTCTTTTCAGTGGGGCAAAGGAAGGGAAACATACATGTCCTCTCACATAATCCCAGAGACTTGAACAACACAAAACACAACTGAAACCCACAAATCTTTAGTTTGACTCAATTTAGACTGTATCCTAAATCCCCCTGGTTGTCTTTAGGATCCTGCTTAATAAGACTGTACACTTGACTGTATTTATTTATAGAACATGTAAGTATCTTTTGACAGGAAATCGAAACAAGGCCTCGAATTTCATTCAACTTTGCTGCCATGCAGGGGAAGAAAAATAAAGGGGAAGCTGTGTATTTGTGTGTGCGTGTGTTTTTTTCCCTGTATCAAACTGGTTTAACAGACAGAATAAATATTACAAATATTCTCCTATAAAGCAATAATTGTGTGCAAAGTATCTTCAGAGGAAGCGACGAAGACAAGTATCTGCTATGCTGAGTGAGATGAGGTTGTTCTTGTTTGATTGAGATCCCGAGGCAACCTCATAGTGTAAATACGAACACAGAGCCCTGTCTGTCAGATCTGAAGATATTCTCTACTCACAAAAGAAGAATGACTGTTAAAGCTTGGTGTAAGGAAATACCATTAACATCTGACCAAAGATGTTCCAACACAACAAAGCCTACTATTCTGTTTTATTAACAAGCTAATGGTCTCCCCATCTGTGAAATACTTGTTTACACAATGACTCAAAGAAACTCTCAAATCCCACAGTAAGAAAATATTGTAGAAAGCCACTTTAGCGACTGTTGATTGGCAGCAAGCAAATCCCATGAAGACAAAGATACTTTGAATAGAGGTGGTGAGCCCAATTTGATATGCATATGCTATGCAAGTTGAGAAGGCACAAACAGGGCTAGCAGCAGCAGGCCTGTTCCAAGTTTTTTCCGTTTTAGAATCCTTCAAAGCTCTTTACTGCCATTAAGTTACTTTTTTTCTGCTTTTGAGATGTGTGGTGTGTGTGTTTCAGACTGTTGGTTTCAGTATGTTTGTGTAATGTGTGTGTGAGAAAAGGGATTTTTCTCTTGTGGTTGAGCTTTTCTTGAGAAACAGCCTTATTTTCCAGTAATGTGTCAGTAACTTACACTCACTGACATGGAAGCCAAGCTTTAATAGTTTAGTGAATCAGTAAAGATATACAATTATTTAGAAAATCAACTCAGCTAGCAAACTGGTACCACACTTCTCAGGCACCCCACTTTTTTGTTATAATGTAAGGAAATACCATTAACATCTGACCAAAGATGTTCCAACACAACAAAGCCTACTATTCTGTTTTATTAACAAGCTAATGGTCTCCCCATCTGTGAAATACTTGTTTACACAATGACTCAAAGAAACTCTCAAATCCCACAGTAAGAAAATATTGTAGAAAGCCACTTTAGCGACTGTTGATTGGCAGCAAGCAAATCCCATGAAGACAAAGATACTTTGAATAGAGGTGGTGAGCCCAATTTGATATGCATATGCTATGCAAGTTGAGAAGGCACAAACAGGGCTAGCAGCAGCAGGCCTGTTCCAAGTTTTTTCCGTTTTAGAATCCTTCAAAGCTCTTTACTGCCATTAAGTTACTTTTTTTCTGCTTTTGAGATGTGTGGTGTGTGTGTTTCAGACTGTTGGTTTCAGTATGTTTGTGTAATGTGTGTGTGAGAAAAGGGATTTTTCTCTTGTGGTTGAGCTTTTCTTGAGAAACAGCCTTATTTTCCAGTAATGTGTCAGTAACTTACACTCACTGACATGGAAGCCAAGCTTTAATAGTTTAGTGAATCAGTAAAGATATACAATTATTTAGAAAATCAACTCAGCTAGCAAACTGGTACCACACTTCTCAGGCACCCCACTTTTTTGTTATATTGGAAAAGTGTGACTGGCTGCTAGTTCAACTAGTTAAACAGACAGAATGCCCTTTCCTTTGTAAATTTCCCAAGCCAGACTACATAGCTAGATGTCTAATGCTATGTGGTGATGAACAGGAAGCTAACCCATGCTTTTATCCCTCGATGGCCTCCCATATGACAAAAAAACTATTCTTTGCCAATGGCAATGTGAGAAATAAAATGTTCAGTGAAGTGCAGTGCAGGAACTGTACCAGTTCATTTCTTGAGAATTCTGTTCTGTATGCAGTTTCTGAGTATTATGTGTGTTTAACAAATGCTAATTGCAGTGCCCATGGGCGGAATGCTAGACATTAAACCCATTTATATGTTTATACTTGTTGGTTTGCGTTTACATGTTTATGTTTATCACCAACAGTCAACATTACATGTCTTTTGAGACAAGGACAAGGAACTGTCCTTACACACAATGCAACGTGTAACGTAACAAAAAAGCTCATCCAAACAGCATCACACAAAGCTGTGTGCATGATAATCGAGCCACACACACACAACCACACATACGCACACACACACACAAAGATTCCTGGAATTATGGTTGGATAAATTGTAATTCTCTTGTGCATTGGGAACTTCATGTGCAAGGTCTTAGCAAATAACCCTCGTGTATACATGACATAAAAGCAATTACATGTCAAACTTTGAGTTATTTGTTGCCAATCCACCCTCACTTAAGGACTGAATGTAAACTGACAAATGCGTACATTCTAATATTCTTCCTTCTTCAATTGTCTTTTGTTAATTAAATACTGACTCATTAAAGTAACAGGAAAGCCATCTACAGGC
Source organism: Osmerus eperlanus (assembly GCF_963692335.1). NCBI lineage: Eukaryota > Metazoa > Chordata > Actinopteri > Osmeriformes > Osmeridae > Osmerus > Osmerus eperlanus. Next base: position 11,331,758 of record NC_085023.1, read on the forward strand.
TTTGTTGAAGCATTACACCAATGGATGCACTAACAATATCCTACCAGGTGACATTGTTGCTAAGGTGACAGAACTTAAACTGTTCCTTTGGTAAAATATATTCAGTTTACTTGATCAAGATGTTTTGAGACTTTACAAAAGGTAAAGGGCAGCACCAATTGGACAATTGAGACTCTGTAACTTCATACGACTTTCAATGATGCATCTGTTTGCATAACACATGTTTGGAACAACTGATGCAAGCAAGAAATGTGTAATGCTTAACAAATCGAGTTGTACAGGACTTCTTGTCAAATTTTTTGTTAATTTCCAATCCTGTCTCATGCCCTTGCCTCATCCTCTTTACCTTCTTTCTTAGGCAGATAGACAGATGATAGCATGCAGGGAGGCCCGGTGGCAGATAGACAGATGATAGCATGCAGGGAGGCCCGGTGGCAGATAGACAGATGACAGCATGCAGGGAGGCCCGGTGGCAGACAGACAGATAACAGCATGCAGGGAGGCCCGGTGGCAGATAGACAGATGACAGCATGCAGGGAGGCCCGGTGGCAGATAGACAGATGATAGCATGCAGGGAGGCCCGGTGGCAGATAGACAGATGACAGCATGCAGGGAGGCCCGGTGGCAGACAGACAGATAACAGCATGCAGGGAGGCCCGGTGGCAGATAGACATTTACATTTAGTCATTTAGCAGTCGACTTACAGTAAGTACAGGGACATTCCCACCGAGGCAAGTAGGGTGAAGTGCCTTGCCCAAGGACACAACGTAATTTGACGCGGCCGGGAATCGAACCAACAACCTTCTGATTAATAGCCCGATTCCCTAACCGCTCAGCCATCTGTCCCCAGATGACAGCATGCAGGGAGGCCCGGCGGTAGATGGCCACTGTCCAGTTGAGTGAGGAGTTGTGACACCTACACCCAACCTGGTTAAATAGACTTGGCCCTTATAATCCACTATGTTGGTTGGCAAAATGTCAAAAGGTGCCCAGGCTGGGTGTTCATTTAGTGTAACAATGTTCAGCTTTCTCATTGAACATTTAAGGAGCCCTGTTTTGAGATATTTTCTGTTGTTATAACAGGTGAACTCGACGGTCAAGAGCTTGATCAAGGTTATCAAGATGCTCACATAAAAATAGCTTATATACTATCACCTCATAACCTTTTTAAATCAATCATTTTAAAATGAAGGTCCTATTTCAAGGATATACTCAGTACACACACACACACACACACACACAGATATCGACACAACCACTCCATACCAAAAATCAGCAAACTGTTAAATAAAGAATTGCACCTCTGTACCCCATGTTACAAAACTGTCAGTTGTATCCTGTCTCCAATGTTTTATAGCAAAAACACACATTTACACACAAGAATATAAGTGCATGAGTAGCATTATCAATGTAACATAAACACATTTGTCCTACAGTAATTTAGCAGAAATTATCAACATATTTTTTTATTTAGCGACTAACTGACTCTTAGTTTGGACTTTTGCTTCATGAACAACTTTGCCAACAGCAGGTGTGGAGATCAACACTTTGTGGTAATTAAGACTCGTAATCTGTAAATCTGATTGGGCCATCTCACTGGGGCATAGACAACCATTTCACTTTGAATCAAGTCTGATGCCGTAATCCTAACAAGGCCATATGGAGAACAACTGTTCCTGTAGTCAATAGTACTGACATGGTGAAAGCACAACACCTGCTGGCCTTAAGAGGATAAGACGTTTCAGAGATGTGTGCGTCTTAAGACTTCATCAGTGCTCTACTTTGATTGCAGAGTGCCATTTGCTTAGGAAGTGTCATGAGGAGAGAGGGACATGGTCAGTGTCTTTCTTAACTGAGGCCATTTACTGCAACCTCTGTGACTGAGACCATTAACATAAAAACAGCTGAAAAGAGTTATCAAAGTCTGCAAGAAGAAGGGTTTTGAAGATTTGAATAGAAGAAATACAAGAATGGCGATGATGTACAGGTCACCTTCACTCCTAACAAGCGAGCTGCTACCACTGTATGGAGGAAACCAGGACCCTTACACTTCCAGTGATGACCATGCCCAGGAGGTGAGAGTCGTTACATATATATAGATGCCGCTTTAACCTTTGCATGAATGTGATTAATAGAGTATGAGTGGCCAGAAGTAGAATTGTCAATCCAAATCCTTCCATGTACACTTCCTTGGGTTAGCTTGTGAGTACCCCAAGGAATGCTTTTTAGTGTTTTAGGTTGTTGTTTGGTAATGAGAAGTGTCCAGGCAGCATGGCTAGCATACAGTTTCAACATACAGTATATTCATATCGCAAGTACAAAGGAATTTTCAAGTAATAGTATTTGCATTCAAGAATACATAATTTTCTTACAATGACACATAAACATATGTATGGCTCTGGACATATGTGACACCACCACAATAACTCTACACGCTGGTATTTTTGGCCTAACTTCAAATGATAAAAAATACCCTGCATTGAGCTTCACTAGACACTAGACACTATCACTAGATTTAATTTTGATGATGCACGCATCTCTAGCAAATTATATTATCTATTATAAAATAAAATAAACAAAACTAACTAAAAATGTCAAACATAACTTGACTGAGTACTTACCATTGTCAGGAGAATGAGATGGCTTCAGCAGGGCCACCTAGGTCCATCTCCCTGAATGACTACAGCATGGAGAGAGAGGAGCCTGGCCATGGGCTCCGTCAGGCGTACTTCTCCAACCAGGAGTACTACTGGAGGCTGGAGGAGCTGAAGAGAACCCACCTCAGGAACATGGCTGAACTGGAGAGGATGTACATAGGCAGGTCAAAGGTCCCCAGTGAAGAAGAGGGAAGGGATTCTGGTCTGAAGAGAGAAGAAACTTACGATTCTCCCAGGTTTGATATATCTAGCGCATGACAAGATATGCTGTGTACTCTCTTCTACATTTCTTAACATACTTACCTTGATTATTTCAATTAAATATCTATGCATATATGAATCTTTCTGTTTTTCAGTCTGAGGCTGGAGAATGCTGGATCCATGCCAATCAGGACACTGCAGCAAATCGTATCCGACGAAGAGCTCGACTTCAATGACACCTCCAGTGTTTCAAACCAATCAGAGAGCAGCAGAGGGAACAACCACACTGAACTGGAGTTGGTGGACAAACCCAAGGCCTCAAAAAAGAACAGAAATATGGGGCGGTAGGTGTAGCTCTTTATTCTCAAACAGTTTGATTAAAGTTAGCTCCTCTTTGGTCCAGCAGTGGATGTTTAGAACCTGAACATCTAGACATAATCACACTAATATTATAGAGTGAAGAAATAAGAGATAAGAGAGGAATCAAGCTTGATTATGTTCTCATTGACAGGGACAGACAGTCAAACCAAGCTGGGACAGTCATTACCCAAAAGCGATCAAAAAGCCAAGTCAAAGTTAGCAGCCCTAAAAGCCAGGTAAAACTGCTGCGGCAAACTCAGAGCCATGTTGGAGCCCGCAGTTCCAGAGTGACCATTCCCCAGCCTTTCCAGATGACAGTCAGGGAGGAGGAGAAGAAACAGCGAAGGGTGCGTACACGCTCAGAGGTGGAGCTGGAGAACTCGCTGTTGCGCCGGGAGCTGGACGAGCTCAGGGAGTGCGGGAGGAAGTTCAGAGCGACGCCCGCTCCGTCGCACACCAGACGGCCCCTTTACGAGGTGGTCAGTCACCGCCCACAACAGCAACTTGGGCACCGTACCATTATCAGCTGGAATCGAGGCAGAGGGAACCGTGGTGGCACTCATGCAAATAGGGTTGCTGGTGGCATTCGTCCTACCTCCTCCACACTTCGTCCTTTCAGCTTCCTGGAAAGAGAGAGGAAGAAGAGGGAGCAGAAGATTCTAGCTGGGTTAGGGAACCTGGAGCCCAAAGAGGAGAGGAGAGTCTTCAAAGCCAGGCCTATGCCAAAATTTGTGTACAGCTCCACCCAGAGGCAAGAGGGAAAAGAGCAGTTGACCAACACCACAAAACCAGGCCCCAGGTCATTTATCTTCAGCACACTGTTGGATGAAGAGCCAAGAGAGGAAAGAGAGGACACAGAGGGGAACAAGGACACATCACTGGACCCGGAATTGAGGTTCCACCACTCGCATCAGGAAATGCAACCACAGTATAAGAGCTACTGGAGGCATCCCTCAATCAAGATGGCAGCATTGCCCCTGAACCAACGAGAGCTCCTATTGGGGATGGAGCTGGAGAGGAAGCGGGTAAAGGAGAGGGAGTGGTCCTATATTGACCCACTCCAGACAGCTGGCTTCAGTGTCAGTCATTGCACAAATAAAGAAAGCTCATTAGCCAACAAGAGTGACTATATTAGTGTGTGAGGAAATGCATGAATTGTGTTTAATAGAGAAAGAGTGTAAGAGAATTTGAGTGAAAGTATGTGCTTACTTTTGCTCTGTGTACATGTGATTGTGAGAGATACACAAATACAGATGACAGATTGAATACAGTGGTGCTAAATCTCTGATTGATACTGGTCCAGAAGCAAGAGTAGATTAACTAAGAAAAAGTGTCATGCTGTAGATCTGTACTGAACAGTAAACCAAAATATTTGTAACTACTTAAACGGATAGCCTAATTTTAGAAAATACGATAAAGAAACATTGTTCTGGGTGTCCTATCCAGAAATATATGCCACAAAAAGACATTGCATTTACTTAATCTGTACTTTCTAATAAAAGGCCTAATTGTTTCATGTTTTGTCTTTAACACTGAAGTGAAGTTGGTGTGGCGATTACTTGAAGTACCGTCTTGAATGAGTCATAAACCTGTACTCTGAACACACAAATGGTAAGCTGTTACCAAAAAGATGGTGTCTTAAAATGATTTAAATATCAGTACAATCCAACTTGACACAGTTTCATACGTTTTTTGAAATATAGCCTAATTAATCTAACTAATGTTAGATTGTTGTATAGCCTACTTATGGTTTGAGCCTATGTAGGATAGGATTCTAGAAAGTGACATGGAAAGTAGCAGACATGACTACCTGTTAAAGGCACTCTGGTTAACAGTAGTTGGGTAACGCTTTGTGGTGGTTAGCTTACTGTAATTGTTACTTAGCCGAAATAGACCTGGACACGTTAAAGATGAGTAGTGCGGCAAGGGGGTAAGAGGCACTTTACTTTGTTCAGTAACACAAGGTTGGTGGGTACAATTGAAGAAATAGGGTAAATAACATTACACACTTTTGTACATTAGGTAGCGGTACCTTTAAGAAATATGGCACAATACCGGGTGCCCGCGCCCAGGACAGGGGGATCTCCAGAAATTGACGCAATATAGGCTACTTCTTCCTCATATTTACGTCAAGGAGGTACGAATCAAATAGCAGAGATGGCATCAGGTATGACTGCATATTTATTAATAATAATAATCATCTGTATGTCTGTGGTTCGCATATCGAGAATTGTTCATCCGAAAACTCCATCTTCTTAATTCGATCACAGTCTTAAAGTCTAACCCACACATTTAAAGTTCAACAACGAAATTCTCGGTGTGCCGTCGGAAGTACTGAGTATTTGAATTGTTGAATGGTTTTGCCTACAAACGACTGGTTGAGTGACCGGTGGCGTAACATGTATTCTACTGTAATCTTGCACTAGTAAAATCTTGCACTTACATAAATGTTGTGTAAAAGTGGTATTTTGATCGATATTGTGAGTACATGAACCCAAATCTGCACGCTTGGCCATGACTACAACAGTGACCTTAGAGAACTACAACTCTGTATTAACTTGTCTAACACGCCCCCGAGCGTGGTGTACTGTGGGAAGGCAAGCGATGCAGAGCGTTAAAAAAACGCTGCAGTGTGAACGCACTGTTAGGAGCGTTCTAAGAGCGCTGTGAAAGAAGGACGTGTTTCCCAGAGTCGTTCTTAGCTTAAGAAGATCTTTCACTAAGAAGGAAATGTAAGATCAGCCTGACCCACTCTTAACAGCCTTCTTAGCGACCATACGCTCACTGCAGCTGCATCAGGGAAAGTTATATCTGACACTCAAAGGAATACTAAAACCATGCGTGATGATAAATGTGCGCCCACAGCTGCAGAACAAGAAAAATAATAGCATAAGAAGAAAAATAAATAATTGCCCATGTGTTCCTGTAGCACATAAATAAAAACATAAATGAATCATCATTACGTTTTCACACACATTCGGCATGCATATGAGTTTACATTAGCTATAAAAACATCAACAACCCTGTGGTATTTCACAGATATCAGGGAAACTGACAGGTGTAATTGAACTCGGCTGGAACCTCATCAAGAGAGGCTCCACCTGCTAGTCTATATAAAGGCGTTGCTGAAGTCCACGCGTGTGAGACACCATGGCTGCAATACTGCATATTCTCGCTGCTAATCAACAGCGTCGCCGTGCGCGAAGCCAGACAGTTTATATAAATGCCTATGTCAGCACTTCAAATCAAATGTATTTGTATATCCCTTTTTACATGCAAGCATGTCACAGAGGGCTTCACATATGCCCGTAGAATATGGGCATATGTGCCACTTCTCCCCACTGAATGTGCTGTCGGACCGGGCTGTCCAGTCCAAGTACCGGCTTCCCCGTGTGGAGATCCAACGCCTCGTCAGAGGGCAACCCAATGCAATTTTGCCCTCAGCCCGGAGGTGCAGCTCATGGCCGCGCTGCGTTTTTACGCAGTGGGGAGCTTCCTGGAGGTGGTTGGGGACGGCACCGGCCTCAGCAAGGCATCGGTTTCACGGAGTGTGGCAGCCGTGACACCGATCCTCCTGCGCCATGCCCGGACACACATCAGAATGCCCACCATACGGGACGAGGTCCGCCAGGTCCACCGTGGATTTCATGCCATGGCTGGGATCCCCCGGGTGATTGGTGTCGTGGATGGCACACTGATCCCAATCCACAATCCCTCCCTGGTGGATCCGTGCTGGATTGGGAGGAAACATTACGCTGCCTTCAACATAGGGTGCCACCCCCCTACTCCCAACATTAAACCCACTACCATCACACAACCCATACCAACTATCATGTAGGCTATAGGGCTTGAAAGCTAGGAAATGACGCAAAATGATCCACAGAACACATGGTTGAAAAGGAAAAGAAGTTTATTTAAAAAAAAGAGAAACAGGGTGTTGTGTGTGATTTATGCGCTGATAAAGTGGTGGGTGATCGATTTGCCTGGCATCGATTGACTTAGTTTCAGCACCACGGCGGTGGGCAGCTCCCTCTAAGAGCTTCTTAAGAAGCTTCTTTGGCGGGATCTTAACCCTTGTGTTATCTTCGGGTCGTTCTGACCCATCAGTCATTGTGACCCACCGTCGTATTGCGACAACTTTACCGCATACAAAAACAAAGTGAAGCATTTTCTTTTAACCGTTGGGCTGTCTCAGACCCCCCACATTGCGAAGGTTAAAAGAAAATTATTTTTATTTGTTTTTGTATTGGGTAAAATTGGGTAAACACAACGATGGTTCGTTATGAACCTTTGGGTCATGTGACCCGAAGGCAGCACGAGGGTTAAGAAGGCAGTTAAGAACGCGTCTGGGAAACACCCCTATCTTAGCGCTCCTTCTTAGCCGAACCCTTCTTAAGAGCCTTCTTAAGTCCTTAAGAACGATCGAATCTGGGAAACTATGGAAGCAAATTGTTACCAAAATTCAAATGAAAATGCATTTCCAGAAATGCATTTGCATTTTAAGAATGTGGCTGCATTATTTGACTCATAAATGAAATTAGTAATCAATCATCCTATTTGCATTTTAATTTTCTTCTTCAAGAGTGCTCAATCTTTCACTTAATTAAAATGAAAAAGAAATACACATTTGAGATTTAATTTTCAAAACATGCCCCAGCAAATAGATACCAAAATTCAATTTGAAATGTAAAATTTGAAAATTAAAATGCATTTCCAGAAATGCATTTTCATTTTAAGAACGTGGCTGCAAAATCGTGACCACAATTCAAATTCAAATGCATTTCCAGAATTTCATTTTCAAGAACGTGGCTGCAAAATCGTGACCACAATTCAAATTCAAATGCATTTCCAGAAATGCATTTTCATTTTAAGAACGTGGCTGCAAAATCGTCCTCTAAAGACCCGGCAATTCAATCAATTTCCCGGCACATTTGCAATGTAATGCAATGCAGATGTGCACATCGCCCCCTACCGAACAAGATGGATAGCTCGGTCAGCAGGGAGCTGAAGAAGAGCGGCTACTGACGTCACTCTGATGCGCCGCTCAGAATGCTTTTTCGTTCATTTTGCATTTCTGCAAATGCATTTGAATTTGAATTGTGGTCACGATTTTGCAGCCACGTTCTTAAAATGAAAATGCATTTCTGGAAATGCATTTGAATTTGAATTGTGGTCACGATTTTACAGCCACGTTCTTAAAATGAAAATGCATTTCTGGAAATGCATTTGAATTTGAATTGTGGTCACGATTTTGCAGCCACGTTCTTAAAATGAAAATGCATTTCTGGAAATGCATTTTCATTTGAATTGTGGTCACGATTTTGCAGCCACGTTCTTGAAAATGAAAATGCATTTCTGGAAATGCATTTGAATTTGAATTGTGGTCACGATTTTGCAGCCACGTTCTTAAAATGAAAATGCATTTCTGGAAATGCATTTTAATTTTCAAATTTTACATTTCAAATTGAATTTTGGTATCTATTTGCTGGGGCATGTTTTGAAAATTAAATCTCAAATGTCTATTTATTTTTCATTTTAATTAAGTGAAAGATTGAGCACTCTTGAAGAAGAAGAAAATTAAAATGCAAATAGGATGATTGATTACTAATTTCATTTATGAGTCAAATAACGCAGCCACATTCTTAAAATGCAAATGCATTTCTGGAAATGCATTTGCATTTGAATTTTGGTAACGATTTGCTTCCATAGGAAACCCGGCCATTATGTGTTAATATACTGAAAATGTCCGTGAATCGAGATGGTGCTGCTGTCTGTCCCGCCGAAAACCATTCAAACAGGTTGACAGCAGTGGGGGTTTTGTTTAACTACATGGAGCTACCGGAACCACGTGACAAAAAAGCTCTAGCTTTTTTCCTGTGTTTCACTGGCAGTGAGTGTTCACAATGTTGTATTTCACTCCATTCTACACCAAACACGTCAGGGAGGACTGCCTTTAGTAGATACGAGTCTGCTGAAGATAGCCAGAATATCGGATTTCTTTAACCGAGCCGGTTTCATTCATCATTTGCCTGAGAAAGCGACTTCCGTTGGCCAGCTTCATTGAAACTTCAACCGGTTGACAGCAGTGGTTTTTTTTGGAACTACAGCGAGCTACATGAACCACGTGATCACGTGTCGGCGAGATCAAAGCGTGTCGCAACTCTCTTTTTCTATGGCTCTGTCTGAAACTAAGTATTGTTTGGTATTGTCACCGTACATGGCCGCGGGAACTAGGGGTGCTGAGGGTGCTGTAGCACCCCCTGCTGACAGCACGAGAATTTAAGTAACCTCGTTGGGCAGAGTCAAGCCCTCGCCCCTCGGCTTGAAGCAACGGCCCCGGTGGATGTAGGTGGTATCTATGGCGTGAAATTAGTGCCAGGAGAGCGAGCTCTGTAAAAACGATTTGTAACTTGCAAAAAAGATTTGTGTCTCTGTAGAAAATGATTCGTGTACTTGCAAAAAAAAATGTGTGTCTCCGTAGAAGAAGGCAAGATTTGTGTACTTGCAAAACAGATTTGTAACTTGCAAAAAAGATTCGTGTACTTGTAAAAAAAAGTTTTGTGTCTCCGTAGAAGAAAAAGATTCGTGTACTTGTAAAAAAAGTTTTGTGTCTCCGTAGAAGAAGGCGGGAACAATGCTCCCAAAACCATCTAAGCCAATCAAATATAGCCATTTCTGTGTCTAGTATCATTGGACATTTTCGTCTGTCTATCACACAAAGAACGTCAGCGAATAAGAACAAAACTAGAATGCTGATGATTTCAATGGCGAGTCATTTGGTAAGTAGTTCAAAATATCCATGGGCATGTAACTTTAATGCAACATTTAAAGATTATTCGGTTAGCACACTCTTAACAGTATAAATTAATGTCGTAATAAGTTGAGTAGTTTTTTAATGTAAATATGTATTCGGATATTTAATTAGACGACCAGTCATTAAACCTAGCATTAGTTGGACAATGTGCAGCTAAATGGCAGGGAACTGCCGCGAAATCACTCAATATAGTTAGTGGTTTTCATTCGAAATGAAAGCTGCAGTAAATAATACACTCTAGAGTGAAAGATCCATATCTTTTTAATTTACCCGCTTAACTTTCCCAGCCAACATTTGAGATCTATCCAGTGTGTCCAGCTCATGTTTAGTTTAGCATGGCGAATACACCAACATTAAAAAACATGTAAAGTTGTGAACGCTTAGTATGATGCTTACCGGCTGCAATTTAGCTGCACATTGTCCAACTAATGCTAGGTTTAATGACTAGTCGTCTAATTAAATATCACGCCATAGGTATCATAGATATATCTATGGGTGGTATCGCATTTCGTGTTTGACTTCCGACTCTTCCGGTCGTTTTTATTCTAGTAACTCTAGTCAACATTTACAAAATTATCTCCCCCAATAATTTTTGTTCGATTCTCGAACCTGGCTCATACTACTAGCTTTTTCATAGAATAATTTTTCCTGATTTTTGCTAAGTTTGAAACCAATCCGAAATGGGTAAACTAGCACCCCATTTATTTGCTTACGTCAATAAAAGTTGCCTGCAAATGTGCTCGCGGATACTAACAGGGCACGAGCACAAAAGTTCACATTGGCCGATAGCCGATTTACCTGGAGCTGAAAGAAATGGCTTGAGTTGCCTGACCTGTTGTAGCAAGTTTAGCAAATGGTTGTCACACATACATGAAATGTTGTTAATATAGTTTATTCCCGTTATTTTTTTACTTTTTGATTTTTCGTAAAAACGTTCATGATATATATATAATATTATATTATGTTAAGCGTGAACATAGATTGTTGACATGTCTATCTGGAGCAAAGACGAAGATTAATAGTACTTTAACTGATAACCACAATAGGAAATGATATATATATATTTAAATAATATTAGTCTTGCCTTCAGAAGCTTTTGTTAAACACACTCATTATTCTTTTTTTGATCGTGTCGATTTAGTTTTCTTTGCCTGGCGAGAACAACGACGGAGCTAAGTGTTCATGTTAACAGTTTATTTAATCCGATACAATGCGTTGGAAAGCATACTCAAATCACGAAGAAAAAAAACAACATATGTGATGAGTTCCATCTAGAATAGCCCTATATTTAGCCCTATAGCCTATTTCTAAAAAACAAGTGAAAGGAATACTATACAGTGACAGCATACATTTCCTTAAAGTTTGCATCATGTCTCTGATTCTTATCGGACTTGTACCCCATTCTGCCACTGCAATGCCTTAGCTCACACGCTCGCAACCATATAAATCTATGCTCGCGACTGGTTGTCGCAAAGTATGACGTGTACAGCTATGGAGGACCAAACCTGCCATATTTACAAATGAATGAATTTTACATTTACATTTAGTCATTTAGCAGACGCTCTTATCCAGAGCGACTTACAGTAAGTACAGGGCAAGTAGGGTGAAGTGCCTTGCCCAAGGACACAACGTCAATTTGCACGGCCGGGAATCGAACTGGCAACCTTCTGATTACTAGCCCGACTCCCTCACCACTCAGCCATCTGACTCCCGATGAATGAATGAATAAATACATGTCCACATCCATGCATTTGGACAGAAATAAACGAATATATGTATTAATTAATGCACAATTGTCAATCAATAGTTACATTTTACATTTATGTATGTATTTATTGATTGATTTATTGATTGATTTATTGATTGATTTATATATTTATTCATTTATTTATTCATTTATTTATTTATTCATTTATTTATTCATTCATTCATTGTTCCCAATATGATAATGAGAGGAGGCCAGTAGGCGTGGAAACTGACGTTCAGACATTGCAATCAATCCAGAGCCATAGATTCAATCTAGCTAACGCCTGGGACACACTGGCTGCGAAGCGCCCTGAGGCGCCACAATCTGCCCCACAGCACGTATTTTACAAAGACTACGGCAACAAAAGCTAAACGTTGCCACATTATGTTGGGAATGGGATGCTGTTGCGACGGTTGTTGGAGCAACAAGTTGCCTAATTAGCCTGTAGCCTATGCCATGTTTATGTACCATGTCAGCTTTACATGTATAAAAGTAAAGCTCAGAGAAGGTGAAAGGCTTGGTGACCGGCGTGGAGAAATGCGCGTCTAGTGTGAACAGCATCGCACCATTCGTAGCAGATTGTGGTGCTTCAGGGCGCTTCGCAGCCAGTGTGTCCCAGGCGTTAGCTAGATTGAAATCTATGGCTCTGGATTGATTGCAATGTCTGAACGTCAGTTTCCACGCCAACTGGCCTCCTCTCATCATATTGGGAACAATGAATGAATGAATGAATAAATAAATGAATAAATAATTGAATAAATAAATGAATATATAAATGAATAAATCAATGAATAAATCAATCAATAAATCAATCAATAAATGAATACAAAAATAAATACATAAATGTAAAATATATGTAACTATTGATTGACAATTGTGAATTAATTAATACATATATTCGTTAATTTCTGTCTAAATGCATGGATGTGGACATTTATTTATTCATTCATTCATTTGTAAATATGGCAGGTTTGGTCCTCCATATACAGCTAGTTGCAAGCGTGCACAAGGTCTCGGAGCTAGGGAAAAAAAGAGCCACAGTTTAAAGCTAGACCGGAAGAGTCGGAAGTGGAAAAATGGCGTGGTCCAGTTTCGTACTCTCGCTTGCCTCACTGCGCCACTGAGCACTTTTCATAGAAATGAATGGGGATGCCATCTTGGAAGACAAAAGTTGCTTCCTCTAGTTATATTGGCCGGGTTTCCCAGATTCGTTAAGAATCTCTTAGCGTTAAGAGCTTCTTAACGAATCTGGGAAACCCGGCCAATATAACTAGAGGAAGCAACTTTTGCAAGCTCCAAGCATAATGCTTGCATTTATATATCTATTAACATCGGGAAAATATATCGGTATCCAGAATTACATAGTGACAAAAAACGTCAACTATTAGAACAGAATTTGAAGCAATAGCTCAATTAATAGACTATACAATTAATACAATAGGTAGTAATTCCCAAAATAATGCAAGGAATAGTTTTTGAAACTGCTTTTTGTTCCCCTAACAGTTTTTGTTGTTACGCTTCTGATGACTTCCTGTGCTGCCCTGGACAATGCCTGTAAATGCACTCCAAATAGAAATGACACAACAACATTCACCCTTTCAACACCCGGATCACCCAGATGTGACAGACAGTGGATGGATGAAAATGTGAGTAAATAGCAACCCACCGAGTCTGGCATATTCTTGCCCCACATCTGTTGCATGCCTTAATTATCTAAATTATTGTCTCTCATTAGACTCATCACTCTCATTTCCATTTACTCTTGATGGAGGGTTGGAGAATGCATTCTCCAACCGATTGTACATTGGCTTCTTTTTTTAACACAGTACTTGTCATCACTCACCCCAAACAAAAAGCTACAAATAGTGCAGTAAAAAAAGTCTTTTCAAAATAAAAGTATCTGACCTAACAAATGGTAAGTAGATACATATGTAGGTGACATACCATTATCATGGCTCTATTTATTTAGTCATGTTAAACCATAGATTACCTTCAGGTGTTTCATTATATTTGTCTACCATTTAGAATAGAATATAATCTTTATTTTGGTCATACATGTGTACACACAAACTCGTGCAGCACGTTCTCCAGTGTCCACCAATAAAATACTGTATGCCCTCTGCATTTCTATTTCTCCCATCCTGATGTCCTTCAAAACATGGCTTTAGGCTTCAGTTTGTTAAATAGTAATGCATCCGACCAATGGTTTCAAAATATTGAGGATTAAAGAGCTTTGACAGAAGGACATTTTTTTTACTATCCAAGGCCTGCACAATCCTCCTCAATCTAGTTTAGATTGAACACATTCCAGAAAATAGCAATTTGCTATTTCTGTAGAATAGGTGAAATTTGCCATAGTCAAAGTAATTAATCAGCTGGTCAACCACCCACCAAAGATATTACTGGAATGATACTTAAGTGCCTGCACTGAAAAGAGGAAACACCTGCATCACAATCCAGTAATTGGGAAAAACTTGACCTTGTGAGCAATAGAATAGGAGCAATCAGAAAGCTTCTGTGCATCGAGAGAAATTCTCTATCTAAACCAAATGCATCCTCTATTCCTGTATTTCTGAGGGAGTTGATAATACATTAACCTTTGTTGATGTTGTATTGTTTTTGTCTATATGAACCAGAGCTAGTGTGTTAACTGGCTTTCACTAATTCCAAAAATAAATTGGTAAAAGTTGTGGATACCCCTGGGATCTTGGTTTTACATCCCATAATTAAACAACATACGATGCTAATTTCTCAGTTAAATGTGTTTTTTTAGGACACCGTGCTTACCTACAATGGGGTATTTGGCAAAACAAGAGTGCTGTCTTTAACCCCTCAGTCTATCATCACTAAAGGCTGCCCAGAGAAACTGAAGTACAGTGAGGACTGCATACATCTTCAGGTATTGTTTGTTACTGCCACTGTATATTTGTATGTTTATAAAGTTTTTTTCTTACTGGAAATGCTTTGTCATTGCAATCTTCAATGTAGGAACAGGGGTAAAAGCAATAATGGGTGGAGGCGTCAGGACTGTCATGTGAGAGTGTTGGCATAATGCCCAAAGACATTTCCTTCTTTTTTTTAGGATCCACTTCGTGAAGTCGTCTGCCTGTGTAAGTGTAAACTTGTTTGTACTTTTCTGCATTGAAGGTGGAACAATTAAATTGTTTTTTTAGATGCTTTTGATAGGAACTTCCAGGGGCGTTGTTAGACATAAAACTCTACTGGGGCACAGGCCTCTATTCATATACCTTTTTTTTCTTTCAAGCGTGCTGTGCACAATGCACTACTAGGCTATAAAAACTCTCCTTGCTTAACCCTTGTGTTATCTTCGGGTCGTTCTGACCCATCAGTCATTGTGACCCACCGTCGTATTGCGACAACTTTACCGCATACAAAAACAAAGTGAAGCATTTTCTTTTAACCGTTGGGCTGTCTCAGACCCCCCACATTGCGAAGGTTAAAAGAAAAAAAAAAATATTTGTTTTTGTATTGGGTAAAATTGGGTAAACACAACGATGGTTCGTTATGAACCTTTGGGTCATGTGACCCGAAGGCAGCACGAGGGTTAACAAACTACACAACAGTTCAGGGACGCAAGTTTCATATCAGCTTTGGCAGGGACTTCAATAGTTAATGCGAGCGCACAATTTTTTTTCGCATTCATTTGAGCGCAAATACAGTTTTTTGAGCTTCATGTAATATTGTTTTTATGTTTTAGTCAAAATAAGATGATCATTTAGAAAATGTCTTTCGTTTTTTAATGTTTTCTTAGCCTACCTCAATTCTAACTTGTGTGCCGAGTCCGACACCTGGACTTCTGTCAGCGTGCTGCAGTGGCTATTTGGCAAGTGATGTGGAAAAAACATCATATTGTTGTAATTATGAAGATGGTTAATGATTATGGACTTAAAGATACTTGTAATCACTCTTTGGTATATGCTGTATTATTGGAAACCATATTATTACAAGGTATATTAGTGGAAACCAGATGCAAAGCTGTTGGCTGAGTATTGTTATCCCTAAACAATGGTAGGAGACATGAAGCCCAAAAATAAGGTTTCAATAATTAAAGGATGAGTGGGGGAAAGGAGCATGTGTATGCTTCCATAAAGAACCAGGAAGCCCAGCTATAAATTATGAGACATATTTGTGGCCTTTCGCCCAGGAGCCTAGTGCAGCTGGCTGTTAAAGGTCAGAGTGGGCCTAAATTGGATACTGCGTCCCCCAATAAAAAGGGTTTAACGACGCCCTTGGCAACTTCCCTTCCTTTTTTGAATCATTGTGTTCCAAGACCTGCACGTTTTTCGACTTGAAATTAATATTTGTACTTCTCCCAATAAATAACTGTACTTTTCTTAGGTGATTGTCACGGATACAACAAACCCCTTGTCCTACCAGGTGAGGAATGGGGGCACCTTTTGTGGGTTTAACGACGCCCTTGGCAACTTCCCTTCCTTTTTTGAATCATTGTGTTCCAAGACCTGCACGTTTTTCGACTTGAAATTAATATTTGTACTTCTCCCAATAAATAACTGTACTTTTCTTAGGTGATTGTCACGGATACAACAAACCCCTTGTCCTACCAGGTGAGGAATGGGGGCACCTTTTGTGTGGTTTGGTTTTCCAGTTAGTTTTAAGTCTTTACTAACGTACTTTCAACTGCTTCTTTGGTCCTTACACAGATCTGGGATGGTACATTTGGCTTTGGTTGCCTGGTCTTCTCTTATCATTCATATTGGTCGGGGGAGGCATACAAGTTAAGCGGAAGCTTAATTGGTGGTATGTATCTATTAAGTGGATTGTACAGTATATTCTGTTCATCACATAACACATGCACTTTTTTGACAGACGTGTGTGAATAATCTACTGTTTTTTAGCTCTCGAGTCAAGAAAGAGCAAGTGTTGCTCGAGTGTGGAGTAAACGAGGATCCTGGACAAGAGGACAGGGAACACAGCGCGTGTGTGTAACATTTAGCTAGAAAAAAAACTAATTTTACTTTTCCTCTCTCCCTCTCTGTCTATAGTCTTGATTAGCCGACATTATAGGATTACTGTAAAATATCCCGCAAGCCTTGCTGTTTCTGAGGTGCTCTGACCTGTCGTCTAGCCATATAAATTTGGAACTTGTCAAAGTCGCTCAGGTCTTTACCTCTGCTCTTTTGTCCTGCATCCAACATGTTAACTATGAAAACTGATTGTTCGCTCACCATCTAATCTATCCAGACATTGATTGGCATCCTTGTCTTGAGATGAGAGCTTCACCTGTGAGTGGTCATAAATATTTTGGCACATTAGTGTATACAAATATATATAAATAGGAAACACATGGGATATCTTTTAATATATAATAGAATACACTTATATACAGTCGATAGCAATATATAAATATGGATAGATAATAGATAATTAAAAAGTAACTATTGAAAAAACTGTTTATATCTTCAAGCTGTGGAAGCTGGGAGACTCTTTATGCTTCAACAGGGAGTGAACAGTGGGCTCAGTAGCATGCAGCATTCCCACAACATATTTTCTGTTATGTTTTGAATGGGGACTTATCTTATTGAACTAATATATATGAAATAAATGGATAAAGTAAATAGCTATACATATTTGTTATGTATATATATATGTTATATTTTAGATATTATATAAATGGCATTTTCCTATATATTAAATAACTAATTATTATATATATGATATGCTTATTGTATTTTTACATAATGTAATTCATAAAATGTCTTATTTACAATGGGTCACATCAAAAGTATGTATTATGTTGAGCTTTCCTTTGGTTTTGCAGCTTGCTTTGTTGAACCTGCTTTTATTTTTCCTAAGCATTATTTTAATAAATGTAATCTGAAATTCAGCTGCCAAATGTCTCTTTACCTACCTATACATGTCAATAGTACAACATGGTTTAACCCTTGCAATTATGAAACATGCTTAATTCCTTTCCTTGCTTTAGTCCACTCCACACATGTAGGCTATAGTATATGAATCTTTTCGTTTTTTTATAGCATTTATGTATTTAAAGAACCATCCATATTTCTCTTTGCTGCTCTGTCACCAAAATAATACTAATACATTGAAAAGGACAAACCCTTTCTTACTCTTAGCTGTACACTTCGTGCAATTGGAGATGCGGGGGAGGGGCTGGGGTTTCCCCAGCAGAACCTAGGGATAATCTAGGGAAAGTACACCTACAAGTTAACTACAGTAAATTACTTTTAAATAGTTTAATAAAGTGACTTTGAAGAAGGTATATTGCTTATAACTTCATTTTGTATTACTTTTAAAAGGCTTTAGAGTCCGAATCTATGTCAAATAGATTTCTCACAATAATGTGTGATATCTGAGTTCGATTCCCGGTCATGCCAACTGACGTTGTGTCCTTGGGCAAGGCACTTCAACCTACTTGCCTCGGGGGAATGTCCCTTTACTTACTGTAAGTCGCTCTGGATAAGAGCGTCTGCTAAATGACCAAATGTAATTTAATAAATCGATTAAATTAGTCGTATTGTAGTCATCACAGTTTTGGCAAATATTGCTACGATATGTTCTTCTATAAATAGCCTAGGTTATTCCACTGATGCTGTCATGCATACCTAGGCTCTAGTCAAGTGTAGTCAACACGTACAATATAGATCATATTTCACAATTGAGTTCTCATTGGCTTAGCTAGAATCTGGTGATGGTTGACTCGTGTTCCTCCATACATAATTAATTTTTGAATAAGTTGTTGTATTGCGCCCTCTATGGATATGGATAAAAATCTGGAAGGTACTTAATTTAATACAAATTTAATTACTAGAGGAAGTGAAATGTTGCTGTAACAAAGTTAAAACTTCCGGTATTGCAAAGCTTGTCGGGATACTCAGAAGCTTTGGGCGCCATATTGGACTGTAGCAACTAGCTAACTATTGTCATACATTTGGTGTTAATAGCTGCCACTGCGTGAGTTTTAATGTTATCTGCAAGTTTGCTGTAGGATAACGTGTTTCAGTGTGTCATGAAAGAAATGTCAGCGTAAGTCCATTACTGGTTTATAGACTTGGCCAAATTATCAACTTGTGCATTATGTACAGAAAGCTGCAAAGAATAGGCTAGCTAGCTGACTACTAGCTTGCTAGCTACTGGAATAATAGCTTGTTGAGAACAGGGAATTTTGCAATGCGGTGATGATGCTAGGGCCTGTGTTCTTTTTTAGGAAACTATTTTTTTATTAACTGTATCAGACTGCAAGCGCCTGTGTACGTTTATTTGTTGATTCTTTACTAGTGTTTTAATGCTTAGTCCATTAGCTAGTTATCTAGGCATAGTAGTCTAATGCTAAACGCTGTCAGCCTTCGCTTGCTAACCACCCAACACAAGTTAGCTTGTTACGTCGTTAGCAAACTTATAAACAAGAACTAGAGCTAGCTAGTACACATTTACGCAGTTTGTTAGCTAACTAACATTAACTTGCTTTACTGCACAGCTTGTTAACATTCATACTCAAGAGCAATATTATAGTTCACTTGCAACTATTTTTCTGTTGTTGCAGGCGACGAGCGTCATGTTTGGGTAGTGACTGTTAACATTATTTAAGTCTAGGTGATAACCAATTTCGCTAGCTTGTCATGCTCTTACGTCCTGTTTTAACCACACGAACAGCACCATGCCTGGCGGGCAACAGCCTCAGAAACACTATGGCATCACCTCTGCCATAAGCCACGCACCCCCCCGGGACATAGATCACCAGTACACTAAAAAGCTCAGTGATGCAATGAAGCCTTTCGGAGTTTTTGAAGACGAAGATGAACTAAACCACAGGTGAGAATTTCGGTATAACCATACACACACCGCACACTATTTTAAGTGGTTATATGTATATTCAGTCATGGATGTCGACCAATACAATCCAAAGCTGTAGGTGCAGTATATCTTCTTAGAGGATCCTATCTTTTTGAAAAAATAACTTCACAGTGGAAATCATAGTCCAATTTATTAATTTTCAGACTTGCTGTCCTTGGGAAGTTAAATGCATTTGTCAAGGAGTGGATTGCAGAGATTAGTGAAACAAAGGTTAGTGGATGAGTTGCAGTATATCCCAAGCAGATTTCATGGGAACCTGATAAACAATGAAGGGGATTACTAATTCACCATCCGACTTCTAATTTTCCTTCGGCCTTTGCCATATTCATCTCGTAACAAGTAAATAAAGTGTGCCAAGCCATTTCAATGAAATTTAAACTTCATAATTTGTGTCCTCCCTCAAGAACTTGCCGTTGTCTGCAGTAACTAACACAGGTGGTAAGATCTTCACCTTTGGTTCCTATCGACTTGGAGTGCACACAAAAGGTACTTCATATTTAGGTTCTGGAGATCAGCTACTTACACAAACCTTCGAGCCAGCGTGATCAGAGACTTCTGATAAAGGGTGTTTTAGCCACCCCCTCTCTAAATGTGGTCTAATGTGTTGCAGGAGCGGATATTGATGCCTTGTGTGTAGCTCCACGGCATGTTGAGAGGACTGACTTTTTCCAGTCTTTCTTTGAGAAACTGAAACAGCACGAAGAGATCAAAGACTTAAGGGTGAGGCTTTTAAGGCTCAGGGAAATGCTTTATTTGTAATAAATAAAAATAAATAGAAAACACTGTTCCAAACTTTTAATCTTGCCTTGTGTGTCTCTTCATTCAGGCTGTAGAGGATGCCTTTGTACCAGTAATAAAATTCCAGTTTGATGGCATAGAGGTAAGTATTTGAGGGGTATTTGCACTTTTGTATTCTGAGTGAATTGTCGTTAAGAACTATGGTTGTACTTTGTTGTTCCTTGACTGCGTTTGGCATTTCTGTCTTGTTGTCGAGCAGATTGATCTCCTCTTTGCCAGACTGGCTTTGCAGTCCATACCCGACAACCTGGACCTGAGAGGGGATTCCCTCCTGAGGAACCTTGACATCCGGTGCATCCGCAGCCTCAACGGTAGGAAGGAAATCTTCATTCTGAGCTATTCTGTACATTTCAACATTATGATATATACAACATCACCATTACAAAGCTTTTTCCTCCAACTTAAAGGTTGCAGAGTCACTGATGAGATATTATACTTGGTGCCAAACAAGGAGAACTTCAGATTGACCCTGAGAGCCATTAAGCTGTGGGCAAAACGTGAGTGTCACTTGGTGTTTCCATATACCCCTTCTTTTCATAGGCAGCATAATGCAATGTTAAAATGTGTCATCTTTGGAATTCTCATTTCACATTGTATGTAAGTGGATACAAAATGGTATGCCCGTTATGTGAACGTGATCCAAACTAAGAGGGGCTGAGGTTGCTTTGTAGGGGTAGTTTTGTATCTTAGGACTCTTGTGGACTTGTTTGTCAGGTCGAGGAATCTACTCAAACATGCTGGGGTTCCTGGGCGGTGTGTCGTGGGCCATGCTGGTGGCCAGGACATGTCAGCTCTACCCCAACGCTGTGGCTGCCACTCTGGTCCACAAGTTCTTTCTGGTCTTCTCCAAATGGTGAGTTCTGCATTACAGATGTTAAGTTCCTAATTGAAGTTTTTCCAACAAATGACACTGTAATACACTGTGGCTTTTCAGTCACATTTTGTGACACATCAAGTTTGGGGTTTATTCCATCCGTTCCATACAGAACTGTTTGAAATTAAACTTCTGTTAAAAACTTCCGTACTTGTTACTTCTGAAGTTCAGTTTGCAAACCACCTTGCAGGGGAAAGGGTATAAGTTGCTTTTCATCCAGATAAAAAAAAACCCCAAACATGCACCCTTTGCTTCAATCGTGTAGGGAATGGCCAAATCCTGTGCTTTTGAAACAGCCTGAAGACAGCAACCTGAACCTGCCAGTCTGGGACCCACGGGTAAGTAGCTATTGATTTTAAAATTAGCATGACTGCTTTTATAGTGTGTTTGTGTGTATCTTAGATACCTAATATAAGATTGACTGACTAACTAGGGTTAGAGTTTGTGTTATGGTGACTGACCACTCTAACAAGCCTCCTCTCTGTCTTCAGGTTAATCCCTCTGACAGATATCACTTGATGCCAATCATCACACCTGCCTACCCCCAGCAGAACTCCACCTACAATGTCTCCACCTCAACACGCACCATCATGAGTGAAGAGTTCAAATTTGGTAGGTAGATGTGGTCTGTAATTTCTGTCACACACGTGTAGACACACACACAGTTTGTGTTAAGAGCTCTGTGTGTGCCCCCACCAGGTCTCAGTGTGACAGATGAGATTCTGCAGGGGAAAGCGGAATGGTCCAAGCTGTTTGAGCCACCCAACTTCTTCCAAAAATACAAGTGAGTACATGTGATAGTCTGAGTGAGTTTCTGATGTTTAAATGGGTATATGATATTGTTTGTTGACACGTGTGTGTATATCAATACTTTCTTAATACATTCTGTGATTTTATATTTTTGTGTGACCAGGCACTATATAGTTCTGACGGCCAGTGCGTCCACAGAAGAAAACCATCTGGAATGGTAAGTGTTGAGCGGGGGGCTGGTATGGATGGGTAGTAGTTTGTGTGCTTCCTCACTGGAAGGAATGGAATGGAAGCAAAATGAGCCTGGGTGTTCTTCCAGGCAAGTTTGTAACAGTTCCAGTTGGTTTGAACTTTTTCAGTATTACTCTAATGGTAGATATGGGTATTTTCAAGTGAGTGGCTATTTTTTTTTTTTTCAAGCCATTCCCTGACACACTTTTCCCTCATTTGATTTGTGTGTTCTTTCATTAATACCCCTGTGAAACAGGATGTCATGGATTACTGCTTAAAAGCTCCTTAACACATGGTAAAAATAATTTATTCTCAGAATAAACTTATTTAAATTAAAGTTCAGTTTTGTGAACAAGTGTGTTTTTTTATAACCCTTTTTACTGGTCTTTACCAGGGGTTGGGATAGTTCCAAAGTTGACTGTATATATATTAAACTATACACACACCTTCTGCTTTTTCACCAGGGCTGAGTATTTCAATGTAACTTTTATTGTGTAATTCCGATCACCTGCCATGCTTTGCACTATAAAATAAACAGCTGTGGCCAATAACGTAAAGAATGTTTCTCGAGTTTGCTCCTAAATGACACCCAATCCACACCCAAGAACCGTATTTGCTAATGGTTTTCTCTTTTCCCCCTCAGGATTGGGCTTGTAGAATCCAAGATCCGTGTTCTAGTGGGCAACCTGGAGAGAAACGAATACATAACCCTGGCCCACGTCAACCCTCAGTCCTTCCCTGGGTCCAAAGAGAACCGCACAGAGTAAGCCTGTTAAAAAATAACAACAAAAAACACGCACAAATGTTCTCCATTTTCTGTTTATACCTGGCAGTGTGATACTGCCCTGTTGTACTTGCGCCACAGGCAAAACTAAAAGGCAGAAGTCAGTTGTATTCTAGCTAGACCATGGAAGTGTGGTTACAAGTCAGAATAGTTAACACTGGTTCTCCTGTACTAAATGAGACATCCAGACCACTGTTTCTGTATATTATTGCATGACAATAGTTGTTGATTTTATGTGACCGGGTTCATTTGGTTGCGCTCATCCCAGTGATGAAAAGTTACCACTTGTGCCATGGTTAAAAACACTGTCACGGGAGGTTATATGTGTTTGTTGTTGGAACTTGGTGCTAGTGAGTTAGAAATTCCCTCTCAGGCTATTGCTCTGTTGTCCAAACAGAGATGAGTTTGTGTCCATGTGGTTCATCGGGATCATATTCAAGAAAGTGGAGAATGCCGAGAGTGTAAACATCGACCTGACCTACGACATCCAGTCCTTTACAGACACAGGTAAAAATGCCTTGTCTCTTTTTTTCTTTCTCAGAGAACGGAGTAGATTGGATGCGTGGTGAATTATGCATTGTCCTTCACTTGAGTGAACTGCTAATATAACATGGTTAAAGCAGAGTTACCACCCGCTCCTTGTCAAATTAACCTATCACAGAGAATGTGTGGTGGGTTGTGTGTCTGTGGGGGGAGATGTATTGTAAACCCAAATAACTCAAGTCTTACAATCTCCTTGCAGTGTACAGACAGGCCAACAACATCAACATGCTGAAGGATGGCATGAAGATCGAGGCGACACACGTGAAGAGGAAGCAGCTCCACCAGTACCTCCCACCTGAGCTGGTGCAGAAGAAGAAGAGGGTGAGATGGAGGAAGAAAGATTCCCTCAAAGTAGTTTGGAGATGAAGCGTGCTCGGTGGATGAAGCGTGCTCGGTGGATGAAGCGTGCTCGGTGTTTCCGTGAACAGAAATGTAACTTCTCTTACACCCCCCACTTTCCTGTGGTGTTCTCTCTCCCCCCCCCCCCCCCCGCCTTTGCTGTTTCAGAGCATTGCAGAGTTGAACCGCAGTGCCAACGGGGGGAGCTCCAAGCGCATCTCCCTGGACGGTAGTCAGCTGGACAGCTCCAGAGACACGGACTCAGGGACACCCTTCAACTCCCCCACCCCCGTGTGCAAGCCCTGCAAGCCAGCCTCCGACGCAGACGACGGGTAAGGGCCCGGGCCCACACAATCAACTCAGTGTTCGGCAATAAACATTTGCCTCATTTACCAGCGGTATTTAAAAAGGAATGAGTGTTTGCCATACTCAGTCGTGTGCAACATGTTTATTTGAGCTACATGTTGATGTGTCTGTATCGTATATCTGCTCTGTGGATGACCGGCTGCCTGTTTATGGTTTACTTTGAGTTGCTTGCTATGGATCAGATTGTAAAACTTCCTGTACCCTGCAGCATCACGCCTTCCAAACCGCCCGTCCCTTTGTTTGTGGACGGCTCCCCCACATCAGAAGCATCTCCTGAGCAGGGCATGTCCATCCCAGTCCTTGGTACAAGTGAGCGCCATTTACTTCCCCTGCCCTTAAATCTCTCGTTTAAATTTTTCATTTAAACCGACGAAACTACAACATAGGCCAGGTCGTTTTGACGTGACTCTGATTTTTGTTTGTGTTGCTCTCCCTCTATAGAACCGGTGGTTGGGGTTTCCCAGGAGACCGCTCCTACTGCCCCTCTTCCCAGCAGCGCTGTCCCCCCATTGGTTGCTGGGAGTGTAGACCGCACTAGCGACAGCCCCTCAGAGCAGCCTCTGCCCAACGGCATGGGAGACCCCGTCAATGGAGCCTCATCCAAGAGACCGCTCTCACCCACACAGGACGATCAGCCCAATAGGCTAAAAGACACTGAGGAGGTGAGAGGGGGATTATTAACTGCAAAACACCTGAAATAAGGTTGGAGTAAAGATCTGATTGGATTACTGACATCCATCAATGTTAGCATTTGTTATTGGTTATTACGTTGATTTTAATAAACCCATCGATCTCCTGTGTTAAATGATGACTATGACCCTTTCTATTGTCACACTGCAGGTGCCCAATGATGACGCTACATTCAAAGAGCCATACCCCCCCTCCAGTGATGGACATGCACAGGGAGATGGCGTAACTGTGGTAAGCACCCTTAGTCACCACTGTCTTTTCAGTGACATCAGGAAATAGAAATGCACACCTTGTAGAATCTAGGGTGAACATGTCTTAAACACACATTTTTAAGTATAATTTTGCTTTTTGAGGAAATATTTAATTTGAACTTTAACCTAAATCTTACGTACTCATTGGATTTGGATAGCAACTTCCTGAGGGTTTTGATTGGAGACGTGGTACATGTCACAATCTCCTTGTGGGATCTTGAATCACATTCAAGGAGTCACCTATTGACCTTTTCTACTTTTTCTTCTACACAGACTGGTCTTTCTGGGGCAAAAGCAAGGCCTATTCCAACCATCGACACATCCAGAACACAGGTATACTTTTCCATCTTAATCCGTGACAACTAATTTAATATGTTTAAATCAGTAAGCTAACTCCTTTTGCTTTTCCTCATCAGAGACTGCCCAGCATGGAGCTGCCAGACGCATCTTCACCCCTCCCTGCTAGCAACAGCTGCAGAGTGGTCAAGAATTCCATCAAGCTAGCTCTCAATCGCAGCAGGTAGTCATCCATGCCTGTGTATTGCTCCTTAACAGTTTGCGTCTGAACATCTAATCGTGAATCAATCCCGAAAATGCTGCACTGGCAAAATCCTCTTTCTTTAAAAGCCTCTCCTCTCGTCCCGTACCTTGCAGCATCACCCCCCCCAAACCCTCAGGGTTATTGGAGAGCACCCTGGCGCCAGACGTACCTGTAGCCACGAAAGTGCAGGGCATGTCCATACCAGTCATCGGCTCAAGTAAGTGTCTTTGGTTCCTATGAGCACTACCTAAATAAAATGGTCTGCACGTGCTGTTGCGGTGTTCCTGTTAAGAATTCGATGTAATTTGGGGCGTCCCTTCTCTCTCTCTCCCCACATTTCCTGTCCTCTCCGAAACACACTTTCTCCATCCTTGATCATAATTTAAAAAGACTGAAATGCCACCAAGAATTGTTTGTCATTATATTTCTCCTTGTCGTTGCCTACGTAGAGAGCATGGCTGTGAAGCCTGTGGCAGCCCCAGTGGGAAGCACCATCCCCACAGTGGTGGGCAGGGGCGTCGACCCCAGCAGCAACGGCGCCGCGCCCAAGCGAGCCCACTCGCCCACGCTAGACGAGCAGGCCAAGAGGATCAAAGAGACCGAGCAGGCTAAAATCCAAATCGTGTGAGCTCTAATGTTCAAACGGAACATGCATTTAGATGAATTTGGGCCCGTTGCAATAACCCAGACTGGTGTGTGTGTGTGTGTGTGATGAGACAAAGCAACGGCTCTTAGCTTAGGGAAGTATCTGTTCCAGAGGTGGAGGGCGAGGAATCTCGCCTCGGTAACAGTTGTCACATGCTCAATGAGTCCCCGCCCCTCCTCACACCCTGCCAGTCGCCTCGATTAAGGCCAGAGAATCCTTATCTAACAAGTCGTCAGACATACGGGACCTGTAGTAGGTCTCCCTCTGCCACTCTGGACACTTGAACACCTCTCTAGATCAAAACATTGATAAAATGATTAGGCGCCCGTAACAGGAGCGATGGTTTTCTCCGTTCAGTTATCTTCTTTTCCGTTGAGTTGCGTGTTTTAAAGGCCTTAAGGTGTCAATGCTGGGTACACACTCTCCCGAGTATTTTGAAAATCGAACTTGTACAGTAGATGTTTATGTAAATAACTCTTTAAAAGAAAAACGAAAAAATCACTGTTAGTTTTGATAGTTCTATTGTAGTTTTTATTAATCGAAAAAGAAAAAAAAAAAGTTTAAAAAATTGTCTTGTGTTTTTCCACTGTCTGAAAAGAAATATCCCCTTCTCAAACTGTTTTGTAATGGCTGTGTAGGTTTCTATACAATTACATGGATGACTGTGGTTTGCTCAAACCTGGACCATCTCACAACCATGACCCTATCGTGACCCACAACCATCCAGAGGATATTTGTGGTGGTCTAACATGGAACCCTTCCTTTTTACCATAAAATATATCTGGTTGTGTGTTTAACTTACCCTTATTTTACTATTTTGTGAGCAGCACAGATTGCGGTACCCTATTTAAATACACTAGTAAGATTTCCATAGACTGATCTACAGTGTTTGAATGTGGGAAACATGCATTCAGCTGCTCGGTTTTCTCAATCCAAGTTATGTCACCTAAATAATTACATCAAGGATGGACCTTTTAAAACTCAGTAAACCTGTTTTGCCTCGCTTCAACTTTGTCCTATGAAACTGGGGTTTGGAGAATGTGATGCTGTGGTAAGTAGGATCTGACTTGTGAAGTGGTCCATGACTGGATCTATGGTGCTTGTGAAACTGGTTCAAAGCTTTTTGAGGGATTGTGTGTATGTGCGTGTTGGTTGTTGGTGTGTGAGGAAGGAAAGGAGAATGTTATGAGCGAATATGTGCTTGTTACCACCTTTGGTCTGCGTGGGTGTGTCTGTTTATGTGTGTGTTTTGGAATTCCCTTTTTCGTGGGGTGTTTGCCCTCTGTGCCTCCTGTGGAGGTTCTTAAAAATGGCATCTCCTGGGGTCATAGTAGAGGGGAGAAGTTGGCCTCTAACATTCTTCTTCTGTCTTTCCAACAATGATTTCCTTGGCTGGGTGTACAGAAATAATCTGTGTTTTGAAAAGGCTTCTTCATTATTGGGGTTTTCTTATCACTTTATTTATATTTGCATATTTGTACCATGTAATTTTTTATATCATTCATAGCGGGTAGTTTAGTTTTTTTTCCCGAAAGACCTCTACACCACTCTTTCAGAATTCTCAGTTTGCATTTTGAGGAACTAACAATACAGGTCATTTGTTTCTAATTTGTATTTGAAAGGGTATTTTGTATGTTATGTTTGTCACCTCCTTTAAATGACTCCATAAATCCATTAAATCTTAAAACCCCAAGATATTGTTTGCTGTTTTTGTTACAGGTTCTCTTTATAGAATGTCACCTTTTGTTCTCAAATGTTCAAAGGGAAGTCAATGCATCATGTAGCAAACAATACGACATGTTTGCAGTTTGTGTTTCAGGTGTTTTTACGGGGTACACCGTTTGTTCAATGATCGTGGCTGGTTTACTTTAAGTACATTGTTAGGAATGAACAGCAGGGGGCTCAATTCATAAACTTCATGCGCAAGGACCGGGACATTCCCATTTCACCAATTGTAGGCGTAGTGCATCACGTGGGGATTACCCCAAATACAAATTTCGAATACTGATTGATGAGACCGTATTGACTGCAAAATGTTTTTCCTTTAAAAGGCACTTTCAGACATTTGATATCTTCAAGTTTACACCGTCACGTTCATCATCTATCTGGCTATAGCTGGAACACCTTGACTGATCTCATACACAGGTTCATACATTTTCGTTTATTGCAAATCATGACGTAGGACACACCATCAAATCCTGCCGTACGCATTTCATTCGTTCATTAAAGGGGGGCGGTACATTGAGGGAGGAGACAGAGGGGACTTCCCAGACGATTTTGTCTTTACAAATATTAATTACGCTCTACAGTGAAAGTCATTCAATCTAGATCTGTTATTGCGACAGTATCCCGTGACAAGGCTGTGCACATCATGGATGGTAAGTAAACTAACTTTGGCTTGACCCAGACCAGGCAACAACAGGTAATATAAGATGCAACAACAGGTATTATAACATACAACAACAAAAAACGTATCTGTAGCCTAAAGTATATTTCCAGCACTTGGCAAAGTGTAATATAATAACATTTTGAAGTTACTTTTTAATTAACGCTTTAATATTGCTTCGTGATCAAAGCACTAGGTAGTCTTTAACCAGATTTAATATAGCTCATTAAAGTTATTTAGTTAGGCCTATACGAATCTGAAAGATATGAAACAATTATCCCAGATATTAATTTCATACATTTTCTAGAAATGTAATATGCTGTTTAACTTCAAATGATTTAAACTAGTTTGGGCTTTGTACAATATTTTTTAGAGGCCAGTTAACTTCCTGTTTGCTTACTTGTCTGCCTTGTCTTTTTTTGCTTCACGCCGACTTTGACAACAGTTCATATGTCATCCTTGATCGGGGACCGTTCAAATATGAGTAAGTTTTGGAGGGTGTGCTCTAAACCTGTTTACTTGCCTCTACAGCCAAATGTTCGTAAATGGTTGGCTTATGGCTTATAGACTATATCATTATCTTTCTCACTATCCCTGGGTTGGGTATTGTTTCACGTTTTCACTTCCTCTAATGCCATGTTACGTTTCAAATTATCTTGTGTGTATATATATATATATATATATATATGTTTGAATGTAATGTAAACAGTATTAATATTAATAATCTGCATAATAATCATGATATTTCAGACATAATACTGATAAATTACATTTCTATGTTTAGTGGTGTCGTCTTTTTAGTGTTTGTTGTTTACCTTGTTGGTACCTTCCATCAGTGATTTGCATAGCCTTCTTTCTCTTTTTGCAAATTACTTGACACTCAGACATGACACCACATTTTCAAAAGCTGAGCTCATTTCACAAAACATTGTAATGACATCAAACACGGCTTACGTTGATTACTTTAAAACGTTAATTCCTTTAATTGGTCACATGCTGCTGTTCTGCAGCTGCACAGCAGCAACCACCGAACTCCCATCTCTTGTATTTGACATTTGAGGGGCATTTTGTTTGTCCTCGGGTTGAACTTCTTTGACTACTCTTAACCCTTGTGTTATCTTCGGGTCATTCTGACCCATCAGTCATTGTGACCCACCTTCGTATTGCGACAGATTTACCGCATACAAAGACAAAGTGAAGCATTTTCTTTTAACAGCTAGGCTGTCTCAGACCCCCCACATTGCAAAGGTTAAAAGAAAATTATTTTAATTTGTTTTTGTATTGGGTAAAATTGGGTAAACACAACGATGGTTCGTTATGAACCTTTGGGTCATGTGACCCGAAGGCAGCACGAGGGTTAAAGAGGTTAATTATACAGATTTAAAAAAACAGTGCACCTCAAGTATTTGACAGCATTAAGGTGTGCCAGGCAGCAATAGTACTACACTTCAGAAGTACCTGCATTTCTTAACCTGACCCTTTTTTGTTACAGTTGCTGAACCCGACATCCAGATCTTTGAGCAGCCTAAACAAAGGGGCATGCGGTTCAGATACAAGTGTGAGGGCCGTTCTGCAGGCAGCATCCCTGGAGAAAGGAACTCTGACAACAACAGAACCTATCCCTGCGTACAGGTGAGCACACAACAGCTGTACTCCACACCAGGTCAGAACACTGACTTTAGCCACAGAGCCTGTCTACCCCATTGAACAACAGTTTATTGGTGAGGGGAGCAGTACCCTCATGTTAAAGTATACCACCAATGCCAACTAACCAGTTTTCAGGATATTTTCACATTCCACTTTTTACACCACCTTAGTTTTCTGATGAGTGGACAGTACCTTAAACAAAATCTAAACTTGACACCCAAGTTTGTTTTGGCAGAACCAATGTAGTGAAGAAAGGTACTGCCAAACTATATAAACTAATCTACAAACTAAATCTGAAATAGACTACTGAATGCCACCAGCCCAGTTCCTCTAAATGATGAGGAATCAATTTTAGCAACCATTTTATTATTAATTAAGAGTAATCAGTCAGAGCAGGGTTTAATTCAGAAACTTTGTGGAAAAATGCACCTACCTGTGCTTTGAACTGTTAAACCTCTCAGTTGAGGACCGGAAACAGCAAACAGTGGTTCAGGCTGACCAAATCAAATGTAGATTGTAGTGACAACATCTGTATGAACTTTGTATTTTAAATAAAGCATTTTCTACTGGACAAGAATTATGGTAAGTGTTAAAATGTTCTTTTTCTTTTTCCTCATTGGCAGATTCTGAACTACTGTGGAAAAGGCAGAGTGTGTGTTTCTCTGGTGACAAAGAACGAGCCCTACAGGCCCCATCCTCACGACCTGGTGGGCAAGGACTGCAAAGATGGCTCCTATGAAGTAGAGTTCGGCCCTGATCGCAGGGTCATTGCGTGAGTAATGCTTTACCCCAGCTGCTAACATCATCTTCATGGTGTCATTTTAATTAAGAAATGGGAACCTTTGTAACCTACCAAAAATGGCAGTCTTTTTTTGTACACAACTGTATGCACAAGCCAAAAAACAAACATGTACAGGCATACACACTCGTTTTTTATTGGTCTGTTCAGAGTCTGTGTATGATGAGTGATACACTGAGGGAATTCCCCAGTTTGCCTCACTGTTACTGTGTGTGGCATGTGTATCTGTATGTGTGTGTTTCTGAATGTGTGTGTCTCTGTGTGTGGGTGTGTCGGGGGTAGGTTTGTGTGTGCATGTGTGTGTAGGTTGGTGGGTGTTTGCATGTAGGTATGTATGTGATGTTCAGGACCGTAACATGGACATATCACTAAATATTTCTCATAATTTCATTGATTGCTTTGACCTCCAGCTTTCAGAATCTGGGGATTCAGTGTGTGAGGAGAAGGGAGGTGAAGGAAGCCATCAACAAGAGGATGGCCGGAGGCATAAACCCCTTCAATGGTGAGTCACATTACTCCTCATACTTGATACAAATAGTTTGGGATCCAAGGCCAACTTGGCTTTTAAAACATAATCATGATATACAATCAAAGCTAGTCACAATGTCTATAATAAAGTATCTATGGACACTTGGATAAGTATTCCACAAGTCCGGGAGATTGAACCAAGTAAAAAAAAAAGACACTTCTTCACATTTAAAGAAAAATAGCTAAATCCTGGTTATGGTATGTACACACTAGTGCCCCCAAGTCTAAAATGGATCCTTCCTAATTGCAGTTTAGCCTCAGCATGCCTAGTGTATCTCAAGTACTAACAAGAGCAATCCTACTTCCCCATTCTTCTGCACAGTTGCTCAATTCAGCGCTGTGCTGAATGTCACGTGAGGCAGGGTGGGGGGGGGGGGTGAGACCGTAAAAAAACACACACAGCAACACATCAACCAAACCTTTGCTCATAGCTATGTTGAACACATTCCAGTTTTGCAGTGGTGTTGTAGGAGGTATCCAGGTCATCCTGTTGATATTTCACTGTGAGCAGGTAAGCATGTGAAGGAAAAAGGGGTTGTTTTTCCCATACAAAGCACTGTTCAGACATGCCAAACAGTATGTCCAAAGATGAATTTTTATGTATGATGAGTCATCAATGTTCTTTATTGAGTATTTGGATTGTAATCCATACTCAAATCAGTACATTTAGCACCACGGCAGTTCGTAACAGGGAAGTGAGTGGAGGGAAGTGGTCTGGCATGTAGTACCAGTTGGCTGCAGGTAATGTAATGAGGAGTTAGCACAGAGTTGAAGAGAAATAGAGAGATCCTCTTGTGAAAGGAAGATTAAAAGAGTTTAAAAAGCAGACTTTCTCCCAGTTATACCAATCAATTCTGAATGCAAGACTCAATTGGGGTATGCAAACTGGTTTTCCCAGACAGCATTTCCTCATAGCAAGTGTCCATGAATGCAGCCGGTGTAGTGTGTGTCTGAAATATGACTTGAACTGCTTGCAGTCAAGCATACTTTGTTCTTACACACCTTACTCAATTACTTGAGTATGCCATAAGAATTGCTACTTAAGAAATATCTTAGAAAACATTTTGTTATTTCCAGACAGTGGTGCGTGAACCAGAGCACTGGAATGCACAGGGAAAGAGAAAAACTGTGTGAGATCTGCTTCACTTCTCTCTTCAACTCACTTCTGCAGTGAAACTCAGCTGTTTCCTGTACAGAACGAGATACACACACAGCACCCCCCCCCCTTTCCCCCACACCAACTTCCTGTCTGCTTCTGGCTGAGGGTGGTGGCTCCAGTTTAGCTTCACCAGCTGCATGTCAGGTGCTTCAGAAACAGCCAGTAATGGGATTGGATCACCTGTGTTACAAAGGCAGAATAACCCTGAGATCCAGGTCATGTGTGCCAGTCTCAGGGTCCATACAGTGGCTGACATCTGGCTATGAGGGTCTGTGTGACGAGTGTAAGCAATGAGGAGTTCACTCCAACTTAACAATGATGAGGCGTTTCCTCAGAGAAGTAAATCACATACAGCTTCTGCATTTTGCTGTGATGTAGGGGAAGCAGTCAGAGCAGCCTCTTGATTTTGTGGATTGTGTACTCAATCGTGTACCATAACACTTCAGCTGGGATTTTGATTTCACACAGTGCTCCCTCATGTTAACAAACTCATATGCTGAATCAGGTGTGACCTTACATATAAGTAACTCAATGAAGCAAGCCATAGCATATTCTTCACTAGCTATATAAGCTTACAAAGCTTTTCGTATGGCGTCTGGGCTGTAGAGTGTGTATAAGTTATTAGTCATTCAAGAGAACAGAAACAGCATCAGGGGTGAAGTTTCCACCATGTGGATATTTGAAACCAGTCTCCCCCTGTTAGCCTACTTTCTCCAACCCTTTGTCAAATATACGCGCACTCACTCACTTATCTTATGACACTTTTACATGAATACAACAAACACACACACAGCACTCTAATACCCACACACTTTACTGTGAATGTATTCTGTTGCGGCCCACATCTCTGTATACCACATACCCAGTCTTTAAGCCTCCCTCCCTCGCTCTTCACTATTTTCTTGTTCACCTCATGACCAACTGTGATTCACTCTGACTAAGCAAAAATTGAAAATGTTCTTTATCCAAGAGTCAAGTGATTTGTCATTTTGTGTCAGATGGAGTTTTAAGTAGGGACATCCAATACCACCCACCACCCACCCCCACCCCTGTCTACGAAAGTGTTCTTGTGCCAGAGGTTTGCTCTGTACGTCAACTCTCCCTCTCTCTCACCAGCTTCCATCCCTCTTTGTCTGACGCCCCCCTCTCTCACTTTCTCTTTCTCTCTATCTTTCTCTCACTCGTCAGTAGTCGTCATTTAACGCCCAGGGATTCTCGTTTCTTGATTAGAAGTTACACACGCACACACACATTTCCACCTGCCATGACATCACTAAGCCTCAGCACGCTCACAGTCATAGGTGGGGTGGCCTCTGCGTGGCCTCAGGGCCAAGCACGTACGTTGGAGAGAGAGAGAGACAGAGACAGCAAGAGAGTGGGCAAATGTGAAAAACTGTGGTGGGGGGTGTGAAGGGGGGGGGGGGGGGGTGTTCTGTGTGAAGGCTTAAAACGAAGCCGCTTGATTTGCAAATTGTGTGAGCGTGTCTGTGCGCGGCACCTATGAGTAGGCTGTGGAAGCACATCTGTGATGTTTCCAACCACTGTAAGCTTGAGGCCAGTGGAACATAGTATACCACACACTTCACTGACAGGACCTAACCACACACCACACGTTGCATAGAAACTAACTGGACTACTAACTTACAAAGCACTTCCTGCCCTACCCCCCTTACTTTTGTCCCCCTCACAATGTATTCATGTCCATGTGTGATTGTGTGCCCAGTGCCCCAGGAGCAGTTGCTGCAGACTGAAGAGTACGACCTCAACGTGGTGCGCCTCTGTATCCAGGTGTTCCTGCAGGATGACAGTGGACACTACACGCGCGCCCTCCGACCAATCGTCACCAACCCCATCTATGACAACAGTGAGTTGCTGAGTTGCCCGTTGGTCAACACCGACTGGTGTTGGCATTATACCAAACCAGTTCTAACTGAAAATAGCCAGAACTCGGCTCCACCTGAACTTTTTTGTGGATTGCATTTCGTGCAAGCTGTCATGGGGGGAAGTGTGCTATGGAAACAGTGTACACACATACACCCACAAGCATAGTCTCACACTTCCCTACATTGAGAACAACTTCCCTATACCACTCTCATAGAAATATAGACAGAGTTTTTATCACAGTATCAGTGCATAACTGTTGTATAAAAGGCTATATTTCAGTTTTAGAAAAGGTTTTAAGTTTATTACAGAGCCTCGTCCCTATGTGGATTGATTCTTACACAAGGCGGATTGCAAATGGATGTCCGTATCCGTGGTGTGACATGTGTTTCCTGGGTGTGACCTTGTGTGTTTCCTGACCCCCAGGGGCCCCAAACACGGCCGAGCTGCGAATCTGTCGCGTCAACAGGAACAGCGGCAGCGTGAAGGGAGGGGACGAGATCTTTCTCCTGTGTGACAAAGTGCAGAAAGGTATGACCCAGTATAAAGTACACGATCCATGTTGTTTGTATCAGTTACGCTGCGTGTCTTTTTTTCAATCACCTGCAGTATTGATTTTGATATGTGGGTCTCTCCTTCTATCCTTTCATATCATTTCATTTGTCCTACAGGCCACCTATCCTTTTGTGTGTCCATCCATCCATTTTCCATTGGCTTTTTCCATTTTCCACTTTAAACTAGTATTCTTCACGGATGACAGTCTTAGTGCAGTTTTTTCCATAAACGCATGCCCCTCAATCCCCTCATCTCCTTTTGTTATCCATCCCATCCCTCATTCACCACTTTCTGTCCTCCAGATGACATCGAGGTTCGTTTCTTTGTGCCGGGAGGTTGGGAAGCCAAAGGCTCCTTCTCCCAGGCCGATGTCCACCGCCAGGTGGCCATCGTGTTCAAGACGCCGCCCTACTATGACCTGTCAATCATCAGCCCCATCACTGTGCGAATGCAGCTGCGCCGGCCCACAGACCAGGAAGTCAGCGAGCCAATGGAGTTCCGCTACCTACCCGACGACAAAGGTGAGGAGCCAATGTCTGAGTATAAATACCCTGGGCCTAACAGAAAACAATCCCCAAAAAATGTTCTGTAGGTTTGCAGTTCTTTCAGTATACGTTTAACAAAAACAGTTGCCGAAACATTCCTAATTTGACCTGTGCACACCGGGAAATTGTCTCTCCCGACATGGGGTTTCACATTATCTTTCTTGACTTACTCTCGCTTGGTGGTTAAAGTTGTGTTGTTGTAATATGTCCAGCATATTAGTATACAAGTGCCTCTCTTCTCTGGAAGTTCCCAGTTGTTAAAGCTTTCTTTGCCGTCCCTGGGTGTGTCTCTGTCTACCTTCATGTTATATATGTGCTTTACAGTGCAGTTCTCCATGCTGTGTCAGAGACCTAAATACTTGAACCTTGTTGATCTGCGTTGAATCATTTGATGCATCCAAGCTATGTTCATCCTTTGTGTCAGATTTTACACCCCCTGCCCACTTTACCAGGCCATAATTAATGTGTTCTTTCTGCCTGGTTATGCAAGTTTTTTTTTAACTTTATGTAATGTATATTACCTAATACATCAAGTTCATTTTGTTGTGTGTTTGTGTCTATGTGTAGACCCTTATGGCTGTGAGGGTAAAAAGCGAATGAGAGAGCAATTGATGAAAACCTTTCCTCTGTTAAGCGGTAAGATAAATCTGTACTATGTCCTCTATACAATATCTTGGTGTGTGTGTAATTGTGTGTAACACCAGTTTGTTGTCCCTCTTGTTCAGATGGCATGAATATATTGAAGAGACCCAAAGTAGTGTCTCAGAGCTCCAGAAAAGGTAAGAATAATAGTATTATCTTAATGTCATATACAGTTAGGTCCATAAATATTTGGACATTGACACAATTTTCATCATTTTGGCTCTGTATACCACCACAATGGATTTGAAATGAAACAATCAAGATGTGCTTTAAGTGCAGACTTTCAGCTTTAATTTCAGGGTATTTACATCCAAATCAGGTGAACGGTGTAGGAATTACAATACATTTTATATGTGGCCCCCCCCTTTTTAAGGGACCAAAAGTAATTGGACAATTGGCTGCTCAGCTGTTCCATGGCCAGGTGTATGTTATTCCCTCATGGGAGTTCGTTATTTCATTGACAAGGAGCAGATAAAAGGTCTAGAGTTCATTTCAAGTATGGTATTTGTGTTTGGAATCTGTTGCTGTCAACTCTCAATATGAAGTCCAAAGAGCTGTCACCATCAGTGAAGCAAGCCATCGTTAGGCTGAAAAATCAAAACAAACCTATCAGAGAGATAGCAAAAACATTAGGTGTGGCCAAATCAACTGTTTGGTACATTCTTAAAAAGAAAGAACGCACTGGTGAGCTCAGCAACACCAAAAGACCCGGAAGACCACGGAAAACAACTGTGGTGGATAACAGAAGAATTCTTTCCCTGGTGAAGAAAAACCCCTTCACAACAGTTGGCCAGATCAAGAACACTCTCCAGGAGGTAGGCGTATCTGTGTCAAAGTCAAAAAATTAAGAGCAGACTTCACCAGAGTAAATACAGAGGGTTCACCACAAGATGTAAACCATTGGTGAGTCTCAAAAACAGGAAGACCAGATTAGAGTTTGCCAAAAAACATCTAAAAGACCCTGTACAGTTCTGGAACAACATCCTATGGACAGATGAGACCAAGATCAACTTGTACCTGAATGATGGGAAGAGAAGAGTATGGAGAAGGGAAGGAACTGCTCATGATCCAAAGCATACCACCTCATCAGTGAAGCATGGTGGAGGTAGTGTTATGGCGTGGGCATGTATGGCTGCCAATGGAACTGGTTCCCTTGTATTTATCGATGATGTGACTGCTGACAAAAGCAGTAGGATGAATTCTGAAGTGTTTCTGGCAATATTATCTGCTCAGATTCAGCCAAATGCTTCAGAACTCATAGGATGGCGCTTCACAGTGCAGATGGACAATGACCCGAAGCATACTGCGAAAGCAACCAAAGAGTTTTTTAAGGCAAAGAAGTGGAATGTTCTGCAATGGCCAAGTCAATCACCTGACCTAAATCCAATTGAGCATGCATTTCACTTGCTAAAGACAAAACTGAAGGGAAAATGCCCCAAGAACAAGCAGGAACTGAAGACAGTTGCAGTAGAGGCCTGGCAGAGCATCACCAGGGACGAAACCCAGCGTCTGGTGATGTCTATGGGTTCCAGACTTCAGGCTGTCATTGACTGCAAAGGATTTGCAACAAAGTATTAAAAGTGACAATTAGATTTATGATTATGTTAGTTTGTCCAATTATTTTTGGTCCCTTAAAAAGGGGGGGGCCACATATAAAATGTGTTGTAATTCCTACACCGTTCACCTGATTTGGATGTAAATACCCTGAAATTAAAGCTGAAAGTCTGCACTTAAAGCACATCTTGATTGTTTCATTTCAAATCCATTGTGGTGGTATACAGAGCCAAAATGATGAAAATTGTGTCAATGTCCAAATATTTATGGACCTAACTGTATACATGTATTTGTATGTCCACTGACAGTCACTAATTATTTATTCAACATTAGACAAAACAGTATCTCAGGACCAATTGTGTGCTCGCAGATTATAGTGTGTATATATCATGTGTATATATTCCAGTGTGCAACATAAATCATGAGAAAACAATACTAACATCAGCTCTTCTCCAACCAGACACAGCAAACATGTACCTGAAGCAACCTCCCATCCCTCAAATAATGCACCCAAGTCCTGCATACTACAACCACAGTTTTCAGCGACCCATGCAGATGCCCAGTGTGTCAAACAACGAGGTGTGGTCACACCTCAACCCCTCCCTGTCATTGGATAGCATTCGAGTTAACCCTCCAAGCACCAGCAGCAGTACGAGTGGCTTACCCCAGCTCACCACGTTGGACCTGCAGTGTTTAGAGCCCAACGCTCAGGGTTCCTCTGTCTGCCAGGCTAGGCCTGGCCCTCCCCACCACCCCCATTCCCACCACCAGCAAGCCCTCCAAAGGAAAGAGCCACTCCCTGAAGTCCAGGCCAGCCAAAGTGGCCAGAACTATGGTCTTCCGACACTCTGGCATAATGTCAACCCTCTCCCCTCAGCCCAAGGCCCCCTGGGGAATGTTGAAAACAGGGGGGCTTCCTTGGAACTGGAGTCATTCCTTGACCTCCAGAGCTTTGTAGGAGGGGGAGACCAGACACCTGTCCAGCTGAAGCAGGAATACCAAAGTGGGAGGCCAGAGGGCCAGGGCTCTAACATGGCTCCTCCTCTAGACCCCAACCAAGGTGGCTCATATGCCAACTTAGCCCAAT
The DNA here is from genome assembly GCF_963692335.1 of Osmerus eperlanus. Classification (NCBI taxonomy): domain Eukaryota; kingdom Metazoa; phylum Chordata; class Actinopteri; order Osmeriformes; family Osmeridae; genus Osmerus; species Osmerus eperlanus. The sequence goes on from NC_085023.1 coordinate 11,370,987, forward strand.
GGTCTGCAAGCAACGGAACTAACATGGAGGCAATGAGACAAGAGGGCAGCGGAAATGCCAACATTCAGGCCCTCAAAAATGTACAAAGCCCCTTCTCAGCCAACGGGGGGGGACAAGACGGCTGCTATAACTACCTGAGCCCATGGCCAAGCCAGTATAACGAGTGACAGTGCAGATTTTTTGAAGTATGAAGAAACACCCTTGGCAGCTCATCAAATGTAGGGGGGAGCTTTGACGTGTGACAATGAGTCACAAAATGTGCTGGATTGTGGTGAATACTTGTGAAATAGATCTGATATTCAGGGCAAAATGTTAGTCTACTGGTTGTGATGTATTCTCTCTTGTCTCAGTCCACCTGAAGGGAACTTGTGTGCTGTTCGAATGCCATTTATTATGTTGATGTTTTTTCTTGTTCTACAGTATATGGGATTATATATTTGGGTTTCACATTTTAAAGTTAAAGCTAAAAATGACATTGTTACAGTTTTGGCGTCCAGGACTCATGTGCACATGCTGTCTGTAAGAATGGCAAAAACAAACATGTTTAAACTCCCAAGAAGTTACTCACATTCCCTTTGAGGAAGTATGGAAATGTCCAGTCAGTAGCACTGTTGTGTTCCTTAGTAATGGCTATGTCATATTAATCACATGTGCTGTCAGAATAATGGTGTTGAAAAGAAAATTGATGCACTAGTACCACTCAATGCTTTTTCTCTCAATTGTATATAGCTTTAATATTTTAATTAAGATGTTTCAATGCTGATGGCTTCTGTTTTTTAAATACAAAATACTTTGTTAATAAAGAATATATTTTATTCCACACAGGTTTGGCATTTTATTGAACAAATTATTTTGAGTTTTGGTATACCTCAGAGTTTGTGGTTAGTGCTCATCAAACTAATATTTTCTTATCCAATTTTAATAACCAACCATCCAATATTAATCTTTCACATCAACAAATTGTATGTAAAATTGTTTCACTTTTTTAATACCAACATATAAACATAGTAACATAAATAGCCATTAAAGAGTTGGGTGATCAAACTGCTTTATTTCTCTACCCAACTGCACATTATGTACACATAGGTACTCTTAATTGTGTCAGGGGAAGCAATACGAATCAGAAGCAGAAGCAGCGGATGTCAAAACGAAGAAGTCTTTTATTAAACTTACAAGAAGGCAAAACAATAAATCCACACAGAAAATACAACAAAAATACTTACCTGCTCTAGGCTAACTCAAGACAAAGGCAAACCTATAAACTCCAGGCAAGAAGTTAATCCAAAACCAAAACAAAGAGTCATAACCCCACACGGGAGATCTGCAAAGAAGAAACAGACTGTTTCAATGGACAGATAAATATGAAATATGAATGTGATAATGGAGAGGCAGTTAGAACCGAAACTGTACTGTACTGTAGCTAGTGGTACGTGCCAGTGGAGCGAGTGGTACGTGACAGTGGCTAGTGGTACATGCCAGTGGAGCGAGTGGTACGTGACAGTAGCTAGTGGTACATGCCAGTGCCTCCGCTGGTACATGACAGTAGCTAGTGGTACGTGACAGCGCCTCCACTGGTATATGACAGTTACTGTTCTGTTGATAGTGGTACGCAAGTGTCTCGTGGCAGTTTCATTGGGTGACTTGCAGCTTTTGTTTACTGTCATGTAGCCTAACTGCCCCGCGGCCATTTTAGAATAGAATTGTTTAACCCTCGTGCTGCCTTCGGGTCACATGACCCAAAGGTTCATAACGAACCATCGTTGTGTTTACCCAATTTTACCCAATACAAAAACAAATAAAAATAATTTTCTTTTAACCTTCGCAATGTGGGGGGTCTGAGACAGCCCAACGGTTAAAAGAAAATGCTTCACTTTGTTTTTGTATGCGGTAAAGTTGTCGCAATACGACGGTGGGTCACAATGACTGATGGGTCAGAACGACCTGAAGATAACACAAGGGTTAAGTATGTGTGGCGGCCTGCGGAAACCCGTGGATGTCGCGGCCGCTCATTGTTGGCTATAAGCCATAAAAGATCGAAAATCGTTTTCTGTCAAAATTGAGATTTTTGATGTTTTGTATCGTTAACACCCTAAACTTCATTGTAATGTACAAAAAGTATATGATTACTTATGAAAAACTATTAATTTCAACGGTTTTTGGACATGTCAGCTAGCAAGATTTTCAAGCCATGTCAAATCAAATGCTGCTCTTTTGAGTGCTGCAGCAGCCCATAACAACTGATCAATGAAATAACTTGCTGAGAAGTTATTAATGTAGCCTATACTTAAACTGACATTTACATTCACAACGTCATTACGAACAAAATGATTTTCTCCCATATCACTTTTTGACACAGGTCGACTTTAAAATGATGTAACTTCAGCTGTGATAAAGATATCTGAGTGATTTAAACAGATTTGTATCCAGGAGAGTTTGTAGTTTCCAATATGTATAATACCCAGAAAGTACATTTGCAATCATAGGGTGTCATTAATTGACAAGGTTTTTCATATGAAAATAATGAATTATTATTAACAACTATATTTACTCAGAGTATCGAAATGCAAATGTAGGCTACCTATATTGACTTCAGTTATTACAATTAATGATGTACGCCACTAGGAGGCGCTGATAACAACACAACGATGTGCATTAGAGACGAGAGTCTACAACGGTGGCTCATGTGCACGCTTAAATTCAGTTACTCTGAGTAAAATAATTTGTTACTAATTCATTACGTGTGTACAAGTCTGCTTTACATTACAGTCACACCATTACACTATATGCAATATAATGTTTAAATCGACTACTTTGTATGGTGAGCTTGTAGTGAGACATCAAAAGTATGGTTTGGAGTCTGTTAGCACGAACAGTTTAACTTATTTTTTTAAATAAAAGTTTATAGCCTGTTCTCCTATTCTAAAATGGCCGCGGGGCAGTTACACGACAGTAAACAAAAGCTGCAAGACACCCAATGCAACTGCCACGACACACTTGCATACCACTATCAACAGAACAGTAACTGTCATGTACCAGTGGAGGCGCTGTAACGTACCACTAGCTACTGTCATGTACCAGCGAAGGCACTGGCATGTACCACTAGCTACTGTCACGTACCACTAGCTCCACTGGCACGTACCACTAGGTGCCAGTAGAGGCACTGGCATGTACCACTAGCTACTGTCACGTACCAGTGGAGGCACTGGCACGTACCACTAGCCACTGTCACGTGCCAGTGGAGGCACTGGCATGTACCACTAGCTACTGTCATGTACCACTCGCTCCACTGTCACGTACCACTCGCTACAGTACAGTACAGTTTCGGTTCTAACCGCTACTGGGATGATGGAAGGTCAAGGTCATGTGATCTGCTACTATGACTCCACACATAGAGAGGGAGAGGAGGAAGGCGGCTGATTAGCCTGGAGTTATGGCTAATTGGCTGTGAAACTTTGTGACTGGCAACAGCATAGGGTAAACTGTGAACGTTACAGGGACAAGTGAGATCACTTTCTGTTAACGTGACAGAAAGGGTTATCCTGGGTCTTTCTGTTGCATGGAACATGTATGTATACCTCTCCTTCACAGAGGAGTGAAATGGAACCTTTCATGGTTTGAAGTTGTATCCATCCTCATTTAAGAAAAAGAAAAAAAAGATCAACTTGAGCATCCTTTTTTGAGGCTGAAGATTCAATTGTAAAAGGGGTCATTGTTCTCCCTAGTGGCATTTGTCACATATTTTCCCAGTTGTTTACAAAAGTGCTTGGGACTCTTTTTGGCATGCATATGTCATAGTATCCTTAAACACCTTACATGTAAGTCATTTGGGGAAATGAGGGGATTAAGGGATTGCCTAGTTCAAAGTGAGAATGAACGCTTCTTGGAAGTCCTGTGGATTGTTGCATTATGAAGGAAACCCATTGGTCACCACTATTACCGTTTCTGTTGGTCAAACACTGTTGCAACACTGGCAATAATGTGTTTAACCACGGCACTTTCAAAATCACTAAGCTTGTCGAAATTCTTTTAGTTTCTGTCTTGTTCATTTCTTAGATTTAGTAAATGCTAAACCGCACAAAATACATTTCTTCATCTGTAATTATTATCAATGTCTTTTTTATGTAGGTATAACTGCTTCTATCTGACAGTTCAAGAACACAGTCCTCTTAGGGACAAGTCACTTACACTCCCAACAATACAAAGTAAGGTGTGCGTACTCGTGTAAGTTTACTATCATCAAAGGAGCAATTGAACCCTAAAATGGAGAACTGTTTACGCTATGTTATGTTATTGGCAAACATTTCTTACGTTGTTGGGCTGCACATCAAGGAACACAAATAAATAATGAGGAACCTTTATTTTATCTGCTACCGGTAACACTTTCTTCTGCTTTATTATTGGGTGTGCTTTGCCTTCGGCAAGGGCACAACCTTTGTTCTCTCACATATATATTATTATTATTTTTATTTTTATTATTCTTTTTGCCCCCCTAAAACTCAGTCAATATTTGGCCTACATAGACAACCTAGGTGTCAAAAGTTTCGTCTTGGTAGCGATTGAGTTGCTTCTATTGGGATTTACGTTCCGTTGCATGGTTTAGGCTCAAGTTAAGTTTTTGTGGCGAAAAGTGAAGCTAACGGTGGCTAATTTGCTAGCCACAGTCACTGACGTTACTAACGTCACTACGCCACTAACGTCACGAAAACACGCGTGACTACCTGTAGCAGAACATTCGTTTCGCATCTGTTAACTTGGGGGATAGCTAGGCTAACTATAGCTTTACTGCAAGGCAGCTGCAGAAACGCCACAAGCAAAGAGGCCAGGATGATAACTATTTACTCATTTTACTTTGTGATGTGAAACACCACAAAGTAGAATTTACCGGGGCAGCTTCTCCACACAGGGCTATATCGCATTTTGCATTGTTACTGACAATGATCGCTACCAGTGAGCTTTTTATGAATGAGCGATTTTCCACTAAATAAATGTCAAGCTTATTTACGTTTTTGGGGGCATATTTTCAGTTAGCAGATGGTACTGTTTGAATCGCGATTCCATCTTCTACTGCCGGTAAAGTCGTTGAATAATCTTCAAAGGGGGTTCTTTATTAATGAATGAATGCAATATGAGTAGGCTAAATGTCTGAAAATATCACGAGAAGGGAAAACTTAAAAGGACGTTTAAGTCATAGAGATTAGGTCAATTTTTACACCGGTCTGCCAAATTTATTCGTTTTGATTCAGCTATGAGGCTGCCTCTTGCAGGGGAAATGAGAAGACATCATATTTAATTCTACACTTCACTCGTATTTTCAGTTGTAAATGAGCAGCACAAAAAAAATGCTGTTAAATCTATGTAATCTTTATAAATAATAAGTATGCATTTTAATATAAAATATACAGATATATCAGTTGTAAAAATGTCATTCAAAAACTGACCCCTGTGCAACCGACGCAAGCAAGCACACCCGACAATTTCCCCAGAAATTGTACCCTCTCTAGTTGGAATGTGCATTGTAAAAACATTTAGCCTCTCATTGATTGGTTTGGCTTCTGTCTGTGCTCTTAACCCCTGCTCTAACTGATTCAACTAATCAATAACTTGGAAGGAATGGCAGACATGTTTAATCTAGATTACTGCACGTGAACTGTAAATGAAAACCGAATGGATTTGAGCTGATTTAGATCAAGATCAAGATATGTGATGCAACACAAGATTTTAACTTCAATGGAAACTCAACCTGCAATGTTTACAGTATGAAAGTGCAAGGCACCACATCAGCTTTTCAGTCTTATCTAGTTTCTGTTTTCCAAATTAGCATCTTGTTACTTTTCCCCTCAGCATAATTCAGATTGTAAAATATCATGTATCTAGTTATTTTACCATTGTACACAAATACAGGATGTATGTGGAAATCAAAACCTAGAAGGGCAAAAGGTGCTTTTTTGCTCGTTACAAACTGAATGATTTGTCTTGTGTGTCTTTCAGACTACGTCATTACCAATGAAGACAGGACGTCACGTGTTTATGATATTTGTTTTCTTTATTATCAGGACAGTGTGAAATGCAGTAGAAAAACGTTGTTTCCTTCCTGTCTCTGTGTAAGTGAACCACTACCACGGAGGTGCATGGTAGGACTGAGGTACACCATACCTAGACTATATCAGCGTGCTTGTGTGCTTTTGGTTTGGGAAGATCCCCCCTGAAGGCTCAATTTACAATCAACAACCATTGAATCCCCTCAACATAGAGTCTGCAAGACAGACTTGCAGTTCAGTGTCTGCCATCCAAGATTGTCTTTTAACCTTTTGGTCCCTTTCTTGATGTCATGATGCATGAAGTTGAAAAGTGTATTTGTTGTATGAAATATGACATTGTATTGTGCAGATGCATGAGTGCATGTGAGTGTGTTTATGCATAGTATGTGTGTATGAGGGTATGTGTACAGATGGGTTTGCCTTGTGTGATATTTGTCATTTGGAAGGGTCATATAATTGGGTATAGGCAGCAAAGAGTCTTCAGCTTGTGTGTGTGTGTGTGTCTGTGTGCATGCAGTTATCAGTGTGTGCGCTTGTGTAACCTTATCCTGGAACACAGTTAGACCTGCTCTGCTGCTTACTTCCAGTAACGCTCCTCCTCCTCTGCAGTGCCCTCCCCTTTTTCTTCCTCTTTTGTCCTCTCAACCCCTTTCCCTGCTGCTGTCTGATGAATGTCAGACTGAGGTGTACAGAAACGTTTACTAAGGTTGACCTAACTCAAGTACTCACCCATTCAATTGAGTGACTTGTTCCTTTTCTTTAAATCAATAAAATCATTGCTCACTTTTCTATTTTAAAACAGCAGAGACAAGTTTAGTGTGATAACATTTAAATTGTTTTTCCTGAAGATTCTGCACTCGAGCGTCTCGTCACACACAAAAAACACATTCTCTTAATCTATAAGCAACCATTCCGTTTTTTTTCCTAAGGTATAGTCATCTACTTATTTAATTGGATATACAATATTTCTGCAAATCATTGCATCCCCCCAAAAAGCTGACATTCAACCTACTGTAATTGGTGAGGAGGACATTTACAAAAATGTTTTTCCATTGAGAAACTTCCTGCAACATAATTCATAATTATATATATTGTCACCTTGTGTGAAGCTGATATAATACCTCTTTCTAGCCTTAACTCAAATTTCACTGTAGGGGAAAACCCCTTACTCTCCACTGTAACTATTTAATTAGCTCTGTGAGTTCATACTCTGTACGGTATGTCCTTCTACATGTTATGAATAGACCATGTGGAAAACTGGTTTCAGTATGGTTTTGCATTCCCTCATTTGTTTCTTCTGTATTTGATGCAACTTTACAGTGTTAAGCTATCCTTTATGCCTTTGAGTTGTAAAATTCTGTTCATTTGGTTGAATTGTACACAATGCACACATTTCAAAACAAACTAACATATTGCACTGGTCAAATTATCTGGTCAAATATGATGAAACGATGAACGTCGATCTACAAATAAATCCACATCAGATTATAGTAACCATTGAAGACAGCTGATATTAAAGATTATTTGTAAATTAAAGTAAAATATTATGTAAATGATAATTGTATAGGCTTAACCACTCAACTACTCAACTCATGCATTTCACTTCCTTATTTGACAAGCGGGCATGCAAAACCATGTTGACATGTGTCGAGTAACAAAGACACACACGCCCCCACACACAAAAAAACAAACAAACACACAAACAGAAAGAAAGAGTACAGAGAGAAACCAGTGTATGTGAAAAGTCCTCAAAGCAGCCATGTTGCATGGCAAAATAACATAAAAGCACATAAAAGCACGGGACCATGGGAATTTCTTTAGGTATAAGGAATGTAAACGTTTTTACCCATGAAACCATATTAAAAGTAGTAACATCTCAGTGAAAAGAGGGATTAGTGTATCAGTGTTACTGAAAATAAACAGACATTTACTTTCCCTCATGGGAGGCCAGTTTAGTTACTATAATACAGAGGATACTTTTCTGACCTAACCACAACTGCATTTAGCTGAGTGTATATGAGAGTGTTCTCTGTATGTAACCCTTAAAATTATATTTTCACGATATTGTCATATCTGCTGTCTTACTGTTGCATTCTTTTAAATCTGTTCTCACTAATTTGTAGCAGGGACATGGGGCACAGGAGCAGGGACTGGAGGGGTTGCAGGTTGGGGGAGTGGGTGGATAGTGTGGCTTCACAGCTTAAATGTTACTGTGAGACCCCAAATACCATGCCAATCATCAGCAACACTACACCTCCTCCCCACACACACTTGTCATGAAAGCACAATTATTGATTCCCACGTCTCATTTGGAATCTGAAAATCTAAATGCTTGCCGTCTGCTGCGAAATCTACCTCAAACTGCATGGTGACATCAACTGCCCATACTACAATCCCACCCTCTACCAAAACACTGTAAGAGCGCGCCTTGTCTACACCCACACCCACCCACACCGTGACATCACACTGCCTCCACAACTGCATCACTCTTCACGCTACTGTACAAACGAGCTGTCCCTATGGTTAGTGCAACAGCCACTCCTCTCAGAACCCCAAGCGAATGTCACCCGCCCACACATCATCTTGCAGCGGCATGCCTCATATCTTCTTTTGAGCACTAAACAAGGGTCCTACCTATGACATACATGACCAAATGTGTCGGTGCTGCTGTAGAAACACAACGCGTCATCTCACTTTTATAAACCGATTACATGATTGATTCTCTTAACTAAATTAGCACATTTTTGATTCTGTTGAACTGAGAACAACTGTTTTTTTTGTTTCACCATTTTACAATCGCAACCCAATTCCATAAGTTGATTTCATTAAGGTTTATTTTTTAGAAAGGCAGCCTAGGTAAACTGGTTGCTGATCACCCCACTTAAAGGCCGGTATGCCGCCTGTATCCTACTACATTTTCAACACAGTGAAGTGTTGCATTTTCTGCAATACAAACGAGATAAACCAATGTTTTCGAATTTAACCTGGGGGCCTTACAACTCTTATTCCATTCCTGCCATAGTAAATTCCTTGTCTACAATAGTAAATTCCTTGTTTGTGCAATTACTTGGCCAATAAAGCTTAGATTCTGATTCTAATTCTTTGAATATTCTTTGTTAAATTGATCTGTATTTTCTGTCGTATACTTAACGTGTGGACACCTGATATAGAGCTATATCAAATGTTTTCAGTCTTCGTCTTTTGTAGCCTACATATTCAGCCTAAATCATCAGCAAGGATCGTTTTTTTGTACCAGGTCGCCCTCTTTTGGCCAATGGAGAATGACGCCGAAAAAGACTAAGCAAATCGAAATAGAGAATGTTAACGACACCATTTCTTATTTAATCCATTATTATAAAACTTCCCTAAAAAGACAAGCAAGACAACAAATCAACAAACATTTTCAAAATACTGACTTTTTTAACAACCAATACCAATAGCCTTTTTTCTGGCTGCGTTTGGTCAGGTCTGTAACGTCAGGCACTCCTGCTACTGACTTCGGTACAGTACAGTAGTACTTCTTCGACACAAATAACATCAACATGGCATCGCAGCCTCCTCCCAAACCATGGGAAAGGCGGATTCCAGGAGCTATGGGTGCCCCAGTAAATTATCGGTAAAACAAATCTAATATGTGCAGCTAACGTTACTTCACAGTTACAAGTACTAGTGCTAGAGCTAAACTTGTTCCGAGCTAAAGTTCGTTTTATCCACTTCTTTACTGTCAATGTCGTGTGACTAGCATATACTAAAGCTAGCAATTAGCCACACACCTGATTATTTAGCTAGCTAGGATAGCTAAGTCGTTCCTTTCGCTACGTAAGGCGTTGTTTAAACTTAAGATAAGGGTATATGTTAGATTAATTATCGTCTGCTATATTGCTATCATGCTAACGTCAATCCAGCAACAAGCAACGTTACTATTAGAAGGTGAATTTATAGTAGTGACGAAGGCCTAACTACCAAGCTGCCACAGCTAGCTACCTGTCAGTTTCAGTTAGTTAGACTACATTAGTAGGCTACAGGGTTAGATTAGGTTTGGCAGTGGTGATTCTAGCTAATGCAGCAGCTAGCTGCAGACAGACAAATTTGATGTAGGCTATTTCACGCACACAATTGACTTTTCCCACACCAATCACCCATAACACTTATTTACCAGTCACCTCTCTTGCTAATTACCAGGTCAGCAGAATTTGGTCCAGCTGGTCCTTCCACCTTATCAGGACCACCGGTTCTGACCCGTATGACTCCACCACTCCCCCCTCGCCCCGTCCAGCAATCCTACCGTCCTGCCTTCAACTCCATCCCGTCTTCCTACAGTCCCTATGGAAGCTCCATGTACCCGGGATACAGCCCTTACAGCTACAGCGGTGGCTATGGCCTTGGCGGCTACAACCGCTTGCCCCCGTCCGAGGACGTGGCTCCCAGCCGCTTTGTGCAGCAGGCTGAGGAAAGCAGCCGCGGGGCCTTCCAGTCCATCCAGAGCATCGTCCAGGCCTTTTCCTCCGTGAGCATGATGCTGGACGCCACCTTCTCCGCCGTCTATAACAGTTTCCGGGCGGTGTTGGACGTAGCCAACCACTTCACACGACTTCGGGTGCACTTCACCCGTGTCTTCTCTGCGTTTGCACTGGTACGCACTTTGAGATACCTCTACCGACGCATGCAGAGGCTCCTCGGGCTGAGGCAGGATGCTGAAGTTGAGGACTTGTGGGCAGACAGTGCAGGAGATGTGTTGGCGACCACTGCTGCGAGAGGGGTTGGAGCCGGAGTAGATGACCCCAGAGGCACGGTCAAATCCTGGCCCATCTTCCTGTTTCTGGCGGTCGTCCTCGGTGGACCGTATTTGATCTGGAAGCTGCTGAGCTCCACCCAGGAGACTGAAGACACTGGTGAGCCCACATGCCCTTTTAGCTTTTATGTATGGATTTGGGATGTGGGAGCATGGTTACACAATATGTTAGATTCACGGTATATTGCACAGCGGTCATGAACACTGTTCCTTGAATAGGAGTAAGGCATACTTGAGTACTAGATAAGGAGTCAATAGGTCAATATCTAACTACGAAAATGATTAATCAGGTGACTGCTTTTATCCTTCCATGCAGCTATCAACTGGGCCAGTGGGGAGGATGACCATGTGGTGGCCAAGGCTGAGTACGACTTCACAGCCGCGTCTGAGGAGGAGGTCTCTATGCAGGCTGGAGATATGCTCAACCTTGCCCCAAAAGGTGAGACTACCATCCAACTAGCACTTAACAACTTTCTGTCAAGGCCTGGGACAGTACACACTGACCTGTCCTTTATTGCCATATTTGTGTTATTTGTCCATGTGGAAAAATTGAAAGCAGGATTCCACTATAGGGTAGTCAGATCTGATATCTGGCTTATCTGAATTCTACACTATCAGTGTGGTACGTACAAAAGAATGAAAGTAAAATGAATCAGAGTTTGTGTTCTTCTGTCCTGTTTGCAGAGCTACAGCCCAGGGTACGTGGCTGGCTGCTGGCCAGCGTGGATGGCCAGACCACAGGCCTCGTCCCAGCCAACTATGTAAAGGTTCTTGGTAAGAGGAGAGGGCGTAAGCACGCTGAACAAGATAGGCTGACCCAGGCTCAGCAAAGCAACCCAGAGGGCCTCAACCTGCTTCAAAACCATCAACCTGCTCTGGCAACTTGCCCAGGGCCAACTTCGGTCCCAAGCTTCACCCCAGTTGTATACCCCGGCTCAGCCAGCACCCAGGGTAGCTCACAGGAGCTGCTGGAGTCAGTGTACAGAGAAACAGAAATACCCCTCAACACAGGAGCACCTTACTCTAGTATAGCCTCAAGCACTGTGCTGACCATACCAGAGAGAATTGACCTGTGATAACGTAAGTGTCTGTGTGTTTGTTTAGGTTCTACAAAAAGTGAAGTCAGATGCTCAAATATCAATTTTTGTCCAATGATTGTAATCTCAATAAGATTCAACGTTTGAAGTGTCTCTTAGCACAGTTAAACTGTGTAATTACAGGTTATTTTCAGAATTCATGAATATGTTTCAATAGGTTGATGCTGATACTGGGGTTCATCATATTGGACACCTGAAAACCGTTCTGCTTTCTGTTGATTTGTGGTTGATGAATTCTCATTAAGGCTTAAACGTAGCAGTCTGGGTTCCACGTTCACAATTTAGGCTTGGTAATGTGATACACGTTCTAATCATGTGATATATTTAATTCTCAGAAATTAGTTTTACAAAATGTTCATTGATAGACCACCAGTGCACCTTTCTCTATGTTAGCAGTTTCTCAACCAGCCAAAATGGTCCTGAGAATAACTTTTATGCCTTTGTTGGATGTGTTGTTGCAGCCACTTCAATAAATTACAAAGTTTCAAATCAGACACAGACATTTTACCCTGTTCCAATCATGAATTGGTTCTTAGAGATAGCTAGGCTAATGTTATGTTCAAATGTTGGTAAAATTGTATGTGTAGCCAATGGTTACATGTTTAGAAGGATGGTGTGGATGGAAAAATGTGTATGATGTTGGATCATTTTCAGAATCAAGCCCTGTTTGAGCCTGTAATTAAAACTTTGTAATTAAGTTGTATTAGTATATTTGTTTTTTGTTGTTGCATGATAGTAAAGAAAGCCCAGTCATTTTGATTATGATCATTCACATTGCATTCACCCCCTGCTGTCTAATAAGGGTGTAATATGTAAATACTCTGTATTGTAAAAACGTATATTTTCAAAACGTGATTTAGGCTCCCATTTATTTCAGACGAGGTTGTATTTTTTTTAAAATTCGTAACATAACTACTGGCAGGGCTAAAGTAAACAGGACGTCTGAATTAGCTAGCCTACTACTAGCTACTGTACTGGTACAGTACTGTAGTACAGTAGCTCTAGCTAGAATTCGATCACAAGGCTGAAACTTCGCAAAACGTAACTTTTCCCTCGAAAAAAAAAATATATATATATTAAGCATACTTTAAACTAATTCTTCTGTTATACCTATATTGAACCTAGAGAGTTTCAACCAAAGATAATAAACACGTATTAACATTTTCCTCGGAGAAACATTCTTTCTTGTCTACTTACTAGTAGCTAACCGTTTAAGATAATAATCAACCTCTAGTCTACGGTGCGCCCTGGTTACTAAGCAACCAGGACGCTACGGAGCACCTGCTGCACTGCGGCACTGGGATGAGAACACATTTGCGGCACCGGAAGAAGAAAAAAATCAGCTGTGCAAAAATGTTTTTGGTGATGATGGGGACTTCGAAATAGTAATTGTATGGAGTTCCCACACTTCATGCAGTGCTGCTTAGCAACATATTTTACCTGACTACCAAATATTTTACTCTTAGTAGCAAACTATTTGGTGGCTAGCTAAGAATAACACAATTCTGAGCTTTACAATTAGTGCTAGTCTAGCTGCCTTGTTATGCTAGTAGCTGACAAAGCTAGAACTACGTTATTCTCTGCGATCGTACAGCCAAAGCAAAGCCTGCAAATAAGAGTAAGTAATTAGCTAGCTAGCTTGTCAACAGATATGGTAACTACATCCCAGAAGGATCAAATTAACCAAGTCACTTTGCCATTTAGCATTGCCAAGGCACTAGTCTAGATTATCTAGCTAGTAGATATAGAAAGACTATTGCCAATAATATGCTCTGGACCACACTGATAATATTATGTCAGCTAGCCAAAGCAGGCATTTGTCAGCACCAGCGAGTATCTTTGCAGAGAAAATCCGTTGTAGTAAGATGGCTTGCTATGTACTGTATGTGCATTTGTTGCCTTTGTTGTGGCTAGTCTAACAGTCAGGATATGTATCGTTCTGTTCGACTGTCAGTTCAGATTATTTTATTTAGCAGGGACGAATCGGATTGGCCACTGTTTGGAACTAGGACACCAGTGCAGGTATGAGTCTTTTACCAGAAATATGATTTTTTAAAATTTTTATTCTGACCAAAGAACCCCAAATGATATTATAAGATTGAGTTAATGTATTGTAAGTATTTTACATCTACAATGTTTGGGGTTGTTTTAACTACCCTGCAGACATGAGTCGCTTCTGCTCCAACAACAACTTTCCATATGACAACAACATCCTAGTTTTGGACATGGTGCTGGGTTCTCTCTGGGGAGTGCCACAGCCTATCAACTGGGATAATGTGGCCAAACTTGTCCCTGGCTTCACTCCAAAAGAGGTATGTCCAACCATGAGAACAGTGCATGTTAGATATATTATGAATCATTGTACTGACCAGTGACATGATTTAGACTACTCAATAGATGTGGCTATATCAACAATTCTGGATATTGTAGCAATCATAGCTAGGGTGATCGTTAAAGCTACATGCATATGTAGCTACATACATTTGAAATGGATATTTAAAATGACTATATAAAAAATGTAGATATTTATTTAATCATGTATTAGTTTTTTCATTTAGCAGATGCTTTTATTGAAAGTGACATACAGTACAGGTGGTGATTGGAACCTGTGACCTTGATCTGCAGTCAGAAGATCTACCCCTGAGCTATACCTTTCTGATTCTGATGCTTAGCTAGTAATGTAAAATATGTAGTTATATAACACTAGTTCAGTGCGAGAGCCAGACCAAAGAGATAAATAGATCACATCTCTATATTGTTTTCTAATAAACATTGAGAACTTATTTACTTTTAAAACATTTAGTCCTTGTACTGTACAGTGTGTTGTGTGTTCTTGGTATCACAGTCATTGCTTGGGTCTTAGTTGGGATAATGCAGCATGTAAAAACAAAATGAGGCAGACAGTGAGTTAAGAGTTTTGTTATGGACTTTATTGCTACCCACAGTGTGCAAGAAGATTTGAGGAACTAAAGAATACAGGGGAATTCCCCCATGCAGATGACCAATGCAATGGGCTGACAGCAGGAGGCTCCTCCCCTTCAGACACCCTTCCCACATACATTAAGTCCTCCCTATCGGATACAGAAGAAGTTGAGGAGACTGGCACCAATCAAAGTACTGGCCTAGTAACAGGTGAAGCTGATGGGTTCATACGCTTTTAAAGCAATTCCCAAACCATACTACAGCTCTTGGCCGCGTTTCCCAGATTCGTTAAGAAGCTCTTAACGCTAAGAGCTTCTTAGGAGCGTTCTAAGAGCGTTTTGAGCTTCTTAACGAATCTGGGAAACGGGGCCCTTGTCTTGGACCTAAAGACTTGAAGGACTACACCCTTCAAATCTTCTTGTGCCTCGGGTGGTTGATTTGTATCTTCAGGTTTGAAAGTGATCTCCTCAGGAAGGAGTGTGGCCGTGGAGAAAGCGAGGCGGGCCTCAGGTGAGGAAGAGGAGTTACCCCAGGAGGAGCGAGGGTGAGTGGAACACAGAAGGTTTACCTTAATGTATCGCAAATTATTCACACAGACAACTCCTGAGTTATCAAGATGAACTGAAGTCAGATCTGTCTAGGAAATACCACTGTTGAGGAGGTAGAAGTTTGCAAATCAGCCTGTATTCCAAATTTTTTTTTTATCAGAGTTTGTGGTGATTCTTTTTATTTCACGTGACGTTCAAGTTTTTACTTTGACAGCCAGCCACTCTCCAATACAGGTGTTTCCCCTACACTATACATACTAAGATGGCTTGTCTGTGTGTGTATTTTTGCATTTGTATCTGTCTCTCCCCCTCGCACAGACCCAACATGGTAATCCATGTGTGTGATGAGGCCAAAAATCTGAAGCAGGACTTTGTGTGTCCCCGAGACCTTCTGGTGAACGAGATGCGCTACTTTGCCGAGTACCTGTCAGTGGACGCCCAGCGCTGGGAGGAGGTGGACATCTCGGTGCACTGTGACGTACAGATCTTCGACTGGCTCATGAACTACGTGAAGAGGTCAGCCGACTGCAACAAAGAGAAACCCAGACTTGGTAATGAAACGCAAACTATGGCGACCAACGATTGTGACTTCATGTCTAAATATATTCACCTCACATTTGTGGATGCCATCAATGGCCTTACTGTGTGTGAATCAGTCAGTGGCTCTTTGATTTGGTCATTCAAGTTGTTGGTGGTGTGTTTTTGTTTAGTCTCTGCCAGTGTGTTATGTGGTTGGTTAGTCGTTTGGTTGGTTATGTGGTGTTTGTTGGTTACAGAGCCCAGCAATGTGATCTCAATCCTGATCTCCTCCGAATTCTTGAAGATGGACACGTTAGTAAGTGTTGTGATGTGAGCTTGTTGGCTATGCAGTGAATGTAAAGTGATTCAGAGTTTTTTTCCTGGTGCAGTGCATAGTGTAAACAGATCTGTGACTACTTTTTTATTGTTGCATCAAACTAAGAAATGTCAAATTGTCTAGCACTGTTGTAGTAGAAAACAAGGGTGTTTTGAACTGTAATCTGTCTATGTTGCATGGTTTGCATGAGTGGTGTTGTTTTGTATATACTGAACACATTTCTTTCTCATTTAAACTGGGATAGGAAGAACTGTTAAATTGTGTGGCCAGTAAACTCACATGGCCATGCAAAGACATTACTCTATATCGGTCCATAGTGGTTCATACAAAAGGGAACTAGAATTAGAATGAACCCTTGTGTTATCTTCGGGTCATTCTGACCCATCAGTCATTGTGACCCACCGTCGTATTGCGACAACTTTACCGCATACAAAAACAAAGTGAAATATTTTCTTTTAACCGTTGGGCTGTCTCAGACCCCCCACATTGCGAAAGTTAAAAGAAAATTATTTGTATTTGTTTTTGTATTGGGTAAAATTGGGTAAACACAACAATGGTTCGTTATGAACCTTTGGGTCATGTGACCCGAAGGCAGCACAAGGGTTAAGTCATTTTGCCTGAATTGCACCATGTTATTCTACTGCTGCAAATGTAATTTGACCTCAAAATTGGTGATCTAATATCCAGTCCAGTTCAGCATCTTTTCTAGAGTGGTTTTTACATACTTCGTAAACCATGCCAACTGCAAGATGAAACCTACCAATGACCACACTTCAGTGAGTGATGCCTTGCCCATCATTCTCAGGTGGAGGAATGCATACAGTATTGCCACAAGCACATGACCGCCATCGTGGCCACGCCCTGTAACATGAACTGCATCAACAGCAATCTCGCGGCACGCATCGCTGACCTCTTTGACCACAACGAGGCGGACGAAATCAAAGACAAAAAAGACAAATTCAAAAGGTAAGTCAGAGCAATTTTTTTTCCCCGTGACAGAATTTGTGCATTCTGATCTGAACAAAACCCCCAAAACAATAATGCTTAGTTAAAATAACAAGAATCATTTCCCCCTAACCCCACCAGCAAACTGTTTCAGAAGAAAATTGAGCGTCTTTTCGAGGTCAACTACAAGAACAAAGATTCCCCGGGGAATGCAGCAACTCTGTACAGGCAAGAAAGCCCCCGTTTGTGTGATGGTGGTGGTGGGGGGTTTGCACTCGATACAAGTGTTTCATTCACCTTAACTGCATTTCCTTCCTCAGGTGTGGTCTGTGCCTGAAGCTGCTGACCAAAGACACAGAGCGACGGGTCCCTTGCATCCCAGGGAAAATCAACGTCGACCTGCTCGGAAACATTGCATACACTCACACCAGGTTGGGACATGGGTTCCACTTGGACGCCTTCTAGAAAATCCTTCATCGAGAGTCAATTAAAAACTGTATGCGTTTGAAATGTGCGTGTGTGTGTGTGTGTCTAGGCAGAAGAGCTGGGAGGTGCATGAGTATGCGAGTGGTTTATATGAAGAGCTGAAGTCCTGGGTGTTGGTCTACTGGAGGATCTGGGGCACTGTAAACCATTTAACCTGCTCCTGTTGCCAACAGGTACGCGTGCGTGCGTGTATTCATTATTCAAATTGCTCATGCACTTGGACCCGTTATTACAGTGGTGTGTGTTTGTGTGTCTGTGTCTGTGCAGGCCTTTGTGTGTGCTGAGCTGTCCCACTGCAGGTACCATCCTGAGAGTGTCGTGTACTCAAGTAGGGGCTCGGAGCAAGGCTGGCATGGGACTGGTATGTACCCCTGCTGCAACCAGAGAGTGCTTCGCTTTGATCCCACCGGTATGCCCAAGGTAGACACACACACACTCACACAAATACACTCCCTCACACACTTACACACACATACTCGCTTCAACTCTGCCTCTGTAGTTCAGAATACAGCATTAAAATGCAATACATACAAATCGAGCGGTTCGGGGTAACGTGTGTGTGTTTGTGTGCATGCGCACAGGGCTGTCAGATGAGGGACCATATCGTGAGTGCGTCCGACAATGGAGACTGTGGAGACCAGCAGTCTGACTCTGAACAGACGAGACTGCTGAATGACCTGCTACTGCATCGAGACGCAGTGTGTGTGCTACACACACAACCACCGGAAGGGTAGGAAACACCACCGGTTTTCAGTCAATTGTTGGAACAAAAAAAATGTTTTATGTTGTTTTTCAATCATATTTGTGTGTGTGTGTGTGTGTGTCAGGCATGTGGAGTCCCCCACCAGTGCAGAGCGGGTGCTGGACTGTGATATCCTGCTGGAGCCAGGGCTTCTGGGACCTCTGAGAGGAGAGTGTAGTGCCGTAAGTCTCTCTCTCTCTGTGACTCTGTCTCTCTCTCTCTGTATCTCTCTCCATAACTTTCCATTTTAAGATCAGTAAAATACAAATCTGTGGGGTGCTTAATGTCACAGTTATCTCCGGTTTTGAACATTAACCTAACCTCTTTTCAATCCCTTTTTTTATTTGTAGTTTTCACTGTTGAAGAACTGGAGTCTGCAACTGGTAGGCTTTTTATGTGTTTACTAAAAGGTTCAAGTCAGACCTGTGAGGTTAGCACAGGCTAACTAACTGATTCCCCTTGTTTGAAACTCAAATCCGACCGTTGACATTTGGCAGAGACAGCAGTCCCTGTTTTCAGAGGACGAGGAGTACACCACAGGGTCAGAGGTCACTGAGGACGAGGTCGGGGATGAGGAAGAGGTGTCAAAGAAACAAGGTGTGGTACACCAGCCATGGGGCCTTTTAATCTGTGTGAATTGGATCCTGAAACTTAGGGGGGCAGTTAACTTATATTTTATGATGTGCTTTTGTTCCTAGTTCCTACTGTACTGTATGTAGTTACACAAAGCTGATCCAGTGCTTCTGATGGGGTCATTTTGGAGTGTTGATGTCTGATGGATGTATATTTCCAGCTGCTAAGAAGGCAAAGAAGTCCAGCAAACCTATGAAAAGGCAGATGTCTTCACCCAATTTTCAACGTAAAGAGAAAGCAGCTGAGAAAGTGAGTTTGAAGTGTTACTTTATGTACAATAAGTGTAGTTGGATAGGAACTTAATGTCAGTATTTCGGTTATAAAATACTTAGCCTTATTGTTTGGTTTAATATAAGAATATGTGTACATTATTACAGGGGATAGGTTTATAAGAACATTGATTTATACAAATTATAGAACCTTATTTGATCTATGAATAGCATCTCAGTAGCAGCTTTAGCAGAGAATATAGTTTCTTGATACACATTACTATTGTTCTTGGTGTATTAATTCTGAAAGAAAAAAAATAAGTAAAGCAAAAATGCTTTAAGATATCATGAAGTGAAAAGACGAAACAAAGGTTTTCTCAACATTGCCCTTTAATAATGCCGTTCAAATACAAAAAATTAATAGGCAATATTAAAAAAAAATCTTTGTTTTTTACATTTTAGTCATTTAGCAGACGCTTTTATCCAGAGCGACTTACAGTAAGTACAGGCACATTCCCCCAAGGCAAGTAGGGTGAAGTGCCTTGCCCAAGGACACAACATCATTTTGCACGTCCAGGAATCAAACCTTCAACCTTCTGATTACTAGCCCGATTCCCTAACCGCTCAGTCACCTGACTGACATAGAGAAAATATTGGGTGCCTTACTGCCTTGAGACTTTTGCACAGTACTTCATTTTATCACCGGTCCAAATTAAATTTTTACGTTTACAGAACCCCTCACGGGACAGCACCCCTTTCACGTGAGTTTAACTTTGTTCTAAAAAACATTATTTTCAGTTGCGCTTCATAGTTGACGATACAGAATGCTATTTGTGCATTAGTTAGTTCAAAGAATGAATCAGCGCCGGGTGATGAGGGAGCTTGTGGATGTGTCTTCCAGAGTGAGTGCTCAGAAGAGTAAATGGGACAGTGCTCGCTCCATGCGCTACAACCAAGACGCCCAGAGAGAGGAAGGTAACATGGCCACCAGTTACTGACAGGAGGTGGGGGTTTTTCCTAGTAGAAACCATGTTTACTGTACATAATCTCCCCTCTTCCTGTACCCCAGACCAGCGGCGAATGGTGGAGATTATTGGACACCTGACTAAGATGAGGTTTGGGGACCAGGAGCAGAGCAAGGCCAAGGACACAAAGGAGGTACACTCCTGTAGAGCAGTAGACCTACAGTATCAATACACTTCCTGTGGGACGTCTCTGGTTGTGGTCAAGTTTATTTGATGATGTTAGTATTAGCCTAAATAAGCCTAAAACCCTGTGATTACAACTGTCTGTGAGAACTGTGGTCAGGGGTTTAGTTGGGTTTGTCATGTGGTCATGTTGGCAGTGTGTGTATTGTATGTGGTTGTGTAACGTGTGGTTGTGGTTGTTATTGTAGCACGCCGGGGGAATATATTCTCGTCTGGAGGCCCAGTTCAGGAGCTCCTCCCAGACCGGCAGTCGACAGAGTGGATCGGACAAAACCCTCAGGTACCATGTGTACTTCTGTAGACACGCGCACACAAACACACACACTTGTCCCCATACACCGTGAGAGTGCAAGGCTACAAAGTATCTTCGTATTCTCTCTCTCTTTCTGCGTCTTACATTATCCTCTCGTTCTGTTCTTCCCCCCCCTCACATTCATGGAATCTTGTAGAACAAAGGCCCGCTTTGCTCAGGTGCGGCCCACATAGACGGAAGGACACCCATGGAAAGGAAGAGGAGGAGAAAGATGGGCAGATCCTCACCCTGAAAATGAAGCGTAAGATCCCCCAAAATCGTGATCCTAGAAAGAGCCCCTCCTTCCTAACTCGCTCCACTCTGCCCTCGTTAAGAACGGCTCCTGCTTGGGTCCCACTTCAGTGCTAGTGGTTTAGCTTTGCCATAGGACTGCGGCCCACCTCTAGAGCAGTCCAGCCCCCATCAGCCTGATTGACCACCACTAGGAGACCGCCTGTCACCACGTTTCCTCTCGCTTGTCAAACTGTATGCCAATGCAATACATCAGCGGTCTCAAACCCTGCTCCTAGGTAGGCACAGAGTGTACAGGCTTTTATTCCTGCCCCGCACCAACACCCCTTCGTGTCAATCTACATTCAATTAGTAACAGTCTAATTTCACTTGTAGTCAACTTATGTTTGTGATGGACTAAACCTAAGTACTGTCTGCTGTAGGTGTATTTGGACCAGGGTTGGTGACCTCCTGAACAAAGTTCATCCTGCTCAACCTGCGTAGACTAACCTTAGAATCTTCCATAGATAAAAAAGTAGGTGGTTGCCACTAGACATATGGTCAATAGAATTCTTGTTGCTATTTCTGTGTACCAAATGGATAAACCATAACACTCTGGGACCAAGATAACATGAATGAACTGTGACTGCTCCAAAATAAAATGACAAATAGCAACTATTGGATGTTACTGTGACCTATTCTTGTACTGTATGCAAGCCAGGTATAGGTGAGATTGTGTACACATGGCTGAGTGCTTTCCTGTAACTGTAAATGGCGTTGTTATTGGTAAGCTTGTTTGGGAGACTCAGGCTCTGTGCAGTTCAGTTCTTCTCCTTTAGGTGTCACCAACCACACTTAGAAGTTTAACTTTGCCTCAGTGGCACCAAAATTAGCCTCAGATAGTGAAGTTGTATCTGTAGTTGCATTTTCATGGTGTCAGGCATTTTGATTTTACTTAAAACTATTTAACTATTTCCATTCCTATATGGCTTCTTAAGGCGGATTAAGCCAATTTCCTAGGTAAAAAAAAAAGAATTGTTATGCTCATCACTTGATAATTAATACTTGGTTTAGTTGATCTAATACGTTTCTTCCGTCTTTGGGGTGGGTATTTTGAGCTGACATTGAGTGGTTGTTTGTTGGATAATTCTGGAACCCTGAAGTGTAGCTGTTGCTATGCCAGGCTGGCATAGGTGAGTTGGCGCTGCCGTATATCTATCTAGGCACAACTACTCAACTTCCTCACTACCCATGAGTATTAATAACCCCAGAGAGATGGGGGGCCGGGGGACAACCGGGCCTGTGTCCCAGCAGTGAGCCTTCCTGCTCTATCCGATAGCAGATGCCAAGAATGACTCCCCTAAACTGGGTCAGGGAGAGAGAGGGCCTCCGGTTACCCCCATGTTTCTAACCCTTGTGTGGGGACAAGTTTAATGATCATTGCAGCACAAGGTTGTGAATTGTAAGTGAAAATGGATAGTAAACAAACAGAAGAGGGATGACCACTGTATGGAGGGCTGGTCACAATGCCAATAGGTTCCAAAATGTGTATGGAAAAAAGTTAAGACTTATATTGGTTGTTGCATCAGAAATCTTAGTTACCTTGTAATAGAGTTTCACTAACTTTTAATGGAATACTGTTTGCAGTGATAAGTTGCATTTTGTTTAACTCATGCTCAACCTTAGCTAAATACAGCAAAATTGACAGACGCGGATTAAATAGCTGTTGCAAGAGAACTGTCATCAGCTACTCTCGTCTCACTAGATTTCAATTGGGATCATAAGTGTTCTTCACTGGCTCTGGCCCAGATCTCCAGTGTGATGGCATCGCTAGAGAGAGGAAGTGGGGAACTTTCTTCCTTGAGCTTGTCAGAACAGATAAGAGGCCAGCAGCTACTGGGCCACTCCAACCCAGGTGTGTTTCTCCTACCCCACAGAATATGACTGTAGTATCCATCCATCCATTCTGCATTCATTTGAATCAGAGGCCTTTGGGAAGACGCGCTGGCTTTCGTTGCAGCCAAGCACAAACACTTTGTACCACTACTGCTGACTTAAAGGTAATGTCTCCTTACAAACTAGATTGATCATTAAGTTCTTCGTCCATGACAAAAGGCTTGTACGTCCTGTAGCTTGCTAGCAGAGATCTACCTTTAAGGCATCTTGTAAACTGGATGATTATATAAAACCAAAAATGAGAGACTGTTATAAAATTATCACCTTTAATCAGTTCAAAAAAGTTCCACAACAAATGTAACACTTAAGAGAGGGGGCAGTCCATTAGAGATTAGGTTTTTAAGATTTATACATTCTTTGCCTAATCAGAATAGTTTGCAATCAGTTTGCTATGTGGCTAAAAGCCTGACATTTATTTGAATTGATTTGAAAGTGAAAATGCAAAAATACAAAATTAAATGTAAACCAAGTTTATTTTGTTATTACATTTGCTCTAAAGGTAGTGTCTTGAAGCACTACTGCATGGTAAACAATGTAAATTAGTATAATTCAAAATCTCTAAAGCCATCTGAGTTAAAGTGGAGTAGTTAAAAATATGCAACCAACAGGAACCCATAAATATCTAGACCACTTCTTTAAACGTCCATTTTAATGAAGGCTCACAAATGAGCAACAATCCTCTTAGAGGAAAACAAAACGCTGATGTCGTCTATGCGACAGCACACACACACACGCACACAAAAAGAAAAATATAATAATACAAAAAAAACAAGTATGTTCCCATAGTATTAAAGATGCTATACAATTGGGATGATATGCACATAATCCGTTTCAGTTTACGCAGAAACGCCCTGCCCAGCAAACCAATAGCTGTGGGCTTTCTTTTAGATTTTGTTTTTAGTGAAGCAAAACTGATGAGCAAAAGATGCCGACCGTGACATCTTACACACAAAGCAGCATCTTGCAGACCTTCATTCATAATCCGTACAATTCACATTCTTCCAGACTGCAGCAGGGCATCGGACGCAAAACACACACTTCTAGAACACTGCTTCCTGTCTGTCCACCAGTTTAAAACACCAGTTCTAGAAGCCTCTTTGCAGATGACTTTTGACACGTACGCCTTTTTGCACTAAAAGTTGTATATTACATATACAACTGTATATATTATATATATATTAACAAATATATCAGGAGTTGGAAGGAGGAAAAACAAAAAAGTAGGGTGGGAAAACAAAACAAAAATGTAGTTGATATGCCCTCATCATGCAGCTCTTGGGATATATGGGGGAGCGGGGGGTAGACCAAACATTGGGTGAACAGTTTGGAAAGATATCACACAACAGTCGCCATATAAAACATGTACTAAAAAGAGCCACAGGGTGATGCGGTATCATTTACTGTACATATAATGAAATTGTTTTGGTCGACAAACACCCAATGGGGGATGCACACACTGGTTTGGAGGAAGGGGATTCCCACCTCGCACCAGCTTCGCGTTTGGATTGGTTGTTCGGGTTTAGATCTGCGTTTGTTGTTTTGTTTGGATGACTGTACAGTTTGGTTGGGGTGATGGTCAGTCGCACATCTCCTCTGGGATTTCATGGGGGTTCAGGATGCCTGGAACTGACATCTGCAGCTTGTGTTTCTCCTCCTGCGCCTGACGTAGCGACGCCTCCCGCTCCTCCAGGAACAGGTCTGTGGTGTCCTCGCCAGCAAACTCCTGGATGGGAGCCAGCAATGGGCCGTCAGTGCGTTGTGTACAGAACACACGCAATGTCACAACAACCTATTGATTTCCTTTAATATAACCCCATTGATTTAAACACCCTGCCCTACACTTCCAATGTTCTTGTATGGGATCGTTACCACACAAACCTACCATTCAGCTTGCAATAACAACTACTGTTCTCATAGAATACACAATAAGCCAACACTCCCACAAACCAACACAATGCATCAATTCATGAGCACCACAACCCCAATGCACAAACAAGGTTTTCTAATATACAGCTAATACACCTGTTATATCCCTGTAACTGCAGTATGTGGGTTTACAGTACTTCATGTACTCACCTTACCAATGGTGAGTATGGTTAAAAAATGGTTAATAAAAATGGTAAAAAAAATCTCCAAGATACCAGCAGAGCATTTAAGTATTCCATTGGTTCTAACAGTCAGTAAAATCCCATTTATAAAGATTATCATGGTGAACTAATTATTTTCCCACTTTAGGGTGGTGGTGGTCTATGAAGGGTCCCGTAGATAAAGTAAAACGAGACTCCTGACTGAGCTGAGGTATCCTTACCCACAGCTAACTCCAAACCCTTACCTTAATCTGTACTAGGAAGTCCCTCAGGTGAGGTATCCGTACCCATAGCTAACTCCAAACCCTTACCTTAATCTGTACTAGGAAGTCCCTCAGGTGAGGTATCCGTACCCATAGCTAACTCCAAACCCTTACCTTAATCTGTACTAGGAAGTCCCTCAAGTGCTCCTTGAAGGCAGGAATGTCCTGGTTTAAACTGAACAGCCCCGTCACAAACACCTTCACCTGGGCACTGCAGGAGGGCAGAGACAGAAGAGTTTGTACATTTAGTGCAAAAACTCGGACAGTGAACCATAAACATGTGGGGAGGTTGGGGGAAAGCAATTTAAAAACATTTGTAAGTGGCAGACATGGCTGGGTATTTGAATTAGCCAACACTAAATGTACAGTGGCGCACTGCCGCCTTGCAGCAACAAGATCCTGGGGTTGATCTTCGATCGGGGGCATTGCCCAGGCCTTTGTGAGGGTGCATGTGAAGGACAGAGACAGAGACTCACTCCTGTAGGTGTGGGAAGGCTGTTTTGAGCAGGTTGGCCACATACTCCTGGATGAAGCCCTGGTTGGTGACGGGGGTGGAGGGGTTGAGGGCTGTGCTGATCTTGCCCTCCTCCACCAGGTTGAACATGTAGGCCAGGATGGAGGCGTGCATCGTCAGGCCTGGAGGACAAGGGCACCACTTGCAAACTCAGACATTCATACTGCAGCATGTACAGTAAAAATGTACTTATAAAATATATATATATATTTTTTAAAGACTACTTATTCATCTTCCTTATCAACCGTGAAAATGAAGCAACGCTCCTTGAAGAGGAGGCTGGTTTTCCTGGGCTGCAGAGGCGGAGCCTACTCACCGGCGGTGTGTGAGGTGTCTGTGACCACAGAGAAGATGTGCTGGAGGATGTCGCAGAAGTAGGTCTGGTAGAAGCTCTGGGCCGCCGCCTCCTCCTGGGCCACGTTCTGGAGCAGCGTGTACAGGATCTGCAGACCTGGGAGGGAGAGGGGGGCATGAGAGCCACGGTAAATATCACATTACATGAAAATAGAACTCCCCAAACGTGGCTTTTAAAAAATCAAGGTCAGAGTCTCACCTGTGTCGGCCACGTTCCTCATGGTGTGTTTGAAGGCCCAGATGATGGAGTCCAACACCAGTTTGAACTGGGCTGGAGGGATGGCCAGGAATGCAGGGAAGCAGTGGGAGTTGACAGCTTGTAGCAGGTAGAAGAAGTGGGTCCTGTGCTCTGGGTACTCCTCAAAGTCCTGGGGAGACAGAGAGGGGTGGGCATAACCTTAGTGGGATGAAGGTGAGACACCCTGAGATTACATTCAATCACAGGACAAATCATTAGCAAAAGGTTGTCTGTTCAGATTCTCCAACTTCTGGTGCACGCTTGGTGCGCCTTTGCATGAGTTTTGAGGAAAGCGCAAACTTGACGATCCCTCCCTCCCAGCACTCACTTTGTTGATCATGTTGAGTGTGCACTCAAACACGGCGTCAAAGATCTGCGGGATCTCCCCGGTGATGTGGCCGCCCAGCTTGTTGACGATGGTCGCCATGGTGCTGAGGACCTCGGGCTCCCGGGCGGCAGGGACGTTGCGCTGGTAGTCGATGAGGACTGCGTCCAGCAGCGGAGGGACAAAGTTCTCTCCCACCTGGAACATGGGGATTAGAGGGGATCAGTGTGGCACCAGAACGATCCAACAGATCATTTAGGACAAGCTCGATCTCAGCCTTAGGAACGGCCATCGTCAAATCTGTGTCTTCATCAATAAAGTTTCCTTAAGTTGCCAGTTAGTATATTTGCCTAGATTTTGTATGTCGTTTTCTCTATCTTTCTCACTACATGTGCACTACATGTTTTATAAAACACTAATCGAACAATCTTGATATCCCTTCTTGGGACTTGAGTACTCTGCTACCAGTTACATGTCAGTATTTTAGTGTAGACTTCAGAGTTGCTTTGGAGGCTGGCAGCTTACTTACAATAGAAAACTGTCTTACAGTTTTTTCCGATTGCTTAGACACAGCATTTTCAAATAACACACAGTTAGTGAAACCTGACACTCAAGGAGCAAAACAGCCGCCCAGATCTGGACAACTATAAGCACATTCTCAGCCTCACACTATTTGCAAAATACTACACACAGTGTTTTGCAAATCACCAAACACACCTTTCTACATTAGACACAGAAATATAAGATTGCCACTTAATTGCCTTTTCAAGACACTGCCTTGTAAAATGCCACACATGTGAACAGATGGATCAAACACGGGCATCAGGTGTACAAGCACTAAAGTGCTTAATTGTAAACATACCAATCAGATGTAAGCACTAAAAAGGCAACAGGTCAGTGTACCTGTCCTCATCAAAAATGGAAGGCAATGTTGCAGGAAGAGTGAGGATGAGGGGAAGCCCGTGGAGGAAGAGTAGTAGGGACAGGGGGAGGTAGACCTGGAGGCCGTGGAAGAATAGGGCCAAATTTACAGTATCTAATGAAATTCGAACAACATTGGTTGACCATGTTGTGAACCATGGGGCAACATTGAGAGAGGCTGGACAGAGAGTTCAGCCCAACCTCAGCAGATATACTGTTGCAACAGTAATTTGGACATTTCGACAAGAGCACAATTGAAAACTCTACGGTCTACAGTACAGTAAAATGTAACCTACTATATGAGCTACATCAGTACTTTTTTGTACACATTCACTGCAGTCCATGATTGAAACAATGTATTTCATTTGCTGAACTTTCATTTGTCTCCACAAATGTATTTGCTGTGTTTACAGTATGTAGCCTACTATACAGTATTCAATTTGAAATATGTTCAGATTTTCTGCAAAAAATGCAACCTTTACGTAGACAAGGTGGAGAAATACAGTAAATATTTTCATCAGTGTGCAGTACTGGGTCTTGTGTGTTGTGTTTGGTCAACATATTCATGTACTTTTACGTACTCTACTGTAACAATATCTCTGACAAAATCAGGCAGGTTATATCATTAGAAAAGAATAGTTAGTGTAAAAGTGTTTTAAATTGTGCATAACAGTGTGTAACTGGTTCAAACAGTCAAATTTTATGAACCATCTGTGTGGCATACGGTGACAGAATTGGGTTTTTATACATGATTGTATAGTTTTGAACAAAGTGTTTCATTTAGCAAAAAGATTGGAGGTGTTCTGATACTTGTGTGTCTGGTTGTGTGAATCGTGTGTTGTGTTTTGACAAAGTGAGCCCTGTTTTAAAAATTGTGCTTAAGCAATCGGAAAGAACTGTAAGGTTTCCATCTAAAAATAAAACAGGCTCATTTTTCCTAAATCTGCAGACAAGTTGCTTTTCATTGATACCCACGGTGCTTTGCATTTCTAGGGGGGGCGTGTGTGTCTGTGGGGGGGTAAAAATATACTCTGTCACATCTGTGAACACTATCTCACCATCTGGGGATCATTTGATCGGCTAACCCAGCCTGAGATCAGTTTCAGCGTTTCTCGTTTCACAGTCCTCATACTTCTGATCAGGGGCTGCTTGGTGACCATCTCTCCTGCAGAAAACACGGGGGACACCAGGAACAAACGGATGTCAAACCCGTCATATACACTCAGGCACATATACACTCAGGCACATATACACTCAGGCACATATACACTCAGGCACATATACACTCAGGCACATATACACTCAGGCACATATACACTCAGGCACATATACACTCAGGCACATATACACTCAGGCACATATACACTCAGGCACATATACACTCAGGCACATATACACTCAGTCACATATACACTCGGGCTCATATACACTCGGGCTCATATACACTCGGGCTCATATACACTCGGGCACATATACACTCGGGCACATATACACTCGGGCACATATACACTCGGGCTCATATACACTCAGGCACATATACACTCAGGCACATATACACTCAGGCACATATACACCACGATGACAATGCTCAGATGCATATTCTCATATGAAAGCAGACAAGCTGTAATGCAATAAACACACGACCCCCCTCGGGGGGTCGCAAGACAACGAGGGGGGTTCGCGAGATGATTAAAAAAGCCATCAGCCTTTTGATTTTCCATTCACTGTAAGTACGGCAAACCATCTGACATCCAAGCAGCAGGACGCATTAGTTGAACTGTCAAGCGAC
Organism: Osmerus eperlanus; assembly: GCF_963692335.1. Classification (NCBI taxonomy): domain Eukaryota; kingdom Metazoa; phylum Chordata; class Actinopteri; order Osmeriformes; family Osmeridae; genus Osmerus; species Osmerus eperlanus. The sequence goes on from NC_085023.1 coordinate 11,400,433, forward strand.
CAAACGTTAAAGACAGCGTTCTCAGCCAAGACACTGGCTGAGTTTTGGATTTCAGTGGAGAGGGAATACCCATGGCCGTGGGAACTAGGGGCGATGAGGGTGCTGCAACACCCCTTGATAGCACGATAATTTAAAATAATATGACTTGAAAATCCACCACCGCGGCACAGCCCCGCAGTAGCGGACTGGCCATCGGGAGCACCGGGAGAAGAATAACGATGGAAAACCAGGCTAAGAAACGTAAGGGTGGGGCTGAAAAATTAAGAGACAAAAATACATCACCTTCACTAGATAAGGTTTTACCAATTGAAAAAAAGCTGTTTATTTTACACTAAAGCACAAAAAATATTTTTCGCTCAAATAAAGGCCAAAAAATTTGGCTCGCGCGCTATGCGCGCTCGCATTTTCTATCGAACTCCCGAACTAGCATCACATCGAGCATTGCCTGCATTAACAGGTTAGCTGTGGTGGCGTATACGGGGGGCGGTTCTGGTGGGCAGGTCTGGATCAGATCCAGGGCCTATTTTTACTCCCACGTATACGTAAACCACCTCCGTGGATGCGGGGGTCGTGAGTCACTGGCACCATTATTTTAGGGGTCGTGGGCTGAAAAGTTTGAGAACCCCTGAACTAGTCAAAAGTAGTCAGCCTGAATTCTGATTATTATTATGTAAAAAAGTCCATACACTTTCCAACTCAATCCACACACACACACACCGTACAAAACACTCGTCCTCGCCCGTCCTCTCTCCAAACACACATGCCAAGCTTCCCTCCCTCACCGTTGGTCTGGATGGCAGCAGAGATGTTCTCGCTCAGGCACTTGTAGACGTTGAGCATGTCCAGGTAGATGCGTCCCAGCTGGATGACAAAGGGGTGGCCCACCGCCTTGCAGGCACGCACGTTGGTCTTCAGGATGCTGCCCAGCTGCTTCACCGTCTCCGCGTCCTTCAAGATGTCCACGTTCTGGGGGAGGAAGAGGTCGTTATGGTTCCTCTCAAGGTCCCAAGATCGGAACATGGACCAGGTTTCACAGGCTCTTTTGTGAAGAAAATACATTCACGAATCACCTTTAGTCCATTGAAAATTACAATGTGAGGAAAATATAGGACAGGGCCATGACTAGGATACACAATCTTCAAATCATTTCTTTCTGCCAATTATTAAGAGTACGTGTCAGAGTTCCTCCACTTCTCTGGCTGTGCCTCGACTGAGACGGTGACACGTATCGCTCATAACACACATAGCACGCTAGGGCAACTCATTCCAAAAGAATGTGGCATTTTGACGTGTCCCTTCCTCCCTCTAGGTGGCCAGGTGTTTCTGGGGCTCACCTTGGTGGCCTGCTGGATGATGCTGTCCCACACCTGGTTGGGCAGCAGCATGTACTTCTCTATCAGGTGCTCCTGCACCGCCTGGTCCGTCTGGGCCCCGATCATGTAGCCCACCGCCTCGTAGAACGTGTGCACCTGGAAGCCCACGCACATGGGAAACGTACAGCATGGTGACTATCGTCGGTGTAGAGATTAGTTTGTAAAACAATGGTTACGGATAAAAGACAGTAAAAAACGGTATTTGAAAAGGTTTAGGAGGTCATCCCCCCTCGGATAACTATAGGTAGATTCCAGCCCCAAGCAAACCTGTTGCGGCTGGAGGTCGCAGATGATGGTGTTGATGTTGTTGAGGATCTCGTCGATGAAGGGCATCACCTCGCCCACCTGCACCTGCACAAAGTGGCGCCGGCACTTCTGGGCGATCTTGATGAAGGTGTCGCACGCCATGTCCTGCACGCCGTCGTGGGTCTCTGCCAAGGGTAGGAGCACGGTGAGATGGACACTCCCATTCAAATGACCCCTGCCACAGTTTCCACAATAGCCTGAAAATCCCCAGCAGTACACGCGCACACACACACACACACACTTCAGGGTGTGACAGCTGTGCTGCGTCCAGTCACTGACCATGCATGAACTCAAAGAGCTTGTTGACGACCGTCTTGAGGAACTTCCAGTGAGCGCGCAGGAAGCGGGGGTACTGGCCCACGATGTACATGATGTTGGAGGCGATGATGGCCTTGTTGTCCTTGCCCCGCTTCTGCTCGCACAGGCCCAGCAGGTCCTGGAACCCACACACATACACACCACAGTCAGACATTTGAATGCACCACACAACACTTTTGCAGGTATGGACCCTACACCAGTTTATTATTCTTAACAACACCTCAGACCTTTACAGTTAAAATGAATCAAACGGGCCATTGTTTGCTGGGTTGTATATTTACACTGCAGCCATTTTCGTGACCACACACACATCCATCCAGAGTGACTTTACAGACTCAGTTACCCAGACATTAAGTTAAGACAACAAAAAAATTATAATGTCCATTATAGTGTGATAGAAAGTAAAGAGTACCACCACATGGGGAAGCTGTGCTACACAGTCACTATAAACATACATGGGCTATCCCTTCAAAGCGAATTTGATTTTTGGAGAAGAAGAAAAAAATAGTGTGCAAGTCATCAAAATGATACATAAACGAATGGATGAATGGAAACTGAGGGTGAACTAGCAGATGTGTGCACCTTGATGACGGTGACCAGGAACCTCTTCTCGTCCTCCTCGTGCATGGCCCCGCTGATGGAGCCGATGGCCCAGCACAGCGTGTTCAGGTTCTTCCACGACCACTCGGTGCCGTTCACCTGGTTGTGTAGCTTCTCTGTCATGATGCGCTCCGTGTCGGCGTAGTCCAGATGGGTCAGGTACACTGGAGAGAGGGGAGGGGATGAGAACTCACGAGTTGGTGTGTGTGTGCGTGAGAAAAAGAGCAAGAGAAAGTGTGTGTAACACGAGTATTTAAGTGAATATACACTCCGTTTAGTGCTACTGTGCTGTGGTGGACTATTTGTAGACTGTTGCGCCCCTATGGGTGATTAACTCCTAAAATTCAAATATAACACATGCCCACACAAACCCCAACACACTTACCAAGTGTCTCCCTCATGTTTTTGTAGAGGTTGATAGAGTCTGTGTCCTTCATGAACTCCCTGACCACCTCCCCCTGGTCATTCTCCACCACTAACACCTCCTCCGGTTTGGCCATTCGACTCACCATGAGCAGGCGCACCTGGTGCAAGGGATAAACAGCTGTCAAGCCCAGCACACACATTCCGCATATTGAACCACACACTCACACAGACAGACTCACACACAGACACTCACACACAGACACTCACACACAGTGTGTAACACACTCACACTTGGGAATTTCACCACACGCAAGCATAGTGACCATATTTTGCCTTCCTTCCAGCGGGCATCCAACAGGCTCTGGGCTTTAACATCCCGTTTGACAAGGAAGCTCTGCTTCGATGAATGGTGATACACTTGCAGACATGCGATTGTCAATACCTTGGAGAGAACTGGGAGATAGAGCTGTCGCCGGGGGGGAACATCAAAGTGCTGGCTGCCGGAGAGCAGCGGGGAGGTGGAGGTGGAGAAGGGGCTCTCCCGGTACAGCTCGGCCGCCAGGTGGTTCCAGTACTCCAGGCAGATCTTGAAGATCTCTGTCTCCTCCACCTCCGACACCAGGAGCATGTAGTGGAGGGCCTGGGGAAATGAGATAGGTATGAAGGCAGTGACGGGACTGAGGGCCAGTTGAGATATGTATATACATCTCTGGAATGGGTTATGGCAACACTGCAAAATGAACGGTTTCTCTGGTTTTACTATTTACATTGTATGAGTTTGTATGAAATGAAAATCTATGAAGCCTCGATTAAAGGAAACAAGTTCATATTATTTTTTAAATAACACAGTAATAATTTAACTTGATTTGTTTTCACAACATTGACAAGTATCTAAATGTTTTCCAGAGCTGTACACACACACAGTATTTATACATACACGCACTTTCTATGGTCAAACGTATGTGACACCTGACCATCACACCTATATGAGCTTATTGGACATCCCATTCCAAAACCATGGGCATTTAAAAGGATTTTTTTATTTGTTTACAGTTGGGTGTGCTGTCTGTGTATGTAGAAAATGTTTTTTTTGCACTGTGACAGAGACGATATTTAATGATCTGCAAGCTAGGTCTAATCACCCAACACCAGTCCCAACCTCCCTAATATTTCTTGAATATTAGAAAGCCTTCCCCGAAAAAAGAAAGCAGTTGGGAACTAACCATATTAATGCCCATGACTTTGGCATGAGAGACTTGACAAGCAGGTGTCTTTGTGCTGAGTGACGTCCACATACTATTGGCATAGTGCATACTGTCTGTAACAAAGTAGCCAACTTGAGACTTTGCAGCTACTGTACTTAGGCCGAAACAGAGAACAAAAAGTGTTTTTTCAGATGATTAGGAGCCTTGGACTTGAGAAGTGAAGCCATCCATGTCTCTTCCCCCATTCGCCCCGTCTCTCCCTGACGGCTCACCTCCATGAGCGTCTCCCGCAGGTTCAGCCTCTTCTCTATGAGCTGGCCGTGCTCCTTGAGGAAGGTGCAGAGGAACAGGCTGAGGTTCTGGATGAAGTTCTGCTCATCGTCCTTGCCGTTGGAGTACGCCAAGCGGATATTGGTGTTCAATGGGAGCATCTGGAGAAGGGTACAGGGGGGGCGATGAGAAGGAGCACACATACCCACCCATGCACATACACACACACACACACAACTTAAGAGGTGTCGGGTGTGTAGGTCAACGACAAGTCAATACTTATGTGTGTGAGTGGATACCTTGTTTGAGTTCAACCATAACATTTGTGAAATTATTTCTCCTGGTTAACTGTGTGTATCTGTGTCTGTGTGTGTGTGTGTGTGTGTGTGAGAGAGTCCAGGCCCACCTGTTTGAGTTGACACATGGTGAGGGTGAAGAGGGTAACAAACTGCTCCTCGTACTGGCTGACGCTCACGCCGGCAATCTCAGTCAGGCACTTGAGTGTCACATTGCGGAACATGGGCACGTTCAAGAACTGGAGAGGAGAAACAAAAGCCAATGATGACCACAGTAATGGTGAGAAAAATGACAATGGATGGTTGTATTACGGACAAGATCCCTGTCCATATTATACTCGGCTCCCAAGCTCTTGACAAATGGCATTTAATGCAGTAATGACCACTGAGGAAGGCTCTCAAAGTTTTAGCACTACTAATTTCGAGTGCATGCCAGTCTAGACCTCAACTGAGTGCGTTGGGGTTTACCTTATACACAAGTGTGCTGATGAGCTTGGTTTCAAATATGTAACCTAGAGGAATCCAGTTGAGAAACCGTAGGAGGGTCTCCAGTGTGGCGTGGACCAGTGGTGCATTCTGGGAATTTTCCTGGAAGCAACCAATCGGATTTAAGACCGTTAATAGACATTTTCAGACAGTGTAAATTAAGAAATGGGTTAATGCCCTTGTCATGTTTACTGGGGAAGTGGGGGTGTGGGGTGGGGATAACGTACCATAACAAACTGGCAAAGCTGGAATATCTGGGAGAATTCGTTGCACATGCTAAGTGGAGAGGAAGGTATAGTTTAGAGATGGTGCACGGTTGTGCTTCACGAAGCCCATTCATAGCTTTGGGGCTTTAGGGAGGTGTTCTTTGAAGAGCTCACCTGTCTTTGAGATGCTTGGCCTTGACCTGGGTCATCTGTCCACTGGAGAAGTCAAACACCTCCTCGCTGAGCAGCTTGAGGATGATCATGTTGTTCTGGCAGAGGCTCTCGCTGGTGCGGCTGGCCCCCACGATGTCGCTGATGAAAGTGGGCCAGTGCTTGGGCCACTCCTGTTTCAATATCTGGGAACGGGGGGAGAAATGGATGCATATGCACAGATAACCATGTTAGTTTGGTATGTTTCTAAACACACGTACTGTACGTGTGGAGGCCTGTGTCAGACCAGACTGGGTTTACATCAGGACTTTCCTCAGACATGAGGCTGTGACTCATTCTCAACAGCGCTAAGGCAAAGGCATTCATGCAACTGTATTCCATCAGACAGACCGTGAAACACACACGCACACTGTAACACACACATACACTCGCTCACGCACACCGTCACGCACACATACACTTGCTCACGCACACCGTCACATTTACATTTACATTTAGCAGATGCTCTTATCCAGAGCGACTTACAGTAAGTACAGGGACATTCCCCCCGAGGCAAGTAGGGTGAAGCGCCTTGCCCAAGGACACAACGTCATTAGGCACAGCCGGGAATCGAACCAACAACCTTCTGATTACTAGCCCGACTCCCTAACCGCTCAGCCATCTGACCCCACGCGCGCACACATACACTCACGCACATACTCTTCTTACACATCTAAACCACTCCTACCCTTACGACATCAGGAGCAACAACACAATGACTCAATGACTCCCAATTCAGTCTAGAGAGAACAACATTATATCATACCAATGTATGCATATATGCAGACACACATCTTACCTGAACAAGAATCATGTTCAGCTTTCCAATGTATACTTTCTCTTTCTGGAAGAAAAGAAATACACCAAAAAAACAGTTTAACATACAGTAATCCTTAATACCAATGTCACATGGTACTGATGATGCTTGCATAATACTAGGACCTAACTTACTGGTACTTTGGTACTTTGGAATCAAAGAGGAGTCGGTTAATGTTTGAATGCTGGCTGTATCAAAATCGATTCTAAACATTTCCACAAATAGGCCAACGTTGCCAAACCCCACTATCCTAAATAGACTCACCTCAACATTTGTGGCGTCCGATGATGTCTTGATTATAAGACCAACAACATACTTTTTGATCCCTGCAAGCAAGCAGAACCAACAGGGATGGATTGTGAGAGTTTGTCGTGCTGCGGGATTCTAAACAACATCTTTTCAGACTCTGCCAGAGTCGGCTTGCTGTCATGCATCTCTGTACTGCAGCTGTTCAACTACCAGATTTGACTTAAACTGGAGGGCTGCTGAATGATGTGAACGATGAAAGAAAAAACATCAAAGAAGTGTCCTTAATAGAGGTACAACTCCTGTTTGGCCAGTTTGTCAGCATATGGATCAGTATGGTAATCAGATGTAACTTCCACTGAGATATTTCAATTGTTGTTGACTGCAGCACAGCCCAGACATCTCTGTGACAGTTACAATTGCCCATATGCATCCATTTGTTTCCAAACACACATTTCACAGCTCTATGTTGACTGAACATGGAGAGCCCATATAGCATTCTCTCAACAGTGCTTTCTACTGTACTTCTCTGTAAATGTATGTGTGGTTGGGTTGTAGTGGACAGACCCGGAAGCAAGGCGCAATTCTGACACAAGGGGGAAAAGACATACTTGCCAGTCGCCCTGCACTGGGTTTGCCACTTGAACAAAAGTCAGGCATCTACGGTCAGAAGTGGGGAAGTCTTAGGTCAACGAGAAAAAGAAAATTTGAGAATAATTGGTTGGGTAAAAAAAAAAAGATTACAAAAAAAATGAGAAAAAAAAACTAGAAAATCATTTAAATTACTAAAATTGTGATTACCGCCAATTCTACTTCCATTGATCAGATATTTGGCAAATAGATTCATGTATTTTGACGTTTTATGATTAAAAGCAGGAAATAAACCTAAGATTGTATTGTATCCCTTTTTGTTGCTTCTCTTCCATTGTGTCAGTAACTAAATCTCCTTTTCTCAATACATTGTTCTGTGAATATAAATGTGGACCAGCAGGTGGGAGCAAAGAGCAGAGTAGTCAGTAAAGGGGGGGAACGACAGCAGACAGCCTCCAAATGGTTGTTTGTCTCAGATGCATTTTGCTCACTTTCCATCAGAGATCCATTAACCAAAAACAATCAAGGAAATAAATAATAAAAACAAAATCATTGACCTCTAAAAACAATGTAATTATATTTGTATCTGATCGACATGATCAGAATACTATTCCCATGTGGTTAACAGGCTGGGTGGACCATGCAGAAGTAGGAGTGGAAGACACAGAATCACATACTCATCTTCTGTAAACAATGCAGAAAATAATCAATACTCTTAATCAACCAAGATGAACAGTTTTTGCTTGCTTATCTGGCCTTTTTCCTTGAATACTGTTTACAAAGGTAAACAGGGCAGGCAGACGAAAACAGCCAGTTCTAAAGCAGTAGCTAGTGTGTTTTTTGTTGTTGTTTTTTTTGCCTGTCTTTCTGCCAGAACACAGACTCCAGCCTTTATACAGTGGTCTACACAATGCAGCCAAGCAGGGGGAAAAAAAAACGACATGCTTTGTGGGAATACAACTTGGCAACAGAACGTCGGGCAGATTTAGAGAGCCAGTGTCCTTGCCACACTAAGCGTCTAGATTGTCAAATACAATAGGAGAGCCTGAGCATGTATGGACAGCCTCTGTCAAACAAGGCAACGGAGATGATGGTTACCATTAGAAATAACGCTGGTGTTTGCTACCCTGTTTTAAGTCAGGAGTGTGGTGGATTTGGATGAAGAGCGGAGCTAAGAAAGGAGAAGAGAGCATACAGGTGGTGTCATTCCAACTTACCTTCACACTGATTTCTAGGCAGAATCTTCCATCTTGTTTTGATAACCGTTTCCAGAATCTGCAGAGCATAGTACTGGAATATGTAAAAAGAGAATAACGTTAGTGACGGATGTCGATACATGAAAAGTGAACATCAACAAGCTGTCCATTAGAAACAAAACAAATTCACTTTTTGAAATAAAATGCCTGCCTGCCTGTTACAGTATATAATACTTGAATAGGACCTTTTCATGCAGATGTTTTGTATGCAAACATTCAGTTGGATATTCATTTGGTTTCTACACGCCAACATTAGGCTGAAACCCTGTAGAAGTCCTGCTGTTTCTCCCAGCATCACACCAGACAGTGAAAGACAGTGGAGAAGTGTCAAGGCAAGCCTGTAGGGTTTCACCATTTAAAGGCTACTCCAAGTCTACTGGCCTGAAATGAATAGATACATTTTATGGAACCCAATAGTGAAAATTGGGCCATTACGAATTACTGTGTATAACTAAATTTGGACTATATGTTTGACCTTGAATAGAAAGACTTGTATGCGCAAGGTGTTGCGCGTGCAACACCTTTCACCAGGTGCTGGACAATAGTAAAATGAAGAGGACCTCCTCAAACTGGAACAATGGCCCCAGTCATAATTGTTTTGCAACGACTCGGCTTATGTTTCAGGCATACTTTGCAATAAATGAAGATGAGAGTATTTTTCAGAGTGCGAGTAATGGTCCTAAACAACTACACCCCATCAAAACCCCACCCACAAAAAGTTCTGTTTTCACCTTGAACTGGTGTGTCTTATAAGGAACAGCAAGACCAACCACAGGTATAAACGTTTTGGGTCATATAGCCATCCCTAGGTTTTATTAACTCAAGCAAGAAGAAAAAGAACATGTTTTACAAGTTAGTTTATTTGTTATTGATCTAATGTTATTTGGATCAACAGTGTTTCAACTGTAGGGATCATCAACAGGTCCAAAATAACAAATGAGATGCATTAGAAAGTGCATGTGTCAAAAGGCAGGGGAGAGTAGGGGTAGGGGGTTGGTAATGTGCAGACAATGGTTTGGGATGGGGAGGAGGTATTAAAGGTGAACTACCCTGACTGAGTAATTAAACTACACACCAATAACAGCCATCATCCAACTGTTATCAAACCCTTTGGGAACCTTATTTGTTGCACCTTTAATTCCCACGTAGGACACAGAAAGAACACAAAGAAGGCCAAAGGAGGAAAGAAAGTGACACTGCAAGACCTTGCAACTCTGTCGTCATAGCTGCTACCAGCACCTAATTGCAAGGTCTTGAGGATGGCGAAGAGATCAGGTCAGAGAGGAAGAAAGGGGAAGAGACGATAAGATAGGGAGGGAGCCATGATCCCTACAGGTGAAATTACTGGCATCCGTCACTACTACACCTCGCTACAATGGAGCCTACTGACTGCAGTCTGCACCCTGTCCAATGAAATAGATGCAATAGAAACGGATGAACAGAATTCAGTCAAAGGGAATCAAAAGGGTAGACCTTGTGGAGGCCTGCCGTCAAAGCCTAGCTGTGTCAAGGTGCACAGGATGACACACCCCTTTTCTTCCTATTACAAGCAATCAACATAATGGAACATTGTGATTAATATCAAATAGTCACAACTTGAATTAATTCAATTTCTTCACAAAGAAAATTAAGTAAAATAATCAATTATGAAAGCCCAATGTTCACAAGTGCTTCTTTAAGTTATGCACTGTTTATTTATTTATTGTTTTTCAGCAAATGAAATAGGTGAATACAGAATTTAGACAAATTCAAGAGGTGTTTACCTTTTCTGTTTCCTTTCTTTTCCTCTAATGCCCTCATTGTGGCAAGTTACGAATTTGAAACTACCAATACTGTTGATAGATCAACCCAGACATTAGTAATGAATGTCAGTGTTAAGAGCAATCTTACAGGCAAGCCAAAAGGAACAAGGCAAACGCTACCAGCACTTTGAGGAAGTCTTAGATGCATTGCACTTTTGTAGATCAAAGTACATACAGACATACTCGAAATACGAGCATCAAAATACTGGATAAGATTCCTTCTATCAGTGATCTATATTGGTCGTAGTTAAAAAAAACTGGACACCATCCTGAGATGGCTACGTTCACTTGGCTCATGGTATTCAGCACCAGCAGACTAGCTAAGGCTGAGGGAGCGCACCATGGGCACCATACTTAGGTATTTCACTGTAGGGATTGTGGAAGGCTCGAGACTTTTCAGCTGAAAGGTATTCAGGGAACAAGGAAGTCTTAAGGGCTGGGAGCAGGCCTAAATCACTGTGGATCCATTTGGAAGTCTATGGTGGCCACTTGGCACCTAGCCACAGTAGAACTGAAACAGATTATATAGGTTTAAGAAAAATGGTAAGTGTTCCACCTTCCAATTTAATGGGCTTGATGTTGTTTTTATTACCATATCGATTATTCCTATATAATAAATGTTTGTATCTAAGGGATTCATAAAGGAGGCTATTTGGCATGCAATGCACATAAACCAGCAGCTGAATTCTAAGTTGCAAGTCACCATCCCTCTACTATATTAAATTAAATCCTGTTGTTTGTTATTGGGGAAACTGACAGGGCTCAACAGACAGATCCACATCATGGTGTGTAAGACTGTTTTAGCAAACTGTGGCTGATAAAAAAAGATTCATAGCAGCTCTTCCTCAAAGTACAGAGATGTGATTTCCTTCAGCAGTGTGTCCAGGATCTGGCTTACTTTGGTGTTCATGTTCTGGGAGAACTCCAGTATGGTGTCCACTCTCGTCCACGCATCAGGATGCTCTTTCAAATGAGTCAGAACCTCTTGTGCCATTCTTTGCTGTAACGTAAGAGATTGCATGACATAAGATTAAAAGTGTACTGCATTCCTCTACTAGACCAACAAAAAACACTTAACACGGCAAATGCATTAACAGTCAAATGCCTTTTTTCAAGTGTTGGGATTTACTGGATTCTCACCAAAGTGCATATTTTCAAATCGTGTAAAAAGTGTTTTAATGCCAACCCTTCCAAAAACTGCGGTTGAAATTCTAGTGAAAAGAAGGCATTTCATGGCCATCATTCTGTGCATAATACGTAACCACTTCAGACAGCACTTTACACCAGGCTTACTTTCTCATATTTCCTAATGTGATGTGCTTGCAAGGAAACAACTTTAAATGTTCAACCTCCATTTTAAACATGATGCTTTCCATCTACAGTACCAAAGATGCCAACACTTACCTGTGGTCCCACACCATGATACAGACAGTTAACTACATTATCCAGCAAGTTGATATCCAGTTTCTGGTTGAAGTCCAGCAGCTGTTGTGCTGCATGGTCTGCTAACATTGTCATAATTGCTGGCATAGAGATCTGCAACGACAGGGAGGTGGAGTTGAGAGGGAACACAAAACATTTGACAGGCAGTCATGTGAATCGAGCATTTGGGCACACAATCCCATGCAGCTGACCAACCTCTAACCTCCTTCCCCAGGCCCTTCCGCCATTTTGGGTAAGCAACAATACGCAAAGTGGACTCAAACCTCAATCCTTTGGTTGAATATGTTTTATTCTACCTGTCCAAAGAATTTACCACCTTATTACTGACCTACAGCTTTTTACCCACGCCAACAAACTTCAAAAATTGTGCCAGTCAAGATTCCTACACATCAATGTGGGAAAAACAAAGGAGCTGATGATCTATGGCAACCACTTGCCAATGTCTAAATCACTCTCTCTGGACAAACAAAGTGGAGGTGGTGGTGCAGTTCAAATACCTAGAGAGTTGGGAAACAAATTGACAAACTGCTACGGCAGTCTGCAAACTGGCCAGTATTATAAACACAACCAGCAAAATAACTGGTTGACCAAGAGCACATTTGAGTGGTTTGTTACACAAAGCCACCAAAAGGGAAGGGACTGGCTGTTGTTGGCAACCCCTCCCATGATCAACTTCCTCAGTTAGAGAAGCTTCCATCTGATTGATATTTCAGAATACCTATCATCAAGAAAACGTATTCAAACACAAACTTGTTTCTTGTGCTGTTGGACTACTAAACACAAAGTTAACTTTGTGAAAAAGACAGGTTAGTCGCGAGTTAATGAATATTTAACCTTTAAGGTTTTAGGGATTAGGTAAAATAAATGTAGAATACATTTAGTAAATTAGGAATATTTTTGTATATTATCTTTTTCATTGGAAGGTGATGCCAAAGAAAAAGGTCCATTCTGGAAGGACAATAAAGTTATATTCTATTCTATTCTATGAACAAGTTAACTTAAATGGAAGACTGGCTCATCAATAAAGGGCCAATTTTTTTAAATAAAGTTGTCTTAAACTGTGTTTTGGGATAATAGTTACGTAGTTATGTAATACTATGTCTTACATAAATTGAATCTGCTGAACACATACCACGTGGTATAGAAACTTTAACGACGTCACTTTGTTTACATCTGAAACTGACAAGACTAGGCTTCTGTCGCTGAACACATCTCTGCATCAAATACTAACAAGAATGAACATCAACTTAGCAGCAATAACGATTTAACTCTTTGCTAACGGTATATTTGGATGCAAGCTACAGTACCAGACAATGGCTAAATTATTTCCATAACAGGTGGGTGGTAACATTGTCACACATTCACAAGGCATTTCGTTACGTATTTTAGTAAATGTTAGCTAGCAACAAGCAAACAAACAAACAGGGCCAACAACATTTTAATATAGGGTGCCTGTCATTTGACTGGCTGGATAGTTTCCTGAATGGGCCCACGAACCCTAGCTAGTGTACAGTACAGTACCCCGCTATGTAGCACTACAGTACATACCGGACATTTCTGTCACACGTTTCACTCCACATCTAACTAGACCTAGTCTAACTAGCTAGAGCTACCAATTAAGCATGATCTTAAAGTTGGCGGCGTTAAACAGTTGGCTACTTTTGCTGCAGTGAATACCATCTGTGGTTTGCTTGCTTGCTGAAGTTCATTAGTTGGTGAGGTTCAGTGTGATCTGTGGTAGCTAGCTAGCTAACCTGCATGCTACTATGACTACCACACTCGCTTCCGGTTGCATCCCCTTTCCAGTCGCTCCTGGCGAATCGCTCGTGCTTATTAACCCTTGTGTTATCTTCGGGTCATTCTGACCCATCAGTCATTGTGACCCACCTTCGTATTGCGACAGATTTACCGCATACAAAGACAAAGTGAAGCATTTTCTTTTAACAGCTAGGCTGTCTCAGACCCCCCACATTGCAAAGGTTAAAAGAAAATTATTTTAATTTGTTTTTGTATTGGGTAAAATTGGGTAAACACAACGATGGTTCGTTATGAACCTTTGGGTCATGTGACCCGAAGGCAGCACGAGGGTTAACTTAAAAGATAGAACTGTTGCAAGCTAGGTGAAATTTGCACAATTGAAAACGATGTCACGTCTAATTATTTAATACATGTTTAATTGTTAGGTATAAAGTTATCTATAGACGCTTACTGACTACTCATCAAGCGCACGCGCAACACTTAACACTTATGTGGTGGCGGCTGTTGAAGTGGGAGAGGCAATGACACACTCAGCATGATAGCTAGCCAGCTCCTTGAACTGCAGCGCCTTTCGACCATCATCACATTCACCAGTCCAGAGTTTGGTCACACATCACAATCACTGTTTACAATACTGGCGTGCCATACTGAAATATGGCTACTTACCTACAGCAACGTTTAGGCACTGTTGCCCTCCTTAGAATGGTTAATTCCAAAGTGAGTCCGAAAAGACTTAATCTTGACTTCTCAACTACTAAAGCTGTCTAATGCAAACCCATATCAAATGTTGGCGTTTAAGCAAGTAGCAAGATAACCTAGAAAATAACTACTTTACAATCCAGTTACCTACCAAAAACTCCAAGCCTGTTGGAAAGAAGAGTGGCTTTTCTGCCTGAGAATCTTATGTTATCAGGCTATATTTTTATCACTGTCACTTAGCAAAGAAGAAACAGTCTAGCTCTGCAACGCTGGCTAGCTCCAATTCCAGAATTGGTATTGATGGCTGGCTGTTAAGGACCACTGATGTGGATTCCAAAAACTATTATCACGGCACGCTAAGTAATATGTCACTCCGATTCATGTTACAAAAGAAAATAAACCTTGATTCACAAATAATTTCTTTACTTGAATAATTTTGCAGCGGGGCGGTATGAGAGATGGTGTGCCTCTTCTCCTCTCCCAAGCAACTAACTCGTAACCGGTTGAAACCGGTTCAGACTGGGAGATTCCATCTCGGTTTAGTTTTCAGCCGATGGCGCCGCGGAAAGTTTGTACTGACGTTACGCCCACGTTATACTCTGATTGGTGATAAGCATATTACGATGTTTCTTTACAAAATCTTATTGGACATTTTAGCTGTCCATTTACTTCAATTCACTCAGGCACCCACGCGCTCACTCCACCCGTGGTCAGAAAAAGAGGGCGGATTTTGTGCAGAATGGACTTCTCGATGCCTCTACGAAGAGTGGTAACTGGCAAATGGACTTGACAGTTCGTACTTATGTTAAAACCAACTAATAGCCAAGTCTCAGACTGTTCAACAGTTGGTTTTATATCCATTGCGTTGGCCATGATAAAGCTATTTAGGTCCACAATTGTAGTTCGAATGTTACTCGGATATTGTTTTTAGCGAACAAGTCACCCTCACATTTAAAGGCATGTCATTTGATTCAGTGCAATGTACATGTTTTATCTCTGCATATCGATTAATGAAGGATAAAAGACACTTTCACCATTCGCTAGGCTGTTGCTTGTAAGCTGGTAATTTTCCACCAGCCACGGGTGGGAGTGGTTACATGGTTCGTCAACTGCACGAGGTTAAACAACGACCCGAAGAAAACGTTCTTGCATATAATGTGGACGACGTAGCTATTAAATGTTAACAACATATTCAGAAATAAATGAACTTAAGTGAAATTGCTCAATTCAAGTGCAAACATATTATATTGCAGCTGCTTGAGGCTGGAGATGCGAAGATCACATCGTTTTTTTTTCACAAACCACGTGACTCAGCGCGCCACTTGATGGAAAAATACTGGATTTAGTGTGAGTCTATGGACAAGCCAGCTAGTAAAGTCATCTAGGAAGGGTTTCGAAGGACGCCCTATACTTTACCCAGCAACATAGTATCACTGATCATTCATGTTCAGATGTTTTTATTTATTTATTCTGTCATTGCAAGGTTGTATGATGTGCTGTTAATATCAAATAACATTGTCTAAACAGGTAAGTAATGTGCTGACCATGTGTTTTAGTGTTTGTGTGCTTCAGCCTGTTTTAAATGAGGTTCAGTTACCAAGCATCTGGCCTTTTGCTTAGATCCATACACATAGTCTAATGAAATTGTGTTTATTCTGACTTTGATTAGGTGTGTATATCAACCTCTGAGAACGCCATACTTAAAAAAAACAAGCAAAATAAAACTCACATTTCAGAAGGTCATCTGACTTTATGCAATTACAAATCTTAAAATAGCCCCAACATCCAGTGTGGTCTGTTACCTGTACCTGGTATGGACAATATGGAACTTCTGGTCTGTTTGACTGGTCAACATTAAGCCATATTGTTGGAACGATTAACACAGCACAATTATTTCTTAAATTGTATTTTTTGAAATATATATATATTTTGTTTTATTATTATTTTCTAGCCCTTTACAGTAGTTCAGTGACACAACTTAACTGTTTGGACCTGCCTAAAGGGTAAAAGGCTATTAAAGTAACCCTAATATCGACTTGTCTTGGATAGTAGAGGAAGTTAAGTAAATTCATAACCTCAAGGAAAGGCATAATTCGGTTTTGAATAGTTTACAGCCTATGTTAATTTCCTTCAACAGCAGTTGAGTATCAGTCTTGTTTAGGCATTGGAATTCACTGCTACACGTGCAAGATTTGGAATGAGTCGCTGCTCAGGATTAGGCTGGTCAAATCTTGTTCTATCTGGTCAGGACAGGTCATTTACATACATTTATTATTACATCAGTATAGAGGGGGCTGACAGTGCCAGTCAAGTCAGAGCCTTGTGTTTCTCTACAACAACACATGGGTTAAATAGTGTTGTAATAATGCAGAGTTAGATAAATATTTTAGAAACCACTTCTTTGAGATTCTCTGTAAGGCTTTTGAACAAAGGTAGAGTGAAGGAGGTATACAAAACAAAAAGCAACTTTTGATAAAACCTTGTAAATGTAGGACCTAGATTCATAGATTGAACAAGAATGTGTAAAACGTTAACATTCGGTTTAGTGATGAATGGTCTGGATTTTTGTTGTTTTACTTGCACAGAGGGCTGCAAATGGTAATTGTTTTGATATAAAACGTTCATAAAGGGAATACACAGAGTAGTTAATGAAGGTGAACGGTGCTATCAATGTTTCTTGACATGTAAACAAATGACAGCGCCATCTTCTGTCAATGTAAGTGAAACTTAAAAAGCATTGTGAAAGGAAAGCTTACAGCACTCTCTAGTGGAGAAAGGAACACAGTATTTTCCTCCACTAGTGTAAGGAAAGGACACCAACCACTGAAAATACAATTTGTTCATTTACAACCCAGTGAAAAACTGGGTTTAATACAGTTACAAGATAGGTGAGCATCATTTTGTTACAAGGTTCAGTTAGTGTTGGTGACCCAGCATGGGTTGTACTGAAAAGACTAAGCATGCTATGCACAAGACTAAGCATTTCATTTGTAAAGATGCCACTGACAGCTGTGTCG
This sequence comes from Osmerus eperlanus, assembly GCF_963692335.1. Lineage (NCBI taxonomy): Eukaryota > Metazoa > Chordata > Actinopteri > Osmeriformes > Osmeridae > Osmerus > Osmerus eperlanus. Next base: position 11,417,698 of record NC_085023.1, read on the forward strand.
TGCTTTAGTTTTTTCCCTTAACCCTCGTGCTGCCTTCGGGTCACATGACCCAAAGGTTCATAACGAACCATCGTTGTGTTTACCCAATTTTACCCAATACAAAAACAAATTAAAATAATTTTCTTTTAACCTTTGCAATGTGGGGGGTCTGAGACAGCCTAGCTGTTAAAAGAAAATGCTTCACTTTGTCTTTGTATGCGGTAAATCTGTCGCAATACGACGGTGGGTCACAATGACTGATGGGTCAGAATGACCCGAAGATAACACAAGGGTTAAACTGTTACCCCTACAGTGAATTGTCCTCCGGCTGCAATATCTAATACCTTTTTAACCTGAGGTATTTTTTTAAAAGGTCCCTTGTTCAATGAAACAAAACCAGAGATTAAAATCCGCCTTTACTGTAAAAGCAAAATCACATACTTAAATAAATATTATTTAACTTAAATATAAAGCATTTTGGGTCATTTGCTTTACAAGGCTGTAGGTTTAGGTTTTTCATATGTGAGACAATTTTGAAGATGAGCAGTGTGTAGTGTAGAACAGTTGGTCAAGAAATGGTAATATATTTTCCCTACTCATGTATATATCTGTTATGTATTTATTTATATAGGTAGGGCTTTTATATAAGCAATTAACATGTGTTCTACATCCTCATAGTGAACAAATACACAGAGCCACTTAATTTGAATGTTGGGCACAGTACCATGGTTTATGTGAATTTCACTCATTTTGAATGAGTTATGGAATAATTTAATATAATTCCACCCTAAAACCTCATTTGGTTTGGATTTTGGTAGGTTTGAGTTGGTTCTAGGTGGGCATAGTACTGTACTGCTTGGTTTTGGTCTGAGTAGGCATAGTTAGTCTCAGGGTAGCCTAGATTGGACTCGCCAAGGTTGGTTTCTGGGTAGGCAAGGTTGGTTTCTGGGTAGCCACAGTTGGTTTCTGGGTAGCCAAGGTTGGGCTCTTGGTAGCCACGGTTGGGTTCTGGGTAGCCACGGTTGGGTTCTGGGTATCCACGGTTGGGTTCTGGGTAGCCATGGTTGGGCTCTGGGTAGCCATGGTTGGGCTCTAGGGAGTTGTTACTTGGTTCTGGGTTCTGGACCAACTGACAAGCATGTCTTAGTCTGGATTTAAGACCAACATTCTGGAACAGATACACTGCCACCACAAACTGTAACACCTAAGGAAAAAACGAGATTCACACTGAGACTAGAGATTCACTCATTGCATGAGATGGTTTAAACAAGCTTATGGTTGGTACTGTACCTGAATAAGTAGGAGGCCAAGGTCAATGCCCAGTATTGCAAAAATGTTCTCTTTCAGCCAATTCAGTATCTTGTTTTGACAGCCCTGGTTCAATAAATATTCTGTTAACATGCATTTCAGAGTAATTTTAAGTGTCATAAAATGTACAAAGTGCACCAATACATTGTATTAGTACATTAATAAAGTAGATTAGTAGGCTGAGAAACTGTATATAATCTTATCAATAAGAGAAAATGTTTATGTAAGAGAGAAAGCTATTCTGGAATGATACCTCTGTATAGTGTGATCCTGTTCCAAAAAGTGTTATATTGCTTGCGAGGATGGAGCAGCCTGAGGAATTAAAGCAGGAACATGGAAACACCATTGATGAATTGACCCAACTTAGATTCAGACTCGAAATGAAGAAGTTTTTCATCCAATCAGCATGGCTCTCTCTACCACAGCACTGGCCCTTTAAACACAGAAACAACAACCGTGATATGTATTACATATTCTAACATACATTATTATTATCATTATTATTATTTCAGGGTAGTAATCCTTCAAAACACATTACAAATAATGTTGATTCAATATTGATGTATTGCCAAATCAAACTGTGTATATATATAGAACTGTCCTTCAGATTTTACATAAATCATAATCATAAATTATCATGTAATTTAATGGTCTGATGAATAATTAAGTTGACAAAGTAGGATGTACTAGTGATTTACAATAACTACAAGGAGGCCCCGATCATGTTACATTATGTTATACTTGATCATTCATGTTTGTCAAGTTAGTTCTTTCGCTGTCAGGCTGTACTTACATAGTGCTGCACATTATCTAGAAGTTTCCATTCTAGTCCAGAGGTGCCATTTCCATACTCAGAAATGATTGCATCCACTTTTTCAGACAGTATATTTTCTACCTGAGAAAGACAAATCTGTCAGACCATGCAGTGTCATTTTGGAACTAAATGCCAAAATTGGTAAAAGCATGTTTTTCTTTCATGCATAGCTGGAGAATATGCTAATATCCTTCAGACATCCCTACTTTTCAATGTAGGTGGCTTCAGCAATTATTACCTTCACCTGCTGAATCATTGCTATTAGTCAAACTGAATATTTGTCTGTCTCCATATATATCTGCAACCTGCCAGTGTGTAAGTTGGTAAAGCCCATGTATTTTTATTGGCACTGGACTTACTTTCCCTTGGTTAAGTAGTAGAAGGACTGTGACAAATACTTGGCCAAGAACAATGCAGATGAGGAAGATCGTGTCCTTAGAGACAGACAAAACAATGATCAAGTTTTCATCATCACTGCTGGAATGAAATGATCCCGAGAGAAGATATATTTGTCAACATTTGAGTCACTCACCAACACTAACAGGCACCTGTTTTCCAAATGAGCACCTGCACAACCTACTACACTCACAGAGGTTGCCACCAGGCCAACGACGAACAGACATCCAGCAAATGTCTTCACGTCTAACACACACAGACACACACACACATAGTTACACATTTTATTTGGTTACATTAACCATAATTTAGCACTTTAATCAGCCACATGGAATAACAAAAACGATTGAATAACATCTGTCCTGTGTTAGTTTTGTTGTTGTTGCATTTTTTTTTTTTTTTACAGAAATAGAGAATAGACAAAAACGTAGGCCCCCTGGTTTCCATCCAGGGGGTCAGTGTGTACATTGTTGAGGATTACAAGTACCTGGCAGTACACTTAGACAATAAACTGGACTGGGCCAAGAACACTCAAGCTGTTTACAGGAAGGGCCAGAGCCGCCTCTATTTTTTGAGAAGGCTGAGGTCCTTCAACATCTGCCGGACAATGCTGAAGATATTTTATGAGTCTGTGGTGGCCAGTGCTATCCTGTATGCTGTTGCATGCTGGGGCAGCAGGTTACGGGTAGCGGACGCCAACAGACTCAACAAACTGATCCGTAAGGCCAGTGACATTCTGGGGGTGGAGCTGGACTCTGGCGGTGGTGTCAGAGAGGAGGATGCTGGCCAAGGTACATGCCATCTTGGACAGTGTCTCCCACCCACTCCATGACGTGCTGGTCAAGCAAAGGAGTACCATCAGCGGAAGACTCATCCTCCCAAAAAGCACCACAGAGCGCCACAGGAAGTCATTCCTGCCTGTGGCCATCAAACTCTTTAACTCTTCCCTCTAAGGGTTAGTCTGTATGAGCCTAGGTCACTAAACTCGACATTGATAATTACATCTTGCCATGCTTGAAATAATAGCGCAATATTCTGTGTAATACTCTGTGCAATATTTTGTTTTTCCTATTTATGATTCATACCTCCATTATTGCTGTTGCACTACTACTTATTACTTATACTATTATATTGCATTATACCATATTATCATCATCATCAACCGGTAAACCCACTTAGTACTTCACACTTACTTACTTATATCTTACTTACTTACTTATTTTATTTATACTTATACCCACCTGGTACTTAATTTATTTTCTGACCTGTTTTATAGTGTATTGTATTTTATCTTTGCTAGTACTTTCTCCTGTGTGCACTGACGTAAAGGCGAGCTGCTGTAACAAAGAGTTTCCCTTCGGGAAATCAAGTATCAAGTATTTCTGATTCTGAGAGGGGAAGCCATGCAGAAATGACCTTTGAACCTGAGCTGGTGCATTAGGGCCTCAGCCTGTCTGTAACTCGCTTTACCCAGGGAGCCATTGGGGCACCTCACCATCCTGGAATTTCTACCGTAATCTTTTAAAAGAAGGGTTTTTATAATTCTCTTAAAGAAAATAGTTTTTCCTACCAGATTTGAGGACTGCCACAAAACTTCCTGTATCAAACAAAATCCACAATGCACATCCAAAGATACTGACACCCAGAATCTATGAGGATAAAGAATAGGCTTGTTAAATGTTGCACAGACAAAGATAATCAGAAGGAGGATAAGCACAACTTATCTTTTACAGCAACAAAGGCAGCTATTATACTTGTGTGCCTAATTTTGTACAACTGAAATTGTGTCTAAATCCTATAGACCTTATAGGAGGGTTAAACTCCAAACCTTCCTCTCAGTATCAACTAAAGTATATGTCTTTGTTGACTTGTGATGCTTCCTGAATAGTGTTTCAAATGGTCCAATTAAATAAACCAGTCTATCAACTGAAATACATTAGCAGAGTTTACATTATTAAACCCTTTACCTGACCTGATAGATTTTCTTGAACCTCCAAAAGACCCAACAGAGTATTTTATTTACAAGATACTTCAGAACTTTGTAAGCACTAGTAAGGTAGGCTGTTTATCTTACCCCAAAAAAGGTGTTGAAAATGGCTGAGAAGAATTTCAATAAGTGTAACTTCTCTTCCACCTTCATGGTTCTTTGGTTGTCTTCTCTGTGATAAAATGTTTTGTTGGTACATCAATCAGACACATACAAATACACACAGGCTATTTAGTAAATTAGCATGTACATTTGTTAAGTGTGTGTCTCTTTGTAAGTGTGCGTGTTTGGTGAGTTCTGGATTACCTGTATGTTGTCAGAAGCTTCGTCTGTGCTGTGTTCTGCTTCTCTACCAGGAACTTGACAGGTAAATCATCTGCTTTTCACAATTTTCTTCCTGTACTCCTACTGGAAAGGTTTACAGCTATTTTCAATCAATGTGTGTGTGAATACTGACTCAAAACACGCTACAGTTGAGTTGTCTTGAAATAACCATGGAACAGAGTTCAGTTCCTTATTGTTTTTATGATCATTAACTTTAGACAAAGTTACTAGGCAACACTGACATGGCTGCCTACATCACAATAGCATGAATGAAGAGATTGCATGATCCTGAACTGTCACCTGACCAGAGGCGTTGTTAGACATAAAACTGTACTAGGGCACAGGCCCCTATTCATATCTCTTTTTTTTTTTTCAAGCTTGCTGCGCACAATGCACTACTAGGCTATAGAAACTCCCCTTGCTTAACCCACTATACAACAGTTCAGGGATGCAAGTTTGATGTCAGCTTTGGCAGGGACATCAATACTTAATGCAAGTGCACACATTTTTTTGCATTCATCTGAGCGCAAATACTGTTTTTTTAAGCTTCATGTAATATTGTTTTTATATTTTTGTCAAAATAAGATGATCGGTAGGCCTATCATTTAGAAACTATCTTTAGTTTTGTAATGTTTTCTTAGCCTACCTCAATTCTGACTTGTGTGCCGAGTCCGACACCTGGACTTCTGTGTGCTGCAGTGGCTATTTGGCAAGCTCAGAAGAGCGCGCTGACATGGAATTCTGCGTGCATCGTTTTGTGTTTTCCGTTAAACACTTTTACAAGCGTTGCTTGGGATACTGCGTTTACTTTTTCTGGGATTATCAATCTAAATTAATGCACTGACTAATAAAGTAAATTGTTAAAAATCTAACTTTTTCTTCAAAAATTTTACTGGGGCACAGCAGATTTATACTGGGGAACGTGCCCCAGTAAAAAGGGTCTAACGACACCCCTGCACCTGACTATATATTGAACTCCATCAGTGCTTAAAGTGGGTTTCTTTCAGCAGGATATGGGAAAATACTCCAGACGTTTGTGTTACATACAGATAGGCTACTGTTCAGGACTTCTAAAATATCTGTGTTCTGATTGGTCATACTTATCCGCATGGATCCAAAAGTTGAGCTTTTCTCAACTTTCACATCCATATTTCCATCCAATAAATCAGAGTTAAACGCAGTTGTACATGAGGTTTGCTTCGAAATGTTGTGCACAGTCCGTAAAAATATGTAATAGTGTTAATAGGCCACAGGCATAAAGGTGAAATGTAAAGGTGCAATTCTGGATGCACTCACTATGTGTGCATGTAAGGCTCAGGTGTGAGAAAAAGAAGGCTTGTCTTCTGCCTCATTTCTATACACTGAACCTGTGTGCAACTAGCACGGGGACCTGATTAATCAGTGGCCATGATGGATGTGGCCACTCTCCCAACAGATTTCCCTCTGACCAGAATTTGGTAGAGCACAGGGGCAAGGATCACAACTGTTTATCTGATCATCAATTCTTTGAAGCAACTTGGTCTGATAACTATACTAGCAGTGTTTCCACCTCCCCTATGTGCTGGGAGAAACTTCCAGTCTTTTTTCACTGCAGACATACATCACATTGAATCTCACCGCCAGTGGCGGATCTAAGGGGTGGCAAGGGGTGGCAGCTGCCACCCCAATAATTTTTTCTTTTAATGCATTTAGCAGTTGCTTTTATCCAAAGCGAGAGCTTTACAAAAGTGCATAGGTCACTGATCATAAAAACGAGATAGCCCCAAACATTGTGGGTAGCCAAAACATGAAGCATGCATTGTGAAAAACCAAATAAGTCCCAAAGGGAAGAACCATAAGAGCATATAGTTAAACAAGTTACAATTAAACAACATGAACCTCAATCTTCCCATGGAAACATATTATTTGTACATTACAGAATATTTCAATAAATAATATTAACCCTTTGACGCGTACGAACACACCGGTGTGTTGAGTCCTGGCTGGTCCCTGGAGCGTACCAACACACCGGTGTGTTGGAACGCGTCCTTTAGAATGTCCAGTTTGGCTTATTACGTAACAATAAACTCTTCAGCATTAGCCTACGCGTATGTTATAAACATGAATCTCAATTTACTGTATATTTTGAGAAAGTTTACCTTTATTATCCATAAGAAAACATTCAAACAATTTAGTTTAGCTAATGTTAGCTAACAGCTAACCAAAAATAACTCACGCTTTACTCACGCCACCTAGTAAACCATAATATTATCCGTTTTCCTTGACTTGGCTATCGCTTTCAACAGATTTTACTAATGTACAACCAACCAGAGATCGAAATAATAGATATACGTTCACAAATATGCATCTAAAACATCTGACATTCGTCTGTCTTTCGTCTCGTTTTGAGCTACTAGAGGCCATCTTTGATTTTTTTGTCTTCCGGCAACAAATATGACCCTTGATGATGTACCCCTTGACCCCGTACACCTCAGTATTTTCTCGTGAGAAGAGTAGGTCATCTCGTTGACCATTTGACACCCACAATGCAGAGTACTGATCAAAACAAAAAACATGGCAGCCTACATTATCGTCATTAGCCAAGTTAGCTTCTCGAAAGCTACACTACGATAATTATATCATATCAATTCACTGTGGATTCACCTGTGTGAATATTTAAAAATCGGAACAGTAATGACAGTACTAAGTTATTTAAATAAATATTTTAATAAGTTAAAAAGCCCACACCAACACGTTTCTTAATTTTTAACACGTATCCTTTTACTAATTTCAGGTAGCTAATTACATGTCCAGGAAAGGGTACAATCTCGTCATTGTCACGTTACATATCAATGAATATCATTAGCACACAGCTATAAAAAATATCACATCAAAATTATTTAAAACCTTGACACTGTGTAGGGGTAGGCAAAGCTTCCGTCAACATATCGGCAAAAAGGTACAGCATGTTTGAGTTGTGTGATGTACTGGCTATGTTTAGGACATGATCCTTTACACAGGATCCACTATGGACATCCAGGATCATGAAGGGCTTGGGATTTCTGGATCTGTTGTCATGACAAGTCAACTGGTATTTATTGTCATCATATACTTACAGTACACAATGAAACAAAACAACGTTCTTCCAGGACCTAGACATAACCTAGACAACTACAACAACTGTGTGGAATTAGGTCAATAAAATTGGTCCAATAAGACAAGATGAAATTCGTGACAAATGCCTCAAAACACCAAGAAGTGGGGATACTGTGAATGTAAACAAGTAAGCTAGTGCAAGGGAAACTGAATGTAAACATAACATACTAATACCATAATACATGGACATCAGTTATTGAGGTAGCAGCAATATGCAAAAATATTGAGTTTGATGATGTACAGGAGCGTGTGGGGTGCATGGGTTTGTCCACAATGCGTGTGGGTTTGGGGATGCAGCATTTGGTATAGATGTTTGTGAGGGAGGGCAGAGAGATCCTGACTATCTTCTCAGCTGTCCTCACTGTCCTCTGCAGGCCGTGATGCAGCTCCTTGGGATGCTCTCTACAGTCCCTCTATGCAATGTGGTGAGGGTGTGGGATGGGAGATGGGCTTTCAGCCTTTGCAAAAAAATAAACATGCTGCTGGTACATCAAGGAATTAGGTGTTTGACGGTCTCGTTGATGTTCAGCAAGGAATGGTCACTTTGTGCTGACCGTACTTGCTCGACACCTGAGAGAAGGCCATGTACTATACATGGACAATTTGTACAGCAGTGCTGTCATGTTCTGTTTCTTGGAACGGGGCCTGTGCGGGCCAACATTCACCTGTAAAATTATAGGGAGATGTTCAAGATATAGAAAACGGTCAACAGCAGGCAATCAAGTGGTATGACAAGTGGTGCGTTTCATTACCCTATGAAACATTACAGTCATACATTGCCGTCTTGTCATTTCAATAGGTTGTTAGATTGAATAAGCATAAAGTCTGGTTTATTCTACATGTCGTCCATCAACTAGCCCTAGCCCAGATTTTCCAAACAAATTACACTTGCCTCTCATTTTTGCTTGAACTGTGGCCTGACAATAAATGAGGAATACATTTTCTATCAACACGGAAATTAATGACAGTAGATGGTAGCAAGAGATCACAAAACATAGCCATCAATATAGAATGGATGTCTGAATTATTGTGTTTGCTTTAATTGGACTAAACATGGCAAGTTAGTAATCGCTAGTTACCTGAATAATACCCTTTACTACGAGCTAGCTAGCAAAAACATCAGATAGTGGAAAACAACCACAGGTCATGCTTTCGTCTCAATATCATGCCACAGATATGTGTATATTTTGTGGGTATAAATAATCTACTCACCAGAAAAGTTTCCCAGATAAATTGAAGCCAACCAAAAAGGTTTGAAGGTATCCAAGCAGCATGAGCTTGCTTGATCGCCTTTCGCCGAGGTGTCTGGGAGTCATGTTCCAGTCTCGCCTACAGTATAGCTCAATTTGGTTGACGATCAACAGTTGCTGCTAATTTACTTGGCTATGTTACGTAGTTTGTGTAGTAGGATTATAACAAAGTAATGCAAGTGCATCTAGTCAGTCTAACGTATTACTAGGATTGTAATGTATCGTTTTGTTTTCGTTTAGCTGGCTTCCATCCAGTAACTTATTTTGTGAACACTGGCTGCGTTGCCAACTCAGAAGGTTTACGAGATGGAAGCCAGCTAGAGAAAACAAAACGATGAATAGAAATCAAATTAGACTGACTGGATGTATCCAAATTATTTTGTATTCGTTATAATCCGACCACACAAACAACGTAACATAGCCTAGTAAATTAGCAACAGCTAACTTGTTGATTGACTCTTTACTACACTACGAGCTAGCTAGTTTGGCAAAAACATCACCTCGTGAAATACAACAGTTCATGCTTTCATCTCAGTATCGTGCAAACTATATGGGTGGTATAATTTGAGTTATACAAATACTTCAGTCACCAGAATAATAGCCAAAATATCTATTTTGAAGGTTTCCGCCAGTCCCCTGAAGCGGAAGAAATACGTAACGAGAAGGTGGATTAACAAAACAACCAATGAATGGAGTATTCGTCACTAATACGGGGTGCAAACTAGGTCAATGGAAAATGCGAACCGATAAATACTTAAATTGTATAGCAATTCGATTTTAATGCGTCATAATCAATTTCTGGAACGTTGAGATTGATCCAAACTCACGCGCATAAAAAACTCACTCTGGGGGACCAGTCAAGGAATTTAGAACCTACGTGTGAAAGGGTTAATGTTATAGCCTAATCATTTACCATAGGGAGTACTGTACCCCCCTACTTTGGGTTTTGATTCGCCTCCAGGAGGCCACCCAACAACTTCCTTCTGCCACCCCATTGCCACCCCGAATGAAAATCTCTAGATCCGCCCCTACTCACCGCCACACAACTACAAGCTAAACACCACAGAATACTAATCATCACAGGTACCCATCTGGAGAACATTCTCAACACTCAATTACACTTGTTATTTGGGAACAAGCTACAAGCATCAGGCAGCGATACATAGGCCTACTCAGCGCCCCATCAGCACCAACCAACCGCCGTAGGCCTACAACAAAATAACGTTATCTCCCTTCATTTGCATAACCCCTCCCCCTTGCTTCCACATTGGCTAAACTATCAGACCACAACAAACCAGAAGACGAGGAATGAGTACGACTTTCGCTCGTTCTCTCTCGCTTCGTATGTGTCGTTGTGTTTGTTGAGGTCGCGGAAGGCTTGCTTATTTGTTGCTTGAAGGCAACAAATTTGATGAATTTCGAATGAGTAGGCCTACGAAACAAGGTAGCTGTAGCTTTAATGTGAGCTCCCCCCTTTGCCTTGATGGACGCGCAAACCACCCAAACGTCGCAGTGTTCGACAAGTTAAATGTTAAATTTTCGCTTTGGCCGGAAAAAGCTTAGTATCAACTCCAACTCTTGGCGAAGATGTATAGCTACGCAACATTAGCCTTCCACAATTTCAAAAAATAGAAGCTGTGTCTCTATCTTTTATTCGCTTGGCAACTTAAAACCACTGCAAGGACCAGCAAAACGACTTTATGTAGCTGTTGAGTAAGACTTGCTTTGTGCCGTCCAAGAGTCATTCTGGCCTGTGTCGTTGCAAAGGCATGAACAATCCGTCAATCGCAGGTTCGCTTCAGAGCCTATATCAGATCACAAGTTTTCGTTCTGGGAGATCCTCTCACGTAGACTTTACCCATCTAATAAGCCATTGCACCAATTCCTGCGTCTATTACTTCACTGTTAGACACACCGAGACATGAATGGCATCCAAATCCAAGTCTCGCCTGGCTGCATTGCCACGTTCTGAGATATGCGCTTATTGGGTTTTGTCGTTCGGCTCCCATTTGTACTCTTTTTATGAACTGCACAGATTCTCTAAAGGTAAATAGGTTAAATGTATTTCAATGAATAGGCCAAGCGAGTCTTTGCAGAGTCTGAATAGTCTGTTATTTCTGCCACCTCAAAGTATATATTTGTTTTGTTATGCCTTAACCTTTTTGGCCATCCTCAAATCCAAAGAACGTACTCTAACTTGCTTTGTAATTGTAGGCGTTATTGGAGTTGCATGTAATCTGTTAACATCATCACACTTTTTATAATGATAATAAAGAGTCTAAATGATGCTACACAACTGACGGCACTGTTTACCATCTTATTCCAGAGCATGAAGCTGGACTGGAGAGAGAGTTCCAACTTCAGAAAGGGTTTCTTGGGGGTTTTAAAAAGGTGATTATATTTTCGGTCATTAAACTCACATTCTCCAGAATGTGAGTTTTCTTTTGGTTAATACTCTCTTGGTGTTCCTTGTAATCATTGTAACAATTATAATTCAACTGAAGTACAAGATGGAACTGTTCAGTGTTATTAAATGTGAATATTTTTTAGGACCCAAATGACTTTGAATGGAGCTTCTGGAGCAACTGGGCCAAGAAGTCTTTGCTGTGCACTTTGTTTGGGCATGCGGTGGTCTCCAAATTGTCCTCCATCTTGGTTCCCAAGGTAAAAATAACAAATGCTAAACATATTGAGGCGAACATGACTGTGCTGTGATTGATCTTGCAAATTATAACTTAGAAGGCACAACAACTTTTATTGGTTGGAGTAGGTGAATAATTAAACATAGTGTGTGTAACTGAGTTGAATTGGTTCATAAATACCCTCCACCATTGAAGATCTAGTGTCATAGCTGGCAAAAGAGGTGTTATTAGAGGTGGTCATCACTTTTGTATGTCAGAAGACCCTAGTACGAACCCCGGTGTGGGCAAGATCGGGAGGAACCATCACTGAAGAGTGACAAGGCTATGCCTGTGACATATGCAAAGTACAGATGAACCTGGTGTCATAGTCTTTAAATACATGTTCTGTATGCTGTTCTCCAGCTCAAGGTGGCGGTGGTCTCAGGGTATGGCCTCCTGGTAGCCTGTGGCACTCTGGGTATTAAAGGTGTGGCTGTGATAATGGTCCATCTAGGCCTGTCATTGGGTGTGGCCCAGCTCTGCAGACCCAGCATGTCCTGGTGCTGTGCCCTGTTGCTGCTCTCCACCCTCCACATTCCCCCTGTACAGGAGCTCAAGGTGAGTCCCACCGCTTCCAGAACATTCCACATATAACTCCACAGTGTACAGCAAAGTGCTACAAAGGATCTAATTCATTGCGATGTTTCATGAATGGGACTCCATGACATGAAAACAAGAGCGATGCCAGTCATGCCTTAACCCTTGTGTTATCTTCGGGTCGTTCTGACCCATCAGTCATTGTGACCCACCGTCGTATTGCGACAACTTTACCGCATACAAAAACAAAGTGAAGCATTTTCTTTTAACCGCTGGGCTGTCTCAGACCCCCCACATTGCGAAGGTTAAACTAAAATTATTTTTATTTGTTTTTGTATTGGGTAAAATTGGGTAAACACAACGATGGTTCGTTATGAACCTTTGGGTCATGTGACCCGAAGGCAGCACGAGGGTTAATGCGTGTAGCGTCGCTAAGTAACCATTTTGTTGTCTCCCACAGAGAAGCTGGTATGAGACAGAGGAGGAGTATTACCTCTTACTCTTCAGCGTTGCCGTTTGTGGTCTCCGCTTCATCAGTTTCAGCCTCGAGCACTGCTGGCACCCACTAGAGGCTGGAGGACTAGTGCAGATCTATTGGTTGACTGCTTACTCCTTCTACCACCCTCTGTTCTACAATGGACCCATCGTCACCTTCAAAGACTTCGTCGAACAGGTAAAGGGGTTCATCCAATGAGTTGTACGTGTTTAATAAAAGCACAGGGAAGTTTGAACTAAGGATAGGAACCACAAGTGGGTGGTCAAATTAACCCTTGTGCTGCCTTCGGGTCACATGACCCAAAGGTTCATAACGAACCATCGTTGTGTTTACCCAATTCTACCCAATACAAAAACAAATAAAAATAATTTTCTTTTAACCTTTGCAATGTGGGTGGTCTGAGACAGCCCAACGGTTAAAAGAAAATGCTTCACTTTGTTTTTGTATGCGGTAAAGTTGTCGCAATACGACGGTCGGTCACAATGACTGATGGGTCAGAATGACCCGAAGATAACACAAGGGTTTTAAACGTCTGCTTGTCTGTTAGCGGCAAGAACTCAATATGGAAATAATACACTTCAGTATTTAGCATGTCTTCATTAGTCATTTCTGCTCTGTCTACATGTGTTACTGGAGAAAATACAGTGCATTGTTCTGCACAGTCTGCACCAGTGCCGGTCCTATTTGGTGCCCTAGGCAAGGTGTACCTACCAAAGGCACTGTTATATAAGGATATTTCTCACCATCCCCATATTGTAGATGCAGAGACCAGCTGAGAAGAATGGGGATAAAATGACTCTCCTCCCATTGCTGGCCAAAGCAGGAAGGATAGTTGTGTGGTGGCTGACAGCAGAGTACATGATCCACTTTATGTACATGCACTCAATTCAGACCAATGAAACCTACCTGGAGATCCTTCCCCCTTGGGCCTTGGGTAAGAATGTGTTACTGCCGGCCTACATCCATTTTTCCTCTGTTCATCTTTTTGAATGAATTAAGACAAATACACAGCGAACTGGTGACTGTCCCCTCACTCTTTTTCCCTCTGTCTCTCACCTTATCACTATTTCCTGTAGGTGGACTGGCTCTAGCCCTTGTCCAGTTCTTCTATGTGAAATATTTGGTTTTATTTGGCTTGCCGTCATTACTGGCTACACTGGACAACTTGGTCCCACCAAAACTTCCTCGCTGTGTCAGCATCATGTACAGTTTTACAGGGATGTGGAGGTGGGTTTGAAACACATACACACACACACATACTAATATATTACATTTACATTTACATTTAGTCATTTAGACCATATTAGACATATTAGACATATATATTAGACATATTATACATTAGACATATTACATATGTCTAATTAGACATTAGACATATTAGACCAGTCAAATCCATGAGTATTATAAGACCTAATAACATTAAATTATTTGAGAACAAGACCAAACAGGTTTGTCACATTTCAAATGCTTTATCAAGCTCATGCTGAAGAGGGCAGTATGAACTTAGTTTACTGGACCTAAATGCTGAACTGAAGCATTTGTGAATGCCCTTTATACATTGGAATCCTATCCCAATTTGAAAACAAGTTTGAAATGTTGAAAAGTATGTATTTAATATGTGAGGCATCATAAAGGTCAACATTATTGCTTGTTTATACTTTATCCTTTATAACCTTCCAGAATGAAATTCTGATAGTATCAAACCCTGCTGGCTGATCTGGGTTAGCTCTAAAGGAATTCCGTAATATGAATTTCACAATGTTACTTTGGTTGTGACGTCTAAGGAATGCTGTCTTTGATAACATGACTGTCTAAGGTGTGAAGCGCTCAAATGTAACAGATGTAAAATGTAACTCCACAAATAGTCTGTGGCTGTTAATGCTTGAATTATGTGTCCATTGTGTACACTGAATCATTGATTGAATCTAACCCTCCCTCAGTTGCTCTGCATTGCACCCACCTTTGTTATTCTGCTGGGTATCCCCATGGCGCTAAAATGGGATTGCCTCTATCTTGTGATGCATTCCACATATCTTAGTGCAGTCATTATATAGAGCAGTGCACACACACACAACACACATAATTAGCTACCCCTTTTTCGATATTTTTTACTTACTGGAGAAATGGAGAATGTCTATCTTTAGTCAGCTCATATCCTCAGCCCAAGTGTACAAGTTTTTATCTGGCGAAAGCACAGATAAAAAAATAATAATTTAAAGCACACTGCTCATTGGGTGTGCTTTGCCTTCGGCAAGGGCACAACCTTTGTTCTCTCACATATATATTATTATTATTATTATTATTCTTTTTGCCCCCCTAAAACTCAGTCAATATTTGGCCTACATAGACAAAGTAGGTGTCAAAAGTTTCGTCTTGGTAGCGATTGAGTTGCTTCTATTGGAATTTACGTTCCGTTGCATGGTTTAGGCTGAAGTTAAGTTTTTGTGGCGAAAAGTGAAGCTAACGGTGGCTAATTTGCTAGCCACAGTCACTGACGTTACTAACGTCACTACGTCACTAACGTCACGAAAACACGCGTGACTACCTTTGGCAGAACATTCGTTTCGCATCTGTTAACTTGGGGGATAGCTAGGCTAACTATAGCTTTACTGCAAGGCAGCTGCAGAAACGCCACAAGCAAAGAGGCCAGGGTGATAACTATTTACTCATTTTACTTTGTGATATGACACACAATTGTCATGTGTAATGTACAGTATAAGCTGATATTATTAAGGAAGTACATCTACTTTCGGAAACAGTAGTCTACTATTTCACTGAAGTATTAGCATCATGACATTAGCCTGTGTTGCCCGGGCAACACATACTACAGTGGTCTATGATGTAGCGTTATCTGTTTTCAATCGTTAAAATAAACATTCCTCACATATACATTTTCGTTGTAGGGTTTATTCTGACATTAGTAAACGATTTGTAGGTGAAATTACCATTACCTGTGGAAATGGTAATTAACTGGTTTAATTAACATTAACTGGTTTCAAACCAGTGTAGCTCACTGCAACGCTGTAGCTTACGTGAGACACACTACAAAAACATCTACACTACACAGCTGTTTAGGAAGTCAAACGGCGACAGAACATGTTCGGCACTCCCCTTACTTAAATCAAAAGTCTATCTAACTACTAACCTGAACTTCATTGCCACAGCCTAAACGTTGTCAATCTGTTCATGAAAATAATTAATTTCATCTTAAACCGTACAACGGAACGTTAAATCCAATTCAACCAACGCAATCGCTACCAAGACGAACACAGCAGTAGTCTAGTACTGTACCGTAGTAGTACAATTTACCGGGGCAGCTTCTCCACACAGGGCTATATCGCATTTTGCGTTGTTACTGACAATGATCGCTACCAGTGAGCTTTTTATGAATGAGCGATTTTCCACTAAATAAATGTCAAGCTTATTTACGTTTTGGGGGGCATATTTTCAGTTAGCAGATGGTACTGTTTGAATCGCGATTCCATCTTCTACTGCCGGGTAACGTCGTAGAATAATCTTCAAAGGGGGTTCTTTATTAATGAATGAATGCAATGAGTAGGCTAAATGCCTGAAAATATCATGAGAAGGGAAAAACTTAAAATGACGTTTAAGTCATAGAGATTAGGTACATTTTTACACCGGTCTGCCAAATGTATTCGTTTTGATTCAACGATGAGGCTGCCTCTTGCAGGGGAAATGAGAAGACATCTATTTCATTCTACACTTCACTCGTATTTTCAGTTGTAAATGAGCAGCAAAAAAAAATGTCATTCAAAAACGGACCCCTGTGCAACCGACGCAAGCAAGCACACCCTACAATTTCCCCAGAAATTGTACCCTCTCTAGTTAAAGTAATATTATTGATAGTGATGGGTTATATTACAGTTTACCTTTGTCAACGGTAGCCCAGTCTATTTGCATAGAGATATAATGCAGCCTGTTGGTAAAAAGAAAACAAACTTCTTCACCAAATGTTATCAGATAGTGTAAATTAATCAATGTGCATTCAGTGGTTGTTATAAAAATGCTAACCAGCTGCCTTGCAATTTAAAATACCTAATGCCAATTAAAAATATTTTGTTGGGTTCGATGGGTTTTCTACAATATCTGTGTGTATTTCAACTATCATCTCTATTTTTCATACAAATGTTTCTTGTTTTTCAGGCATTTTGATGAAGGGCTGTATCTGTGGCTGATCAGGTAAGATTATATATCAATATAAAGTTAAACACTATAAGTTACTCAACCTGAAGAAATACAAATGTACATTTGAGTTTATGCAGCTGGAGGAACATCACTGTTGAAGCATATTAAGCAACACTGACATGAATATGTCCATTCCATATGGGGTAAAATAGTTTTGATTTGCTAAAAGGTGGTTGGTTATTGGTAACCCTCACATTGCATTAATATGAAGTACTTTCACTTTTTGGGCTGTTGAAATGTTTCTTCATGTTGATTTAATGAGTGCTCCATGTAGGATATCATTAGTTGTTGTATGGGACTGGAGAACTCAACACAAAGTGAGCTGTCTGCTCAACAGCCTCACATTTCCATAATGGACATTTTATTAAAGATGTAAAGTGGATTGGAAAAATGGAGGCAAGAGCACAAAGGGAATTTTATTCAGCACTATTCATTCTCTCTCTTCCACCTGGCATTTTGCCCAGTATGGTGTGGATCCATTTGATCAGTCATGGGTGGGAATTGGTAGCAGGATGGGAGGATGGGGTGTCTGTCTGAGTTTGTACATGTAGGGGTGTAAGGAATAGGCATGAGCCTGGGATGATGGGTGGCTCAGTAGTATCAGACCAGTAGGCATTTGCTTCAGCCCAATGAATGTCAAGATTCAATTTTATTTGTATTTTGTCACTTCTACTCAAAACACGACCAGTGACTTGATGTTCAATTGTTTTATTAAAGGGGAGTGGGATAGAGGAAATGACTGTCTGTCTAATTGTCTAACTACCAAGAATATACATTTTAGCCTACTGTGCCATCAGCGATTTACACCTGAGGACTCATGTATTCTTTTTAGCTTTTGTCTTTGGACATTTTCCTGCCTGAGGCATTACAGATTCCATCTTTGTTGCACTATCAGAAACAGAACATGCATGTATTCATTATCATGAGATGCATCACATCATTTCAATGCAGGTGGACAGCTTGTAGCAGGAATATTTTTCTGTTAAATATGCACATAAATAATAAGTGCTATTTACTTTAAATAACAATCATATTTTTTCTATCCCCCATTCACAATGAACAGAAAGCTGAATGTGTTATTTTGGTCTTTGTCAGATATACACAATGTGTATATCTGAGAGTATATTTTACAAACAGATGTTCCAGAAGAGCAGGATTTAGTAGTTGGCCTGCTAACTTTGTTACAGGGATTACTTTTCACCTCAACCATATCATGCTGCGAGCATTCATTTTGAGCATTTACAAATACATTATAGTAGCAATATTAGACAAAGATGACCAGCTATTAGAAGAATCTAGTTTTTGCTTAACATTCTTAAAAAAATGTTTTATTCATCTTAAAGATGTATCCCCAGCCATTCACATGTAAGTTCCATGCTGAAATTGGTCTTTCAGGTATTTTGAAATGTGAACTTAGTTTCTGACACCTACTGTGCAAAGTGTTTCTGATTAAACATGAAAGTGTGACAATGATGCTGCTAATGTAAAATGAAATG
The DNA here is from genome assembly GCF_963692335.1 of Osmerus eperlanus. Classification (NCBI taxonomy): domain Eukaryota; kingdom Metazoa; phylum Chordata; class Actinopteri; order Osmeriformes; family Osmeridae; genus Osmerus; species Osmerus eperlanus. The sequence continues at coordinate 11,436,310 of NC_085023.1, forward strand.
CATAATACCCTCTGTCTCCTCTCTAAAGTGGATCTGAAGTGGTGCTAATGCAGTTTTAAATCCTCTTAGACGGTCTGAAGCGTTCCCTTTCCAAAGTGTGTGTAGGTGTTTCATGTCTCTTCAGGCTCTTATTAGGCACCCCTGTCACTTTCCTTCCACTTATACTGTGTGTTAGTGTGGGCAATACGCATCAACTCATCAACACTGCTGAGTCGATGGTCTCAACCCACATGCAATTATGAAGAGGGTTCTTAAAGAATTAGTGGAAAGGATTCTGTGAGCTTTTGTTTCAGTGAGATCCAAGACATAAAATGCAAATGGAAGCGGTGCCTACCTGTGTCCTTCAGATGATTGGGATAGGAGGGTCTGGGGATGGGGAAACAAATAACCAGTATCTACTTTACAACATCACTGCACATCCACACCCAGCTAAATAGTGAGATGTTTACAGTGGCTGTCTGAGACAAACACAGAATTAACAATTCGCAAATTATAATAAACACCATTATGTATATTATATTCAAATTATTTGCTTGCCTATAATACACCTTGTGTCATCTGCTATTTTCCTGTGGCTCATCTTACAATTCTTTGTTTAATAACTTCATGCCGTGGGTGAGTGGCACTTAGTTACTCCTAACACCACAGAGACAGGGACACAGCTTGGCAGAAACCTTATTTGTAGTCTTGTGTAGATTACTCCTTACAAGCTGGGAGTATACATTTCAGTTGTGCTTTGTTGGGGTGGACAATTGAGATGGTATAAAATGATTATTCGAACTGCTTTCATACATTGCCCTGCTGAAGGAATGTACAAGGAAGGCCTAACAAATAAACTACTCAATGACAAGTTACTAGAAGGGTAAAGAAAGGTAAAATAACACTAGCATTTACATTTGTTCATTTAGCAGACGCTTTTATCCAAAGGGACTTCCAAGAGAGAGCTTTACAAAAGTGCATAGGTCACTGATCATAACAAAGAGATAGCCCCAAACATTGCGGGTAGCCAAAACATTACATTTACATTTAGTCATTTAGCAGACGCTCTTATCCAGAGCGACTGACAGTAAGTGCAGGGACATTCCCCCCGAGGCAAGTAGGGTGAAGTGCCTTGCCCAAGGACACTGTCATTTGGCACGACCGGGAATCGAAAACATGAGCATACATTGTGAAAAAAACAAACAAGCACCAAAGGGAAGAACCATAAGAGCATGTAGTTAAACAAGTTACCATTGAACAACATGAACCTCAAAAAGTGCAAGAGTGTACCTGTAAAAAAGCAATCAACAGTAAAATATTTCACAGCGGGTACAAGAATTTTAAATCAGTTACAACTAACCAACAAGAACAACAAGTCTCTCAATAAGAGTCATTGTGATCCTGGAGGAAACTAGCATCAGGAACAGCAAATCATTCCTAAGTACCGTTGTACTCCCGGAACAAGTGCGTCTTAAGCCTTTTCTTGAAGGTGGGGAAACAGTCTTTGCTTTGGGCCTCTATAGAAAAGTATACATCTACAAAACACTGACAGTTCAAGCCATGTGAATATTCTGTCTAAAGACCTGAGAACTGCAGTCCCAAATATACGGACTGCAGACACTGCTTCCCCTGGACTACAGTCTGCTCGGTAATCCAATTTTGCTGTAACCAGTCAGGTGTCAGGTGGCTGAGCGGTTAGGGAATCAGGCTAGTAATCTGAAGGTTGCCAGTTAGATTCCCGGCTGTGCAAAATGACGTTGTGTCCTTGGGCAAGGCACTTCACCCTACTTGCCTCGGGGGGAATGTCTCTGTACTTACTGTAAGTCGCTCTGGATAAGAGCGTCTGCTAAATGACTAAATGTAAATGTAACCCGTTTCAGATATGTCTATGTTCCTTTGGGAGGATCCCACCATGGCCCTCTGTGGAAGGTTATGTCCACTGGTCTGGCCTTTGGCTTCGTCTGTCTCTGGCACGGGGGACATGACTACCTGCAGTACTGGGCCCTGATGAACTGGGCCGGAGTTCTGGTGGAGAACGGACTGAGGGCCCTCCTAACCTCACCCTTCATCCTTCCCTCCATTGTAAGTAGGATTGCCATGCATTCAATTACCCTCAAAACAGGCAGCGCGACGCTCGGTCACGAACACTGGCTCTGTCTCCTTCAGGAACGTGGCCTATCGCCCCCAATGAGAAGACGCTGCACGGCCTTTCTCTTCGCCGTCTCCACCGCCATGCTCATCTTGTCAAACCTTGTCTTCCTCGGAGGGATACACGTCGGCAGGATCTTCTGGAAAAGGGTCATCATACAAGGTGAGCCCGTCTTCCGGTGAACAAACCAGGGATACAAATGGCAATATTAGCATGGGGTTTCACTTTCAGCATCTGTTGATTTAATTTGTGTGATAATAATTTGAGTTTTTTAGGTTATGCCAAGCCATGCTCTCCTGTTGATTTCCACCGATACTCATTTATGAGTAAATCCAAAGGTTATCTGTCTTCATTTATACTTGTCAGTGTTTAGTTTATCCTCTATTTGCCCACAGCAATTGCATTTAGCTTTATTTGTGTTAAGAAAAAGCTCTGGTTTACAAAGAAAAGTGTGGGCTAAAGGATTGGGAATTGTTGCTGTAGAGGCTAAAAGTGGACAAAGCAGTGTATTGAAAAGTTCTTCAAATCTCATGATAATAGACTTGTTTAAATAACATGCAGGATATGAATAGGAAAATAAAGCATAAAATTAATTTACAATTGGTGATATAGACAGGTCATGAAAGGTGGGAGTCTTAACGGGATGGTATTGCCCGAAAAAAAAGAAACTGATATTTCATACTACTCTTCAGTATCTCCTTAGTTTCTCTATCTCTCGCTCTCGCTCGCGCACGCTGTGTGTGTGTAAGAGATGCTCTCTCTGCTGCTGGGACAGAGCGTGGTTGGCAGGGCAGTGCTGGAGTGCAGGGAATGCTGTGGTGGCTGGTGACATTGTGTCAAACAGTTCTGGGAGACATCTGTAACAAAGTGCTGTGCCAGCACTTGTATGTCCCCCGGGACTCGTTTCTTCTGCTCAATTAGTGCCCAAAGCAATGACTCCAGTCCCTCCCATTATAGGGCATCTCTCTCTGTCTGTCTCTTTTTTCTCTGTCTCCCTCTACCAGCCACCCCACATTCATTCAGGACATCAATATTTTTGAGTGATGAATTGAGTGGAGACAGAGTGGAGTGGAGAATGTGATCTGAAATCAAGCTGCTACGTCCAGAGATGAATGCCTTCCTCCCCAAAGTGCTGAGTCGAATGCAAGGTTTTATAAGGTTTATCCCCCATTGAAACTTGCTCAATGTTACATACTCTTTATATGGACTGTTTATCTCCAAAGACACTGGCCTTCTGAGTCATTTGGGGAAAGAAATATATCAACCGTGTTACAGCCCACCAGATTACCCATCCTGTGTTTCTCAACACTCCTTTGCCAATCAGGCCCTTGACAACACAAGGCCTTGAAGTCTCCACAACTGTAAGAGCCTAAATGTGTTGTCATGACGTCGTAAGATAATTGCTAGACTTTTTTGTGTGAAAATGGTGGACAATTTCAAGGTTTTTCAGTAACAAATGATCAAGTCATTGAAAAATATTTCAGGGGAGACAGTGCGTGGTCAACTGGATTGTATTTGCATACAGATAATGAGTGGTTAACAAACACAGCACAGTTGTACATGTTCAATGCCTTTAAATAATTCAGTGGACTCATTTAATGGTGCTAAAATTGACTTACATTACCCTGGCCACAATTGAAGAATGGTACTGCCTACTCCCAAAACTGTTATTCCTCGATTTAGATGAAATATTTTATGACTGGTCCCGTTGACAATTAATTTGATTATAAAACCCTAACTGGAACATGTTTTAGTTTCACTAGAGGTGCTTTATTAATTGCAACCGTGATTTAGGTGCTTGCCTCTGAAACTTGGAGAATTATGTTTTTGGCTCCATCACTTGGATATTGTATTTCAAATGACTGATTTTTGTTTTCCACCATTCACCCTTTTATTCCATTTTAAACAAAACACCAAAGGGCTAGTAAGGGATATTGATTGTTTGAATTTACCATTTGTGATATGTGATACCCCTGCTTAAATGATCTGATGTTGATAACTGTACTAAGAGGATGTCTGTTATGTAGTAATGCCCACCCACTGATAATTATGCCGACAATCACAGTCAAGAAGAAGAATGCCAGCGTCTCTATTAAAATTGGCTTGGATCGCAACCTCTGGATTCAAAGCAGTCACATGAAAGCAAACAGTGCTACCAGCCTTGTCCTATTAAAGCAGATAGATTTGCTTCCTCTTTTCTCTACACGTCCACCGCCTATTCTAGCCTTCGCTGTTAGTTGGATGATAAACCTTTTTCATAAGCTTTATGACAGTAGTCAGACTTGTGCACACTTAGTTCTTGAAACAAGCCAGTTTGCTTTGACATGAAAGTTGTCTTACTGATGTTGGCTTGCCATGTTATAAAATGAATGAATACAATATCCATTTATTTAGTCCATTAGAGAAGATTAAAATCTAAAAAAAGATTTTGGGGCCAGAAATTATCAAAAAAGATGGTGTGACTGATCTACTAGATGGCTTGATTATAAATAGATTGTCTGTTCCAGTTAAAATACGTACCATATTGTTTGTTGCCTGTAGAATTTCAGATGCAAAATTGTATCCCTTCCAGGAGTGCCCTTTTCACCCCATATGCTCTTAATAAAGACCTCTCTTTTCTAATCAGGAGACAAAGGCAACCACGTTTGGCTAATTTCAGCGCTGGCTGATTAGATCCTGAATAATATGTAATTAAAGTCATCTCCAGACTAATCACAGTCCAAATGCCCACTCGTGTGCCAAATGGTAACCTTGAATGGGTTTTTTGTTGTACCATTCTTGCATGTATTTAAAGCTAAGCTAGTAGTGGTTTTAATGATAGAATAAAGAAAATATAATTTTCAGTCAGTTGGTCCTTGCAAGAACAAGAGTTTTCCAGGGACTTAGTTCTGATCCTGCTGGATTTAGTGCGTACAACCATGCACAAAACACACGCACACCCACCTTGAAAGTAATCCTCCTCCCCACCACCACCCCCCTCCCATTATCTCTGCAGTTTACTGAGTGCATTCCTTGTCTCAGTGTGAGAACAATCAGGGCCATTTAGTTTATTGTCAATTGGATGATAAATAGAACAGTATTCAGGATGAGTCTGAAATATAATTTAGGTTATTATGAGAATAACAATGTTCCATACTGAGGGTGATAATGAAGTGTGTTGAGTTCCCGGAGCTGGACTCTGGACGACTTGATCCAAAGACAGAATTAGTGTCTGCACATGTCGTATACTAGCCCAACGGTGTGAGATGCCTCGAAGGCCAATTTGCACCTTCAGGAATTTCTTTTTATTTCAATTAGGACTCTCTGAGATGGTTAACCAATGTAAAATAACCTTTTTAATCTATTGGAAATTCTTACCTTTGACGTAGTTGTCAGTGGACTATCAGAGAATAGACTGGTTACCACATTTATAACACACTTCAAGTTGTTATCACTGTAGCATATAGTGACATAGGAACTTGTGTGCAGTGAACTGGCAGTGCAGTTTAACAGCATAGGCTATTTCACAAGTAGAACACGGTATGGGGAAAGGGGGTGGGGTCCAGTGGGTGGCTAAAGGTTTATGCTACAATACCTAAATCTAAAGTGCCTGTGCCCCCCTTCACACTTGCATGATGTACATAATAACTTATGCCTCTTAATCCTGGTATCAAGTAACTACATATCTGCTCCTGTAATGTTGTTACTACAGGTTAATTGCTCATACCTTGTCTACCTTGTCTAATTGTCTGACTAGTGAGGCTCCTGTTTGTTGTCTTCTACCTCAGACAGAAGGTATCTCTGCAGCTGTGGGCTGTGTCAATTCTGAAATGCTAATGAGATTTTGAACAGGGTGAAGAGCGTTGAAGTGCTGTGCGTCTGCCATTGTGCTCTGTGGGCGCAGGTGTGCACTCCCTAAGTGTTGCACTGAGAGGTTGGAGGCAGGCCATGTGTGGAGGAGGAGGGGGAAAGCTGGCAGCTCTTGTGAAAAAGTTGGGGCATTGCACTTTGAAATCCAGAGACCGGGTTGTAATTTGTACTGTATCAGCAGAAATGGTTTGGTACCACAGATGGCATTAGGGAACCCAGAAATGTGCTAGTCTTAACAGGTTTTCTTCTTCTTCAGTCAAACTTTAACTGCAAAGTCATCCCAAAGCGGTCACTCATGGACCATTTCTTGAAATGTTATTTAATCCTTTCCTTTTACAATTGCCCTTAAAAAATTAATATTTCCTTCTCAGCTAATTCAAATCATGACTAATTTCCAGCTTCTAAAATGTAATCACAGCAACCAGTTGAAACGTTAATGGCGAAGCGCAATTAATGGTAACAGGACGCTCCTCCTAGAAACTATTTTGTACTGTAATACTGGACTGTAAGAGTGACTAGATAGGAACTAACTCTACTGGCACTATAGATATTTAGATTATACATTTGTAAACTACCACCCAGTTTGCACCTGGCTGGGGTACAGTGTGGACGAATAGTGAACGTTTTGACTATGTATCAAAATAATGTCTTGTAATAATGTTGTGCTTTTTATAGTTGAATATAATTTATTACAAAGGGTAAAAAGTGTGACAAAAGCAAGAGACATTCAGACAGGCATGGAGACTGACAGGTTCTTGATGCTGTGTTAAAATGACAGGCCCAGTGAGGAGGAAGAGAGACTGAAGGCACACATTTACATGTAGTCATTTAGCAGACGCTCTTATCCAGAGCGACTTACAGTAAGTACAGGGACATTCTCCCCGAAGCAAGTAGGGTGAAGTGCCTTGCCCAAGGACACAGTCATTTTGGCACAGCCAGGAATCGAACCAGCAACCTTCGGATTACTAGCCCAATTCCCTAACCGCTCAGCCACCTGACTCCCACACATCAAACCTTTTTGTTTTGTTGGTACTTTTTACCAACCCCCCCCCCCCACACACACACACACCTAAATGTGTGGTGTATAAATGGGAGGTGCAGTGTGCAGTCAATGAAAATGTGTTATTTTACATGTTCTGCACAAAACATGAGTCAAGGGCAGTGAATCTCACATTGAAAAACATGAGTCACTGTCGATTTTTTTTTTGTAAACGTTGCAAATGGATCCCACAGCTCTCAACACCACTTCAAATATGTGTTTTTCAGTGCATCTCAACATGTTTCTGTTTCCCTAGGCTGGCCCACGATGGTGCCATCGATGCTGGCCTTCCTCTACTGCTTTGCCCAGATTGGTCTAGAGTGGAAGAACAACTGCAACACTCTGAGTCTTTAACACACTGGTTTTGATAGGAGGAGGAATCTTGTCTTGTGTCTAGGTGACCTTTAGTTAAGTGTTGGCAAGCTTCACTTAAGTAATTGTTTGTCAAATGTTCCTTAACATAACATTTAAGTTATTTAGTGTTCAACTAGGAAGGTTTCCACGAATACACTGTTAATGTCTGTATCCGTAATACAATTTTATATTCAGTTTGATAACTTCGAAATACATTTGAGGATAAACTGTTATTTGCTTTCAAATAGTTGAACTTGAATCCCAAATACAACATGAAAACCTAATCTGTAGGAAACATGACTGAATTGCACTTTTTGGGTTTGAGTTAGAAATGTAGATTTCTGTGCATCACTACTTTTGTAATCAGATTAAATATTTTAAAATGAATTGTGACATTAAGAAAACAGAATGTAAATGTCATGGAATAATTATAAATACTGTGTTTTTATGATTTTGTACACAGTATATATAGATAAGTAAACGTAATCTTCAATTGACAGTTGTCAGTTGACAATAAATCATACATGAAAATAAAATACAATTTTGTAAATGGTTATAGCGTGAGTCATTTATATTCCATGTATCACATTTTCCTTCTATCTTTGAGCTACTAAAGCATACTTTGCTTTTCTGTCACAGTGTTTGAAATGGCTAGCTAAGGTGCATGTTCTTAATTGAGAAACCTATGTAGCTGTGTCAATCCTATATCTGTCTCTAAGGTAGCATCAGAACAGTGTCTCGAAATCAGATTAGTTTGAGATATCAGAGAGGAATCCTGCTTAATTACAACAACACTGAAAGGACTTACATGTGTCTGTGATCAGCTCTGTAAACAGCTCTGCCAAGAGAATACATCTGTGGATTTAAATCTTAAATAGCTTATGGTAAGACATGCAACCCTATTAGTGAAGGATTATCTGTACACAAATAATTTCATCACAGGTAATGGCTTCAAGAGAAGCCCATCCTTCATTTGTCTACCCTGTTTGTCATCAGTTTTTTCATGTTTAATGATGTGTCAAATGCCCACTCAGTACTTAATCTTTGGCACTGACCCTGTGCACCACTGTGTATTATAAGCATTTTCTCCTTTAAATGGTAGCCCTTTTTCAATCTCTGGATCTGTCTTTTGTTTTATTTTTGTCATCTGGGAATACAGGATGTCATCACTCATTAAGGGGCCCACATTCAAAAATATCTGGCACAAGCATGTACTGACTTCATTTTATGAAAATATGGCTGTTTAGACAATATGTTTCTGAATGTTAACACAACATAACTAACTCTGGCTAAGATGGTCCCAATATGTTGCTGTACATTTTTGTTGTGATTGTTCATATTGAGGTGTTTCCTATAAACAGTAAAAAGTCTGTTATTTATATAAAATATTTATTGTAATAAATAGCAGTTTACATTACAAATACCTCTTTGTGCTTACAAGTACATGTTTCATCACAGAAAATGTATTTATCTACCAACATGTGCATAAATCACATGAGTTTCCTCATAGTCGGCCACTTTACTCTCTTCTAACATGACATTCCATAGTAATGTTACAAAGTGCTACAAGAACACCTGAGCAGTAGACCACAAACAGTTTCACATTGTTCAACGAGTGCTCATGCTCATGTCTTTCAGAAGTGCAACATTTGATGTAGATACTTTGGTGCATGACAAGACATACTGCATATGGGGATGTTGTATAACGGGTTACATGATTATGCTCATTGGCTCATGCAGGAAGTTAGAGATACGTAACTATATGTAACCAGATGGATTTAAAGCTTCCATCTAACTACAGCCTACATGAAAGAGTTGCATTAATGCAATAGATGCTAACATGGTTTATTGAAGTAGTTCCTCAGGGGTTCATTTTGACTGGTTTTCTATTGGTAATCTTTTTAGGCAAGTTGTTGACATTTTAGCCAACGTGATGCACCATTGTTATAGAGTATCCATGATTATCATTTGTATATCATGAAAAATCAATCACATTGACACAGCTCTTGTAGTAAATGGATCCGCATCTAATTATTCTTCCATTCTTTTAGAGGGAGTTACTCAATATTTCCAAGATATAACACAGATACAACTCAAAGATGATTGAATCACACCACAAGATCAGTGGCACTAACTATCAATGCAGACAAAAGCCAGATGTTTCAATATTTTAAGATTTGGAGTCAATCTAAAATGGTGTAATGTATTGGGGCTATTATCTAGCATGCTAATTCAGGCTGTGTTGACCGACTTTATAGTTCTGTGCAAACAAGCCATAGAGCTATGTGTCAGGAACAAGAAACAGAGATGGAGACTAGATATGCAAGCTATGGGTAGACAATGTTGTGCTTTTGGCTTGGTATGCAGACAGGCAGAAAAAGCAACAGGATGGTCACTGATATCTTGTAATGGAGCATCTGGATCAAAGTTTAACTTCTGGTATTGAATTGTGGATGGTGCCCCCCACTATAACTCATTCTTTACAGGTCTGCTATTATCATGGCAGGTTTGTTATAAATGTTTTAATGCAATCTGGTGTGAGCCCAACATGAACCCTATTTGTCTGAAGTAAAACATTGAGTCTTTAACGCCCATAGTCATTTAAAATGTGAACACTTGTCAAACCCAGGGACATTTTGTGGAAGAGCACACATTTTACAAAGCATGCTATAATATATTGAAACAATTGAGCTATGTAATGCATAGTGTAGTTTCAAAAATTACATCCCATCCAGACGTGATAAAATAGCTTGAACTGCACCACTCTCATACTGTTCCACCTTACATGCTCGAATTGAAAGACCAAAAACTCATTTTCAAATAAAGTTTTTTCGCCAATTTCATTTAGAATTGAAACTCAAAAATTATGCGTAGGTAAGTTAATAATGTGTGTCCTTGAGTACACATTTTAGGATGGTTCACTGAACACAATGGTTCATTCCTAAGATAATATTCAAACAAGCTCTAGTCTACGTGATTCCTTGATCTAACTGTTAGGACTCAAACTGTCACATTGTTTTAGCAAAGTTTTTGAAAAAAGGTGCCACTTTACAAGATGTCATATCAGTGACGAAGTAAGTGGAGGTAAGCTGCTTGGTCCGATCTATGTTATGATTTTATTCACTGGTTCTCCCATTTATAGAGGCCATGTGGAGCAAGTTCATAATTATGTATAGGCCCATTGTTTTCTCTGCATGACCTTTTGGAACCCACAGTTTGGAGATGCTGTACAGCATGACAGACTTTATAATATGTAAAAAAATGATTTTAATTCTCCCAACTTTCACTTCTCAGTATTATAAAGACACAAACAAGTTCATTGGTTGAACACATTGTAGCAATTCATAATTATTGCTTAGCAATGTCAGCAATACATGCACTTCCTCTGAACTCAGTGACTTATTCGAGTCATTCAGTATATTCTGAAGTCTGCATTCCTGTGTGACTTGCTTCGAATATTGGTTAATACCAACAATGGTTTGCAGTAATTACAATATATCACACACAGTATACTTCATTTCATTGTAGGACAGATTTGCAAACCAGAAATATATCCATAATTATTGCTATGATTTAAGTGTGGAGACCTATGCGTTGCATTGGTGTGTATGGTATATCCAAATAGGAAATCTAGTTTTCACCTCAAAACTTTAATTTCTTGGCCCTAAATTTAATCTTTATTATTTTACGGCTTGTACATCACAACTTTTGAAGTAAGAATTCAGACGTCTTCAATCAAATGCCGTACAATATACATATATCTGTAACCAACTATCAAGGATATTTTACAGATTTGATATGCCACAGTCCCTGTTGATATCTGTGAGACACACCAACAGCTTTATTCCATGCTAAACTCACAGGCACAAAGTGTCCATCATTGGAGTACACTGTTATGAAACAAACCTACTTCCAGCAAATGGATTTGCATCTCACACCCATAGCTTGGTGACAGACTTTAGATAAGCACATGTAAGTGGTAATAACTTATTTACCGTACACTTTCCTCCCCTACCTATCTATTACAGTCTATAAGATTAGTGGCAAATATATAAATGTAAACAAAAGATTATTACAGGAGGAGGAAATGGATCATTGTCAGTGAGAAAATGACTCTAATCAAGAAGGCTGTTTGATGCAACCTGACCTTGTCTTAAGTATATAAATTGAGATTCTGAAAAGATGAACATAAACACTGATTTGTTTGTTACATTCTAAAATAAAAATGCTCGCTACCAACGGGTACGGCTGATGCTTGGCGTACCATGAACAAAAGTCATTTTGTGAGTGTGTCGCATTCATCAGGTTTTCTAAGCTTGTAATGCTGCTTTGGTTCCAAAACCCAAGGTGGTCTTGGCCACTGTATCCATACCTTTGTATGGATCCCAATATCTCCTTGGCGACCACTAGTCCAATCATAGCTGCAAGGGCTACAACCTATATGACTTCCTTGAGAGGATAAGAGTGCGGCGTTTATCGCATTGCACTTCTGTCGACCAGTGAATGCACAGGCGTCAGCAAGGCACCGAGTAATGGGCCTCAGCTAAGCATGCACAACTGTCCTTAGGTCTCACCAACCTCTTTTCCTCTTTAAGAGAAGATGTCCTCCTTATCTGACTCAGGTGAGGTAGGTCGGGAGATCTCGAACAGTGGTTTGGGTGAGCCGCCCGCAGCTTTCCTGGCTTTCAGGAGCCGAAGTGCCTCTGCAAGCTGGGCTTCCAAGCTGAACATTCTAGTATTCAGGGCCTTCAGGTCATCTTTCAGCTCCAGCTTGAGTTCCAGGAGGGAAGCCTGGAGTGTCTGTTCTGGGATGGGGTAGAAGGCATGCTTGGCCTCAAGCTGAATAGGACTGCGGTCCTGCGTGGGGGTTCGCAAGTTTTCGCCCATGTTATCCAAACGAAGGTCGCTTTTGGTTATACCGCTGTCGCAGGAGTCCGTCTTCTTGAGGGATGTCTGTGACTCATGTACCTTGGTCCTCTCTGGAAGGATCTCCATGGACTCTGCTTTGGAAACCTTGTTCCAATTGTCCGGCTTAGACATAGAATCCTTGAATCGACCCCAACCTTTGACCTTAGCAGGCTCAGAGTGCCGGATGCCTACAAAGGCAACAGAAGTCGGTGCCTGGAGCTTGGCCTTGTCCAAGGTGCCAGACATGGAGGAGGAGAAGGAGACAGACACACTTGGAATAGGTGTTGCTGGGCTTTCTGTTACTGTGACAATGCTGGTGGTCGCTATGACATCCTGATTGAAAGTAGGCTCCACACATATTGATCCTTTCTCCAGGTCATGTTCGGAGGCGTCTGTACTTCCAGCGGCTACACGGGCCTCCTTCTGCTGCCGAAAGCGCTGAAACAGCCGACGCACGGGGTGGTCTGGAGGGAGATTCAATGGAGCCTCGTTTTTTCGCCTTAAGCGTTCTTCTTCCTCCCGTTTCACGTCGCTGATCTTTCGAAACACAATCTGCCAAAGAAAAAGACCCTTCATCAACATACAAAAAGGCCTATATGTTTACATCATAACCACAGATCATAAGTCCAGTTATGTCAGTTTATACTGTCAGTGGATTGACATGAACACGGACTTCAACACATTTGTGCATACTCGAGACATACCTAGAATACAGAATCTCAATAAAATTGCATTATTAAAATGAATAGTGTTACTCCTTTTTCTGGTGGAACAGGTCTGCTAATAGATCATGTATTTCACCTCTCTAGAGGCTGTTAAGATATTTGAAAACCCTCGAGCAAAGCACCACGTCACAATCAAATGCCAAATACCAAAGGATGTGGATGTGTTATTCAGTTCCGTATCACTTCAATGTTTTGTTTGGATTAAAAGTCCTGCTCCTTTAGATAATGACTAACCAACATCTACACTTTAGCTTTGAATACATTTTTGAATGTATTCAATTCTCACATTTGGAGTAAATAAAATCCTCTTGAATGCATTTTAAGACATCTGTGAGCTTGATAAAGGTCAACAAAGAGAATATTGTAATAGCTCTGAAGTTCATATCTTGCCTGTGGCTCAACTGTTAATTTCTCATGGGGCTGTTATGCTAACATAGGCTTAGTCAGTTTTATGAACCAAGCACTCAAGTTAGTCATAAAACCCACTGAACGAAATTATTGCTGAGACCACTCTGGTCTTATTGCAGCTGGGATTGTTTTGCTAATATGATTCTTAATTCGACAATCCATCCAAGATGACAATGCTAAAATACATTTTAAATTAAGATGCTGGATTTTTGTAAGTATAACTAATTAACGTACTCTTGGATAAAAAGTACAAATATTACATAAACGTTAATAAAATAGGTAATCAAACTAGACATCAGACTAGGCTAAATAAAAATAAACTGTGTGGTTTTGTTTAGAACAAACAGATATTCAAATAAACATTAATTAGATATAATAAAGTGTCTCTCTTTGTAGATTGTCATTGTGTCAGGAGAAAGACTTTTGGCAACTACAGATCTTTCTGCCTTGCAGCTCTTACATTTTTAATCAAAAGCATAAAATATCTAGCCAGGTTGAAAGCAATGTTCTCTTTTCACTTCCCAAATCCCAGAAAGCCTTTTACTCAGGAATAGATTCCTCACTTTCCCATGTACACGGCCTTTCACAAGTCAGAATAAATGGTTTAAATGAATCAATAATAATAGACAATTTGGGGCATGAAAACTGTTCTTATTCTGCATATCAAATGCACTTCTGAAAGCATACTTCAGGAAACCACATACAGCTCTGAATAGTTTAAATTACAATTTTACTTTAACTGAACCCTTCACTACAGCTGCAACTAACTTGAACTACAACAATGTCCAAATGCAACAGCACACTTTTATATTTGCTTCAAATTTGCCTTTAAATCTGATCAATTAATATATATTAATATTTCTTGCTACTATTACCGAGATTTACACGAAATATGTTTTACAACTACCAGCCAACCATGCATGATGTTAGCGACATTTTACACTATTTGGGATTTGTATTTTATTTGTAAATATTGTATTTATAAAATATCCCAACATGTGCTGTTGGAGGAGACATAAAGCCAAATTTGGCAGTCCTGTCGGCTGTGGACCAAGGTGTTGTTCAGCACCACAAGGTGCACTTGAGCCAAATAGACTAGGTCGAAAGGGTTACACACAAAGGGCCAACTCTGGTGAAGGATCCACATGGCAAAAGGTCACCTTCTGTATCATGGGGAGGGGCGCAAAACATGTCAATAAGGCCAAGACTGCAGTGCAGCTTGTCCTGAGTTTGAACAGCCTGGAAACAAGTGAAATCCACAGTAGGAAAGTTACATTGTTTTAATGTCTAGTTTTCCATATCAAGCTTATTCACTTCTATATTGTACACATTCCTTCAGTCCCCGAAAAGTGAATGTTTATGAGATATTTGTCTATGAACTTTGTGTTTTTACAACTAGAAACATTTCCATTTCAATCTATCTATATCCAGTTTTTACCATTCTATATCCAGTTAAACATGACCCCTATCAGGTATTTTCTCATTAGTTCATTGTACACATTAACCTAGCACATAGTCCTCTGTCAATGTCTGGTATTGTGCCTAGACACAGGAAATGGTCTGGTAAAACAAGACATTTTTCTTACACATCCGTACAGTTCTAGGTAAGATTGATGCTATTGAGAGGGAGGCAGGCTGTCTACATTAATCATTTGAGTTTAGTTTAGCCCTATAAATATGCCCTCAGCTATTAAACACACTGCAGATGCAAGAGAAGGAAACTGTCACTACAACTTCAGTCAGCACGCACTGCTTTCCCCTGTCCACTCCGGCCACCCATCCCCCCTACTCTCTCAACATTCACTCTTTCGTCTTTTAGTGTACTCCATCCTTTCTGCCTCTTTAAGATGTGGTGGTTGGAATTATATAAGATGTGTCTTTGACGTTGTAAATAAACTATGCTGTCTCCCAGAGTACAAGGCTTGTGTTTTACTTGAGGTTTCACTTCATTTGCTTAATTAGGTTCATTATTTTCAGGGAGGTGTCTAATGTCTTGTGAAGATGAGGAAATGGTGTTGTTATTTATTTAGCTTCTTGGTTGCAGAGTTGCTGCCCGTAAGGGCGGGAAGAGAGCATAACGGCAGCTCAGCAGGTTTCTTCTCAGCAGTGGGTGTGCTGACACTGCAGGAACGGACAGAGGGAGATCAGATTGGGGCTTTGGGGGGTTTACATTAGCCTGTCAGGGCAGTGATTCAACTGTAGGTTTTATTGCACATGCAAACAGAATGTGGAACTGTACTTTCCAACCTTTTAAGTGTGTTAGTCAAATCAAATCAACATTTATTTGTATAGCCCTTTTTACAAGCAATGTCACAGAGGGATTCACATACGCCCATAGAACTGCCCCATAACCAACCTAAACCCTCAAGGAAGGCAAGGAAAACTCCCAGAAAAACTCACGTTGGTCACGGTTGGTGAAAGAGAGTTAGTCGGGGCTAATGGCACAGTACAGTTCATGAGTACCGTGTACCCGGTAATATTATTTGAGAATGCTTTTAACCATAAAATGTTGTATTTTATAAAATAAAAGTATTTTTATGTTGGTAAAGTATATTGTTGATTTATGAGACACAAACATTGATTTGCAGTTCAAAGTCCTTTGGTGCGGTGTTAATGAATAATTAAACAAATGATGCATTGTCAGATCGATAATACTGTAAATCAATGTCCCATCCATTTTATAGCTAAACTTCTTATCTAATTGGGGCACATGTTTGTTGTTTGCACATGTTCTACTGTCTCTTCCACCTCTCACTTGAATGACTAGGTGAATTATTCATTTAATTAGCCCATATGTCCCTGCCATCACAGAAGCAGTTTGTCTTACACTAAGCCTTTCAAATTATACAAACGCCATAGATGAGATTAAACTCTGGAGCTATTTGGGGTTTACGTCTATCTTATGGTCTCAGAGCAGTAACCAGAAACCCCACAGATGTTAAATCAGTTCCACATCTTTACTTCCTCAGCTTTGCACTGAAACCAAATTGCCAATATAATGAAACTGTCTAGATCACTTCTAGACTGTCTACTGCCTAAGAAATGTCCACTACCCTGCTCAGAACAAAGGGAAACCCTTGCTCATGTTTTTTTCGTTCCTGGAGGAACCATAGATTATACAGTTAGGTCCATAAATATTTGGACATTGACACAATTTTCATCATTTTGGCTCTGTATACCACCACAATGGATTTGAAATGAAACAATCAAGCTTTAAGTGCAGACTTTCAGCTTTAATTTCAGGGTATTTACATCCAAATCAGGTGAACGGTGTAGGAATTACAATACATTTTATATGTGGCCCCCCCCTTTTTAAGGAACCAAAAGTAATTGGACAATTGGCTGCTCAGCTGTTCCATGGCCAGGTGTATGTTATTCCCTCATGGGAGTTCGTTATTTCATTGACAAGGAGCAGATAAAAGGTCTAGAGTTCATTTCAAGTATGGTATTTGTGTTTGGAATCTGTTGCTGTCAACTCTCAATATGAAGTCCAAAGAGCTGTCACCATCAGTGAAGCAAGCCATCGTTAGGCTGAAAAATCAAAACAAACTTATCAGAGAGATAGCAAAAACATTAGGTGTGGCCAAATCAACTGTTTGGTACATTCTTAAAAAGAAAGAACGCACTGGTGAGCTCAGCAACACCAAAAGACCCGGAAGACCACGGAAAACAACTGTGGTGGATGACAGAAGAATTCTTTCCCTGGTGAAGAAAAACCCCTTCACAACAGTTGGCCAGATCAAGAACACTCTCCAGGAGGTAGGCGTATCTGTGTCAAAGTCAAAAATTAAGAGAAGACTTCACCAGAGTAAATACAGAGGGTTCACCACAAGATGTAAACCATTGGTGAGTCTCAAAAACAGGAAGACCAGATTAGAGTTTGCCAAAAAACATCTAAAAGAGCCTGTACAGTTCTGGAACAACATCCTATGGACAGATGAGACCAAGATCAACTTGTACCAGAATGATGGGAAGAGAAGAGTATGGAGAAGGGAAGGAACTGCTCATGATCCAAAGCATACCACCTCATCAGTGAAGCATGGTGGAGGTAGTGTTATGGCGTGGGCATGTATGGCTGCCAATGGAACTGGTTCCCTTGTATTTATCGATGATGTGACTGCTGACAAAAGCAGTAGGATGAATTCTGAAGTGTCAATGTGTTGTAATTCCTACACCGTTCACCTGATTTGGATGTAAATACCCTGAAATTAAAGCTGAAAGTCTGCACTTAAAGCACATCTTGATTGTTTCATTTCAAATCCATTGTGGTGGTATACAGAGCCAAAATGATGAAAATTGTGTCAATGTCCAAATATTTATGGACCTAACTGTATTTCGATAAACAGTAGCTATTCCAGCCCCAGTCTTTTTTAACCTAGACATGGATGCGACATTCATAAAATCAAGATGGCTGCGTTGAACCAATTCTTTTTTCCTTGAATTTGTTCGGAGGACTCAAGGGTTTAGCGTTAAAGCACTGAAGCATTGCTTTGTTTACATATTTTCTCTTATGGTTTTCACTCTTGAGAATAGTTACGAGATTGCCTACCAGATGTTAACTTCTGTAATCTTTTTTGTCATGCCAAGATACAGTAGATAGATGGATGGATGGAGATAAATAGATAGATGTACACTTCACAGAAAGGTTACATTAACTACCATGTAACTACATGTCAATTCCTATTGTAACAACATTGCAGTTACATAGGAACTACTTTTTTGCAGTTTTTGTGCACATTAGGCGCACACCCGTTACCTTCAGGATTTCTTATCAATCCTAATTCAAGTACTAAAGTTTATGATGGCCTAAAGGGGTGGGAGTATTACAACTTTATTTTGTGTTTTCAGTGATTATTCATGGTTACACTGAATTGTCTTGACAAGATGATGAAAGGTGTGTGCGTGTGCCTAGGGATCCAGACACTGTAATTGTAGGTGTTTCACTCTACAATTATCATCAGTAAGATCAAATACACAGGTAACTAATTCCTCAGGAATTTCTCACCTCAGAGAGAGTGTGGGGCTGGCTTGGTCAAAGCATTAGGTAAACAAATAAATCCCTGGTAAAATGTTGCATCATCAAATGCTATTTTATTTAATTAAGTCAGTTGAGACAAGAGACCTTGAAAGATCTAATATCAGCCATCTGTTTTCAAAATTATATTGTAAATTATTTCACTGGTCAGTGTTACACAGATGCTTGGCCACGTGTTGCTAAAACTGGAATCAGCTTTTTTTTATGTGACTCCTACGATCAAGGTATGTACACTGTATATAAGAGGTTGTTTGGGACATTTCTTGTGATTTAAGTACTGGGACCCTGGATATTGGGGAATTCCTAGTTGCAAATGCACTGCACTTAACCATTGTTTTTACTTGACATGCATTTAAGAATGAAAGTGCATATTTTGTGTGTTTAGTTTGGCTAATGTGAGATCTATTACAAACTAAATAGTGCCAAAGATACAGTCGAATCAATGGTCTATGTTATTGGGCTGGCTATGGTCTACAAAATATGTTGGGATTCATTAAATCTAGTTAGACCTTGTTAGATGATGTGACTAACCCAACTTGATGATTAAAACTATGACCTTAGACCTCTAAAGATCTACAAGTCAAGGGCATATTTAGGACCTGCTGCCTCCCTAGTTCTAATTACGGAGACATAGTACTTTGGGGGCTGAGAGTACATTGATTACCTCTCCCCAGAGGAAATCCCCCTAGCATTTCATGTCTGTATAAGGTATCTTATCTATATTAAATGTATGAATCATTTAACAAAACGATTCTCAGTGTTGTTCTGGGTTTCCAGTATGTCCTAAACCAGTTAACAGTGAGGCTATTTGAGCCTTGACTCAGTACACCTCCTGTTTTTAGAACTCACATCGTTAATATGCTGTGGTAAATTCAGAGGGACCTTCATTTTTGAGATACTGTATCTATATATATATATTACATATAATAACAATTGACAAGCCGTTTTCAGAGGCTGCTTGGAATACATATATTAGATTACAGTTTACACACCTTTCTCTCTCTCTCTCTCTCTCTCTCTCTCTCTCTCTCTCTCTCTCTCTCTCTCTCTCTCTCTCGCTCTCGCTCTCGCTCTCGCTCTCGCTCTCGCTCTCTCTCTCTCCTTTACTCAAGTTACCTCAAACCAGTCATTTGATATTCAAGGCAGCATTATTGATCGTATTGCCAGAGGCAGCCCTCCAAGAGCTCATTGACAGCAAGTACTTTACAGCAACGAGCACACTTTCCCACTGAGTACAGACACAGCATCAGTTTTCAGGTAAGTGTAAAATTTGAGCTCATAATAACATCAGTTTTCACATCACACCCACACAATATGCCAAAAGATCAGCTAGACACAATTCTAAATGACATTCAGCACTTAAAATGTCAACATTGGTGAAAGTGCTTCACGATTTCCCCGTACAGCTCTATTCAGCTCTTATGTTTGGAATACAGGTATGGTTTTGCTAAAACTGACTGATGTATTTCTATTTATTTAGTCATATTCAAAGAGGAATTGTCAGCCTATTATTCTTCTGTGTCTTAATTCAACAGTTGGCAGGACAGGGAAATGGACACAGTGGGACTGTGTGCAGCACTCATTTACATTCAAGCCTTTCATCAATATTCCTCAATTGCTAGCACACTCACTAGTAATCCTGAACAGCATCCGTAGATGTGCCCTTTATTTCATTTCCCCCACAGAGGCTCAGCTGTGTGATCCATGACCACATGTTTTTCCGCAGACACGAGCACACTATTCTTTATGTTGGCAGTCTTTATTGTATTTCATTTGTGAGCATCCCTCAATTTGAACCTAATGACAGCAATTAGTGTTCAACACAGCCCTCCACCTGATCCACTGCCATTCTCAGAGAAGCATTAAAATAATGTTTCATCAGAAGACCTCATGTTTGGAAAAGCTTGTGTAAACATTTCTGAAACGGATTACAATGTTTTACACGTACAAAGTATCTCAGGACTATAGTAAAACAGTACTAAGCAGCACATAATCAAATATATATTTGAATATCACTGTTATTTTAAAGGATCCTTTAAGTGGGTTTTTTAGACATGAGTGAAAACAGAGCATCGATGAAGCCAAGGTTACATATTGGAGAGACATGAAAACCGTGAATTAGATGAGAAAAATGTTTCTCTGTGAGGCAGGGAGAACGGAAATATTCAACGAGAGAGAAGATGCAACTCAAAAATAATACTCACTCTCTTTCGCAAGTTGTAGGTAAGCAGCAGATTCCGAGAAAAATGGTTTGAGAAGGCGGTGTAGAACTCCAGAACCTTTTGCAAAGCATCTCTTTTGATGACGTGGAGGTCACAGTAGGTCAATGCACGCACGTTGGCACATGCTTGAGCAAGGGTCACTTCCTTCCAGAACACATCTCCAAAAACATCTCCCTTGCCTGTAGGAGTAGAAAAAAGAAAAAAAAATCATAAAATAAGTTGCTTGTATGACCTAACACCAAGGGGTTATTCTCTAACACAAGCCCATTGGACAAGTAGTTCCATAATTCAGTGGAATATATACAAAGTCAATTTCTCAAAGAACAGACCACCCACTAAAATAAATGTCAAAGATTTATTGAAGACATGAATGAGAGATGGAGATGGAGAGAGAAGGTAAAAGTGTTTGGGGTGCAGAAATGTATGTCGCTGGCAAATCATGCCAGCGACAGACAAAGCACCTTATATACTTTCAAACACACCTAAAGTTTTGCATCTACATTTCTGAGCCAAGCCCAACTGACTGGACAATGAATCCCTTGTAACGTCCGAGACTGGACATTCAGAATACATGGAGGAGAAAATGTCTTCACGTCAGAAGACACACCTTTAAAAAGACACACTTTGAGAGACAGTGTGAGAGGGCACTCAATCGTAGCACAGGAACATCTGGTTTCTGAGCATTGAATATTGCAGCACCCAGACCTGTTCAGCCAAAGTCTTATACAGAAAGTTCAAGGAGAAGAACCAGACTCCTCTGGCTAGGAAGCTGATGGCAGATGATCCGTCTGGTCAGGTGAAATATACACAAGTGGCTTCAGAGAGCAGGAAAGTGGAGGCTTGTTGATGGAATTGGTAAATGTTGGATTTAAAAGACAAGATACTATATACTCATCTTAAAGATGTCCTGTGTTTCCAGGATAGATCTAGTAGGTTAACTGACTGGGATAATTAAGCAGGGATAGAAATGGGAGCAGGAACTACATGACAGACAATTACTTCATTTGGCAAAAATGTGGAAACAAATGTAAAACAAAAGTTATTCCAAATATCTTAGAATTGAGCTACTAGAATCTTCTAGGAGTGACTGTAGTCTGAAAACACTCAAATGATACATAATCTGCTCCCATGGTTGCCGCTCCAACCGACATATGACTGTCAGAAACAGCACAGCTCCCAGACATGTTGCATTTGATCAACTCCTTGGAACAAACAAACACAACCTCCAACTGGCACAAACATTTTGACATCCAATGCTTTGTGCACAGTACACTGCCCTGGTTCATTGTGTTGTGAAATGCTAAATCAGCCCTTTATCCATGTATCATAAACATACAAGCACAAAAAATATCAACGCCTTTTTGGTTAAGAAATGTGAAACTGTACCATACAGCTCTTACTCATTCACTCCTCTGGGACATATACATACGGTAAAAGGTTATGTGTGGAAATCGAATATCTCAAACTACAATACAGTAGAATGGCTCAATTAGGTGAGTGCTACAGTACAGTGCATGTGGTGAATTGTATGCTTGCTTAGTTTGAACAGACACAATAGAACTAGTAAAATAAAATTGTGCTTGCATATTCCTAATCCTAAATGTTAATTTGGAAAAAGAGGATTCAAAGCTACAATATTACCAGCATATGGAAGGTGACAAGCTGGTAATAGCTGTGACAACTACCCCCAAAACACGAAAACGATGAAGAAAAAAAATGATAATAGACTATCCAGTGAAAACTATATCAATCATTCGGTAACACTTTATAATAAGTCAACGCTTTTTGGCATTTACAAAGTGTTAACTAATAGTTAGTTAATCCTTTATAAAACATTTTGAAACATTAACAATACATTATTAAATAGTTAATAAGCTTATTATTAAACACTATGTTGATCATTAATAAACACTGTTAAAAATTATGTATTTTATTCATAATACAATTCATAAGGTGTTTGATAACTGCATTATCATACTTTATAGACAGCTTGTTAATATAGTTGCAAACCAGTAGTTTAAAAGGTGTTAATGGTACATGAGCTGGTATAGAAAGCATTAGCAAATGGTGAACAAACCATTTACATTACCTTTATAAAGCATGAGTAAATAACTAACAACATATTTACTTATGTCTTTAATTAATGTATGCCAAGTCGAATACAGGATGTACACTATGCTTTGCAGATATCTTAACAACTATTTTATAAAGACTTACTAATGATGCAACTTCTGATTAGTAATGCAAGTTATAAAGCATTTACTAACTGTTAGTTAAGGCTTTTGCGTGACCTAATCTAAAGTGTGAACTATTTATGCCTTATTAAGCATTTATAGAAAGACTATAGGCCTATAGATGTTGTGTTTTTGTTCTTTAGAAGAAATAGCTGTTAATTTATTTACCTGGGTAATAAAATAGTATTTTATTTCCATTAAGAAGCAATACAGTAGAATTGGTATAAAAGTTGGTTACCCAAAGCTGTATTTTATTTTCAAAAAATGGCTGTAATAAACTGCAAATGTTTAGCTAGCTACTCCTCGACAGGTCTGCAAACGCCTTTGAAAGCAGAGATCTGTTAAAACGTTTGTTAACCGAGACCGTAGGTCGAGGGTTACAAACAAACAAATCGTTTTAACAAATTGAGGCGACAAAGCGTTTCCTGACCTGTCGAAGAGTAAACATTTGGTTTCTTATATACTAACGCTACAACAATATGTGGGAAGATCCCAAATCAAACACTGCGAATCTGGAGCAGACGCCATCTTGTCGGAGCAATCAGCTGCACTTGTACTGGTGACGTCACTACATCTCCAAGGCAACATATCAACAACTCTTTTGAGAACGTCTTCTGATCCAATAAGAACAGCATATTGGTTCAATTGCAACAACAGTACGAGCGTTCTGATTGGCTAATGGGTAGTCATGCCAGCCGCGTATTAAGTCTTTATATTCTATGCGCGTATTGACCTGCGGTCTGATAACGCTACGTATTCTTATTGCCCTCCGCTGATGTCATCTTCAAAATGAGCGAGATCGAGGGGTTTTACTATCCAGATGACAATGAAGACATCAACAGCGACGAGGAAATTCTTAACTTCCTAAAAGAGCAGAAAAGCGTGAACACAGAGATATAAACGACAAGCGCTAGGCAGATTGCTAGGTTTGGTTGCTCAGATTTCAGATTGGTTGCTAGGTACAGTACTGTAGGTGCTAACACCTGAAACACACCGTGTGAAGACTTGAGTAGAGCTGAACAAAACCACGGTTTTAAATGAAAAGAGCTAAAAATGCCATATAATAAACAACTTACTAACCTCGACCGTTCGGTCATGCCGGGAAATATCAAACTGAGGTTATAACGTATCGACCGCTGTCACTCTCGGCTAGTAGAGCTAACTAAGTACTGTAGTTAGTAAGACACATGCCTGTCATTACTTCAATAAAATAGTAATTTTGTGTATCACATTGTGTTGTGTCTGTTTCCTTTTGAGAAACCTATGTTCAGCCTTTGTGAATGTGAGGTTCGAGAATGGACAAGAATACCTTAATAAATAACTTATAAATGTTTAATAAGGCATAGATAGTTCACACTTTAGATTAGGTCACGCAAAAGCCTGAACTAACAGTTAGTAAATGCTTTATAACTTGCATTACTAATCACAAGTTGCATCATTAGTAAGTGTTTATAAAATAGTTGTTATGATACCTTTGTGAATGTGAGGTTTGAGAATGGACAAGAACACCTTAATAAATAACACAAAAGCCTTAACTAACAGTTAGTAAATGCTTTATAACTTGCATTACTAATCACAAGTTGCATCATTAGTAAGTGTTTATAAAATAGTTGTTAAGACATCTGCTAAGTATTAGTGTACATCATGTATTCGACTTGGCATACATTAATTAAAGACATAAGTAAATATGTTGTTAGTTATTTACTCATGCTTTGTAAAGGTAATGTAAATGGTTTGTTCACCATTTGCTAATGCTTTCTATACCAGCTCATGTACCATTAACAGATTATAAACTACAGGTTTGCAACTATATTAACAAGCTGTCTATAAAGTATGGTAATGCAGTTATCAAACACCTTATGAATTGTATTATGAATCAAATCCATAATGTTTAACAGTGTTTATTAATGATTAACATAGCATTTAATAATAAGCTTATTAACTATTTAATAATGTATTGTTAATGTTTCAAAATGTTTTATAAAGGATTAACTAACTATTAGTTAACACTTTGTAAATGCCAAAAAACGTTGACTTATTATAAAGTGTTACCAATCATTCCAAAGAGGAAGCTCTAATAGTAGGTAAGGGACAGGACCTGACACAGAACCATGGCTGTGCTACTTGCGGCTATGTAATAATAGTATTGCTCCCTCAGAGACCATTTTGTTTGGGTGATATAACACCAGTTCTCCTGTGCCTCAGCTACACACCCATTGCAATTTGTGAGTTAAGATGTTGATATTTGCTCCCAGTCAGGATGCCACACTTCAGAGGCGTTGTTAGACATAAAACTCTACTGGGGCACAGGCCCCTATATATTTTTCGCATTCATTTGAGCACAAATACTGTTTTTTTAAGTTTCATGTAATATTGTTTTTATGTTTTAGTCAAAATAAGATGATCGGTAGGCCTATCATTTAGAAACTATCTTTAGTTTTATAATGTTTTCTTAGCCTACCTCAATTCTAACTTGTGTGCGGAGTCTGACACCTGGACTTCTGTGTGCTGCAGTGGCTATTAGGCAAGCTCAGAAGTGTGCGCTGACATGGAATTCTGCATGCATCGGTTTGTGTTTTCCGTTAAACAGTTTTACAAGCTTTGATTGGGATACTGCGTAAATTTTTTCTGGGATTATTAATCTAAATTAATGCACTGACTAATAAAGTAAATTGTTAAAACTCAAACTTTAGATTTTACTGGGGCACAGCAGATTTATACTGGGGCACGTGCCCTAGTAAAAAGGGTCTAATGACGCCCTGCCACACTTGTATCTTGGATGTCGTCATCTCCAAGTCTGGCAATAGCACATTGATCGACACAAAGGTTCCATCATGTTTGAACAGTGCAACACTCCTGAAGTTTGCGGACGACACCACCCTTATTGGGCTCATCTCTGGTGGAGACGAGTCTGATTATAGGTGGGAAGCGGCCAACCTGGTGACCTGGTGCAGCCAGAACAACTTAGAGCTCAATGCTCTTAAGACAGTGGAGATGGTTGTGGACTTCAGGAGGAACACAGCCCCACTCACCCCCATCACCCTGTGTGACTCCCCAGTCAACACTGTGGAGTCCTTCCGCTTCCTGGGCACTATCCTCTCCCAGGACCTCAAGTGGGAACTGAACATCAGCTCCCTCATCAAGAAAGCACAACAGAGGATGTACTTCCTTCGGCAGCTGAAGAAGTTCAACCTGCCAAAGACAATGATGGTGCACTTCTACTCAGCCATCATTGAGTCCATCCTCACCTCCTCCATCACCGTCTGGTACGCTGCTGCCACTGCCAAGGACAAGAGCAGACTGCAGCGTATCATCCGCACTGCTGAGAAGGTGATTGGCTGCAATCTGCCTACCCTCGAGGACCTGCACACCTCGAGGACCCTGAGGCGAGCGAGGAAGATTGTGGCCGACTCCTCCCACCCTGGACACTCCCTGTTTCAGTCACTCCCCTCGGACAGAAGGCTGCGGTCCATCAGGACCAATACCTCACGCCACAAAAACAGTTTCTTCCCTTCCGCTGTTGGCCTCTTCAACAAGGCCAAGGGACCACACTGACTCTAATGACTTCTTGCTTAAAACACACTGCTTTTTGCACTGCATTACAAAATGGTATCTTGTACATTTGTATCTTTTGTAATATTTGTATTTTTGTATTTTTATATTGTAATTTACGGCAACTTATATTTTATTTTATTGTATATTTAATTCTATTCTAATCCCACTTAGTACTGCTAGTTTATGTACCCTTAGTATAGATAGTCCACATATTTACATTTTAGGTATATGTTTATTGTATGCACCTTCCTGCCAAAGCAAATTCCTTGTCTGTGCAAACTTTCATGGCGAATAAATCCCATTCTGATTCTGATTCTGATTCTGAAAAGGCCGTTAACTCACCCAGAATTGCCACCACCTCATCATCCTGAATGACCTCCAAGGACCCGGACACGACAAAGCAAAGGCTGTCCACGCTTTCGCCTGCATGGTAGATGAGGTCCCCTGGGGCACAGTGGATAGTCTGGAACTCCATTGCCAGGGCTCGGAGGCATCCATCACTGGCCAATCGGAAAGCTGGGTGCTCTTTGAATACTTTCCGGTTGAGATGGACACAGATATCTGCCCTCATGTCCTTGGGACATATCTGCAACACCTGAAGAGGGGAGGGTGGGTGGGGAGAAATAAAGGAAATAAAGTGAGAGAAGTTGTCCCTGATACTGCTATACAATAAAACTATTCCCCTGGAGGCAAATCCTACATACATTAACACAAGTATTTCAAAGTATAGGACAAAAGTCAATGGTGTGAACTTGTGCGCTCAGACCATGCCTAATTGAAATGGGCAACAGCAACAGAAATGTTCTTAAAACGTGGGTAGTGGACTTCCTGTCATCGTCATGTGATGACATTAAGTAACCAAAATAATACCCTGTAAGACAAAGCACACACAATTGACAATTCTTTAGAGTTTTATGTTGTATGTATGTACAACATGTCACTTCAAAAAGAGAACATTTGAAATATTCTTGGTGTATTGGATGGGTGGACTGGTTGCGGGACAAAGGGTTTTGGGCTGGCCTAATATTAGTCAAATACACGCTCTTATACTTGAAAATATTTAAATAATATGAACATTTTATGCAAAGTGTTTAGGTTTGTGTGGATTGTTCATGCTGCTTTGTATATTTAGCCAAAAGACTTCTGATACTAACAAGTAGTGCAAAGCAAATACATCTCACTCACTCCAACAAAGAAGAATAAAAAAGATGTCAATAAAATAATCATGCTTGTATCAATATTGTAGACCAGGACACCTACATAAAGCTTCATAAGCCAATCAATAGGATGAAACCCTGTGCTTTGCACTCTTTGTGTAAATATCAAAGGTCATCAAGCTGCTTTTGGCCACATCAAACTGCTGACTCAACTTTTTACTTACAAAAATGCACCCCCTCTATTCATAGACCTACACCACAATGAATCCCACATAATAACCACTATGTACCAAAAAAGACCTGGGCAAAGAGTAAACGATGTCAGGTTGTTTGTGCACTTCTGGGACAATACCATGTGCTGCATGATGTCAGTCTTTTTGAATCAACTTAAGTTTTGCTCAGGTCTGCTACCTAATACCACGTTAACACAAACCAAGTGTGCAAGCTCTAGCATGCAGTAAAAGCCAACATGGGAACAGCATGCAAGGTAATGAATATCTGGCTTACAGTTTGAGATACCTTTTCAGTATCTATGCCCCGAGACATGGACCAGGTGGATGCAATGTAGTCCATAACTCTTTCACTCAGTCCCTTAGGCACTTGGTAGAGCTTGAGGAAATCCCGGACACTGTTCAGCATCTCGTGGTAGCGATTTGTGTTGGCATACATCTGCTGGAAGATTGTTGTCACATTTCCAAAGATAGTGGCATACAGCAGGGCTGGGGAAGATAAGGATGATATGACATGACTGAGAAGGTGGGTTAAGCAAAGATAGGAATTGAATGAAATGGTTATCATTTTATTATACTAAGTAAAAATGACAAGGATTATCACGTATTAGTAATCACTATATGTCAATTGATTTATTTAATAGTAAAGGAGTAGTGCACTCTTTAACTACAGTGTTGAAAGAATTTAGGGGGAAATGTCTTCAAAACATAATTGAATCCTAATTTCACAGTATGCCAATTGTTTTTTTTTAAGTAACCTTTTTTGAGAACTCAACTGTCCAGTAGTCAGACAAAAATATTGTTACCATATGCCAGACTTCAGTTGTCATTGAAATGCTACAGTGACAGTGTCACTGTAGGTCAGCAGTAGAACAATACAGGCATCCATAACAAGAATAACAAAGACAAGGTGACAAACAGTTTGTATTCTAAGAATCAGAATCAAAAAGGGTTTTATTCAACATGAAATACATTCAACATATAGGATGCATAAATCTTAAATAAGTGGTGTACAAGTCTAACTATACTAAAGGTACAAAGTCTAACTAATACTAAGGGGCTAAAGTATGTCAAAATGTAGAATAAAATAAAATATAAAATAGCTATAATATACAATATAAAAATACAGAAATACAAATAGGACAGGGTGTCATTGTGCAGATAAAGTGTTAAAGTCAGTGTGAGCCCTTGGCCTTGTTGAAGAGGCCAGCGACGGATGGGAAGAAACTGTTTTTGTGGCGTGAGGTTTTGGACCTAATGGACCGCAGCCTTCTGCCGGAGGGGAGTGGCTGAAACAGAGTGTGTCCAGGGTGGGAGGAGTTGGCCACAATCTTCCTCGCTCGCCTCAGGGTCCTCGAGGTGTGCAGGTCCCCGAGGGTTCACCTTCTCAGCAGTGCGGATGATACGCTGCAGTCTGCTCTTGTCCTTGGCAGTGGCAGCAGTGTACCAGATGGTGATGGAGGAGGTGAGGATGGACTCAATGATGGCTATGTAGAAGTGCACCATCATTGTCTTTGGCAAGTTTAATTTCTTCAGCTGCCGTAGGAAGTACATCCTCTGTTGTGCTTTCTTGGTGAGGGAGATGTTGTTCAGTTCCCACTTGAGGTCCTGGGAGAGGATAGTGCCCAGGAAGCGGATGAACACACAGTGTTGACGGGGGAGTTGCACAGGGTTATTGAGGTGAGTGGGGCTGTAGTCCACAACTATCTCCACTGTCTTAAGAACATTGAGCTCTAAGTTGTTCTGGCTACACCAGGGGCCTCATGTATAAACGTTGCGTACGTACAAAAAGCTTGCGTACGCTGGTTTTCACGCACACTTTGTGATGTATAAAGATTTACTTGACGTAAGAATGTGCGGGCCGTCACAGAAAGTTTTGAGCAGACGTGAGAATGTGCGGACCGTCCGCAAAGTCTTGTCTGGCTCTGTAACATGGCGAATTCTAACTGAAAAGTGCCGAAACTCACCAAACATTACAAAATAAAGTTTCCACTACAGTTACTGTCATACTTCTATGACGTTGACTATTCCAAAAACATAAAAAATTTGATGGATGATCACATCAAAATGCCAAAACGGGAAATGATATATATAGGCTACTGTTTAATCCGCCATCACAACGACAAAATCACTCAGGATATGCATGTCGCGCTAACCCTATGGCTGCCATGCTGTTACCATGGGCCACCACTCGTTTCTTACTTTCAAGTTTTACATCGGACCATTTTTTTTCTTAATTTCTGCCGCCATGGTCCGGTTCTCAGAACCCACAGCATTTACGGCCCTAAAATAATAATAATGATTTTATTTGTAATGCACTTTACATTTAGCTAAATCTCAAGGTGCTACAGGTTAAAAACAAGAAAGGTCGCAAATAGTGACAGTTTTCCACTCCGCCGAGTTTCTTTTGTCACTAATACCTGATGACAGGCCGCCAAACAGGACACATTTTCTCGCCTCCACCTCTGTTGTCAGAACCTCGATCTCACAGTCTGTGAATGTTTTCTTTTTTGCGTGTTTAGCCATTTTACCGTATTTCTTCGAATAAAGGCCGCGGCGTTTATTAAATAACGTTCATTTTTGGGGCGGCGTTTATTCGAGGGCGGCGTTTATTTGAAGAAATACGGTCATTCAGACAAAGAAATGACCTCAGGAGCGCATTTATGGGCCATCTGCATTTTCATTTATGGGAGGAGGCAAGGCGGGGTCAGTGGCTCGTTCATGTGCGGTCAATCTCATGTTGATTGTGATTTATAAAGGAAAGGTGCGCAGGACCTGGTGTACGACCGGTTTTATACATGTGAATATTTCTGTGCGTAGGTACTTTTCGAGTTTTGGCCGTACGCCATCTTCTGGTATGAAAGCTGCACAATCTTTTATACATGAGGCCCCAGGTCACCAGGTTGTCAGCTTCCCACCTATAGTCAGACTCATCCCCACCAGAGATGAGCCCAATGAGCCCAATCCGCAAACTTCAAGAGTTTGACGGACGGATGACTGGAGGTGTAGCTGTTGGTGTACAGGTAGAAGAGGAGAGGGGAAAGAACACAGCCCTGAGGAGATCCGGTGCTGATGGACTGGGAGTCAGAGACTTGTGTTCCCAGCTTGACGCACTGCTTCCTCTCAGACAGGGAGTCTGTGATACACCTGCAGGTGGAGTCGGGCACGTTCAGCTGGGAGAGCTTGTCCTGAAGCAGGGTGGGGATGATGGTGAGAGGGATGAGAGGGTCTGTGATGGATTTGAGGTGTGCCAGCACCAGGCGCTCAAAATACTTCATTACCACAGAGGTCAGGGCTACGGGTCTGTAGTCATTAAGTCCTGTTGGCTTTGACTAAGGCTATAAACAAGGTTGGGGTAGTCAAGAGACAAAGCTTGGAAAAGAATACTTTCAGATTTAGTTAGGAAAGTAGACAGAAATATGACAGAAACAAAGAGCTTCTCTGACAGCAGATGTCCATCAGTGTCAAACACACTTTGCCGTGTGCAAGCGTTTAGGCCACAGCGTGGATATTCCGGATGTCCCCCCTCTGGGAGTTTCATTTCCTCCTTCAGAATTTTGCAGTCAGCAGAATCATAAAGGTCCTGGGTACCTCGAAGAAACTATGAGCATCTACTAACAAATCATAGGCTCCTGACCATTCCTGATGTTGCTCTCTTTAACGACAATAATAAATGAAACAACAATAGGTTTCCTCCTGATGGAGGAAGAAGAAATGTTTATAAACTGTAGTGCCAAATGCTGAAGTTGAAATAGCCTTGCAAGAAATCATCCATTAAGATACAAAAGACCTTGAGGAAAGCAATCATTCTTTCCACTGCTGCAGTATGAGACATGATGTCCCATCAATGGTAGGAACATACATAATGATGCTATGCATTTAAATCACGTTACAGAAGTATCATATATCTATTTACAGAAACTACTTTTTAATTTCCATTTTAGTTGATAGGGGTCCAAGTGCTTATTCCAGATCAAACGAGAAGGCGTCAACCTCAATTTGAATGTCTCACTGGAATGCTGAAATGGAAAATCTTTAATAGCCTACTGCCCCAGAGATAACAATGGACAGTAACTATGTTTGAACTAAATTGTTGCATAGTGCTATTTAGATCCTCCTACTGATTTAATCCTTTTGCCAATTTTGAGTTCATGTTTTATCAATTCCATCATGGGAAAGAAAGGCTCTGTCAATGATCGATGACAGCCAACATCACTCACTTCTAGCATAATTTTCGTATCAAGCTATATATGTACATAGAAAACCAGAACCACTGGATTGGACCTGCTTCTGTGCACATTTGAAATCACTGTTTATAGATGATGCACTTGATCTTATAATTTATTACATGAAAAGATCTATTAAGTCAATGGCTATTTCGATGGAAACTAATAGAGTTTGGATTGTAAAGATTGGTAGCTATCCATGCACACACAAACTAAGTCATTGGGTTAAATGATAGTCTAACAGTATGAAGCAATGTGCCCACCATGCATAAGTGGATGTGGCCATTGACCCCTTATCACTAGAATAACAGCATGAGAAAGGACCTGCCTAAGCCACAATAGGAGTCATTTTTCAAAGCAGACCAGCAATATAAACTACGTCGAGCCCAGATCAAA
This sequence comes from Osmerus eperlanus, assembly GCF_963692335.1. Classification (NCBI taxonomy): domain Eukaryota; kingdom Metazoa; phylum Chordata; class Actinopteri; order Osmeriformes; family Osmeridae; genus Osmerus; species Osmerus eperlanus. The sequence continues at coordinate 11,468,776 of NC_085023.1, forward strand.
CGCGTGGGCAAAGAACAGATTTGGTTCTCAAGCTGAGTGGCTCCAACAGCCAAAGAGACTAAAATAGCAGGATCCCCTACTGCTGATTCAACACTGTACTGTTCTGTACAAGACTTCAAAGTACATCCATGGCATTATGAGCCACCAAGAAAGATATGTTATGAACAGGCCTCCAAACAAATATTCGGAAACTACGCCTGAAGACAGTACATCAAAATATGTTTTTCTTTTCTTTGTTTGAATGTGTCGGGCATATGATAATGCACACAGAGGGTGTAATGGCAATAATGAGTATACATACTGTAGATAATCATTATCAGTTAATAGCAATTAAAATAGGACTTTTATACTGCAATAAGATAGATCAATAATTTATTTTACAGCACTTGTATTTCCAATCGGAAAAAATATGTTTCATTCTTGTTTTACTTATTTGCAACATAGTCCTAGAGTAATGAGGACATTGTGTATTTTTCAACTTTGTTAGATAAAGATGTTCTTGCATGAGTTTATCCTGCATGCCGTTTGAAGCCGACAGTATGTGACAGAATATTAAATCATCACGTTGACACTGTCTGTGATTGAAGGTGAAGATCAGACGACACAAAGGTCCATTTGACTGCAGTCATTCACACAAGTTGTGCGCTCTCACTCACTCTCACTCTAACTTCTCAGTAAACAACTCTGTGGTTTTAATCTACTTGGCACACAACATCTCCAGTGTCTCTTCCACACACGGACAAACAGACAGATAAACAGACAAGCAGGCAGAGAGACACAGTTTTTCCACCAATCACATCTTGCTTTAAGGTGCTTGTGACTTGACTTGGAGGCATGCCACGGTGCTAGCTCACGGTGGTTGGACTGGAAGGCAACACCTGGAGTGTGTATGGATCAAAGGCATCTGGTGCCTGCTCTGTTCTGTGTATGTAGTGGTCTGTTGGTGCTGAGGTCCTAATTAGCCCTGCTGGAAGGGACTGAGAGGGAACAAGCCTCCCTCATCTTTTAATCATACTTAGATGAAGGTAGTAAACCTGTGTGTTTGTTTGTATGTGAATATGTGTGTGTGCGTTTGTTTGTGTGTGCGCACATGCATTCATGTGTGAGCATATTGTGCATTTTGCCGGAAAGAGAAGTGTATATAGAGAAATCAATGTTGTGAATTTAATAATCCAATATTTATTCCCCTGAAACATTGTACAAGCATGTACAGTACATGGAACTATGAACAGTCATTCCAGGAGGACTCTTCATTATGCGCCTCCAGAGTGAATTAAATATGAATAGAATAGATATAGAAAGATTTCATGATGCAAACTGTATGTGTGATTGTGTATTGGAACAGAGTGGTGTGTGTGTGTGCTTGCTTGCATGCAGGTGTGTGTCTGGGATATCAGAAATGTACCCATCTGATTCTCAAAGCACACTCTGAGTGAACTAAACCCTATTTCCCCTGCTATACTAGTGACATTCTTGGATTTTGATCTTTGCAATAATGTTTTAACAAAGAATATTCAACCGCCTAAATGTATATATATTTCAACCAAACCGTTTGCTGAACATTAAGCTTAAATTAATATTCTAATTATTGTGTATGCTTGAAGTGGTGGTATGGTTTGGATACAACTTTATAGTTAGGTTTTGGTTGATGATTAATCTTACATCTTTCAAATCCCCCCTGACAGTAGGTGTTCACTAGTTGGAACACTGTAATTTCTTGTAGTCCTCCACTACTGACTGAGAGCTCCTGAGGTCAGCAATAAATATGTAGTGTTGGGTCACTCTGAGAAGATTATCATGGTCTCAAGGAGCCTCCATTCCTGCAAGTCGGGCTAATTTTAGATTACTCACAGCTCAACCTGTTTTCAGTAACAAGACTTCTCAACCTCACTTCCGTCACTGAAAATCTCAGAATCCCTCCGCAAAGCCAGTCAGTCTATAAATCAGATTGTGTTAGCTGTGTTAGGAAGATATTGTGTTGTATAATATATTTGTAAACAGCTGCAGCATTTGAAGGTAGTTAAAGACAGTTGTCGGAAACCAATGCCCCAGGCCAGCTGTTGCCATAGCAACAGGACAGATGTATAGCCCTCCACTGTCGTCGCTGTGATCTTCGGCTGCCAACACCGATCCACCGCAGAACGGTAAAAATAGAACACAGGACATTTATATTTTATAGTGAAAAGACATAGATTAGGCTTCAGCCGTGTAGAGGAGTCCCCTTTGTGTTCTGCTTATGTTCTTTGAAGATCATCAGATTTTTATAACACATGAGACAACTTTTGTTGTGTCAGCTCCTTGAAGATATGATTACGCACACTCCTTTGAGCCCTAACTCAGAGTAGGCCAACAGCTTACTATTTCCCACTGGCTCTGACAAAGTTTGACAGAAGTCTCTCTTCACCATGGAAACCAGGGTTGAAGAACAGCTGAAAGAGCTGGTAGCTAGGTGGAGAGTGACTGCAGAGGGATTGCGGGGAGAGTTGCGCTAAATTGATCCAGGCAGTGCCTGTTTTTCGCCCCTGGGTTTTGTTCTACAGCTACTCTACTCAGAGGCATACATAACAGATCTATCTTTTGTGCTCTACATTGCATGAGTCTGCGTGTCGTAAATATTCAGGTTCCTGTCTTGTCAGAGCAGAAAACAAGGCAGGCGGAATATCGGTGATCTCGAAAACGGGTGTGATTGTTATAGCTGTCTCAGGAGATGGAGCATTACAGTAGGGTACTGCATTTGTTTTAGAAACCTTGTTTTAATAATCTTAATCACACCTGTGTTGTGTATAATGTACTTCTACATGCATCTTGAATTATGAAGTACAGTAGGACAAATATATTTTGAAACATAATATAACGATTGCCACCCTTATGAATGAAATATAAACAAAGATTTTGATGAAAATGATTTTTCTGGTCAAATCTAAATAGGTTTTTTTAGGAATGGTTTCTGAGTTTTATCCAATAGTCAGGCAACGTGACCTGTCTGTGTTAAGCCAACTGTCAAATCACTGGGTAAAAATGATCTCTGCTCTGGTGATCCAATCCCTATTTTATGGAATTCCAGTCTAACAATCAGATTATGGAAATATTAGCCCTATGATCGCAAACCAGAGAACACATTCATACAAATTGAATTGCTGAAGGAGGACTTCAAGTCCTCCCCGAGCAGCTGTTTCGATCAGGTTCAGTGTTCTTGCTGTGCCATGCCCTCTTTACCCTGGCTGGGGTGACAGTAGTGCCATCCATGCAGACAGAGAATGGAGATATAAGCTACTGAGTTAATGGAATCCATTTTTAACATGGCTCTTAGGACAATTGGTGCTACATGATGTTCCAAGGCAAATGTTCATTCATTTCATTCATTGTTGTGCGTCATTGTTCTTGCTCAATGTAATACTGTAAATACTGGGTTGTGGCCACTAACACTTTCTGACAAACACAAATGTTTTGGATTGAGTTAGGTACAAATTTGTTTACATGTTGTTACAGTAATGGTGTTTAAGTTCTGAAACCAATGGAAATTCTGTCTGTAGGAAGTCTTGCTCATAGTAACAAGATTCATTCAGTAACTGGGATGCTTAAGGTAAGGAAAAAGGGCTAAAAGTATATTTCTTACAATTCTGAGGAATAGGCCATGGACACACAATCCACACATCATGGAGCACAGAAAGAAAAATGGAATGTCACTCACATCCAATCATCATCATAGCCACAGCAAAGATTTTCTCTCCGTCCGTGGTGGGGGCGATGTTGCCGAAGCCAATGCTAGTTAAGCTGGTCATGGTGAAGTAGAGGGAGGTGATGTAAACAGACTCTTTGTTAGGCCCCCCCTCCCACTTTCCAGAGCCGCTGGCGTTGAAGCGGTATGGTGTCCCAACAGTCTCTCCCAGCATGTAGAGCCAACTGTCAGTACGAACCACGTTGGTGTCCTCGTCAATGACTTCATAATCCCCAATGCTGTACCTGTACCAATGAGACAACGATCATGCTTATTTTGTGTTTGTTGGGTCTTTCACTTAAAGGTAAAGATCGATTGATGATATTAGCCCAATAATTACTTGTTTTATTATTTCAAATGGTATTATTGTTATTATCAGTATGGCGAGGTTATTTAATGTCATTTCTAGGACGACTGAACAGATTAATCTGTGTGTAGGGCATTTATTGATCAGGTAAAACCTTACCAAATGCAGGCCAGCCAGTGGGCAGCCAGGCCAAAAACACACACCAGAAGAACCAGAACAGCTGCCCCATACTCGATGTAGTGGTCTAGTTTACGGGCAACCCGACCCAATCGAAGCAGTCTTACCACTTTGAGAGAGCTGAACAGACTGCTGATCCCCTGTTGAAGAGAGAGAGAGGGGGAGGGAGAAACAGAGGAAAGGGTGGGTACAGTGAGGGTAAGAGGCATTTGTAATAAAAGCAATAATTGGTGGGAGCACAAGGAGAAAGAAATAGAAAGGGCAGAGAGAATGTGGGTGACAGAGGGGATATAAAGATAAGGAAAGGAAAAGAAAGGAGCATGGGAAGGATTAAAGAATGGATTTTTGGAGATCTCTGAAAGAAGAAAAATGGATGTTGACATGGTATGTCTGCTTGTTCCAGTTGAGTTGCGTTTGTTGAGCTCAGCCATTATTTTGTTTTAAAAAAATGTGGAGAAGGTGCAGTATGTGTTATTCTTATTTCACTCATCTTTACATGATTAGAGTATGCTGACAGTTCCATTAAAACCCTTTAAATACAATGTATTTTATTATATTATAAAACATACTCTATTACAAAAATGCCTTGGACATTAAGCATTTGTACACAAGCAAAACATCACACACAAATTTGACCTTATACTTTATGAATATATTTAGCTGACTAAGTATTAGAGAGACAGAGATAACAGGAAAAGCTAGAAAGAAAGAGAGATCCCTCCAGCGCTTGATAAAAGCACATTATATTGTAATGCAATGTTTATCGTTATCAAAGACCCAAACCGACTCAAAGTGAGTTTTAGAATGAAAGGCCTACTTGAGTGACAGCCCGGTGGTTCCAGTTCTTCCACGTTCCATACATTAACACAGGCAGAGGAGGAAGGGGCCATGCAAACACAACAGGGGGATGAGGAAGAAAAGAAAGAAGTGAGCATGGTCAAAAAGAAGAGAGGAGACATTTGATCCAAAAAATAACAGATGATTTCACACATGTCCATTGCTGCAAATAATATTCATGTTAAAGAAAAAGCTACCCAAAAACTAAAAGAATCACAGGCTAGACGTCATCATCCCCTCACATGTGGGTCCTGTGTGGTGGAGTAGTATGTTTAGTAGGCCTACATTCATTCATAATCTTTTCTTCATGCCTTCAATGACTGACTGCCTGCATTAATACAACTTGTATGGTTTGTCTTTTCATTTTCTTTTTTTATCCAATTAAGAGGGTCAGATGGCTGAGCGGTTAGGGAGTCGGGCTATTAATCAGAAGGTTGTTGGTTCGATTCCCGGCTGTGCCAAATGACGTTGTGTCCTTGGGCAAGGCACTTCACCCTACTTGCCTCGGGGAGAATGTCCCTGTACTTACTGTAAGTCGCTCTGGATAAGAGCGTCTGCTAAATGTAAATGTAAGAGCATTCCGCCCCACTAGACCCGACTGCCAGAGGAAAATATCAAAATCCCAACAAAAGACAGGTCTAAATGCATGATAATGGAGCAGAAATGAATGAAGTAACACACTACTGCCAATATCAGACAGAGGTGAACACTGAACAACACCGCTTACTATGAATGTCCTAGTGTCCTACTGTCAGCAGCAAGACTGCTGAAACGTTGAAAGACTAGAATGGGACAGAATGCTGCACTTGCAAGAACAGAGCTGCCCACTGCTGAATAACTAGCCCTTTAAGCATTTTACACTGATGTCTGTGAATACATGGCCTTCAGGAGTTAATGACTCAGTCTGTGATGGGTCTGAGTAGCACGTCAAGCCATTTAATGCTTTCATAGCACTTACACACACATACACACCTACACACACAAACACACACACATGCACACTGTAGACAAACCAGTGACTGGTTCCTACCAGGGCAGGGAAAAACTTAATATCAACTGACAAGAGCAAAAATATGTGCGTATGTGTGTGTTTGTTTGTGGGTGTCTCTGCATGTGTGCGCATTTGTGTACTAATATTAAAGAGACCAGAGTAATTCATTGGATTGACAATAAATCCAATTTACAATCTGTTAATTAAAATATGACCTTTCCCCGACACAATAAACTATGAATTGGCTGATTAGTGTTGTATGTGGGGTTGTATTTGCACATGTTAAAGATGTATTGCCTGACATACTCTATGGTAAATAAACCTCTGTGGCATAATATTAGCCACAGAGTATTTTTTATAAATGAATACTCTGTCTAATATACTTTTTCAAAACTTGTAACCATTAAGATACTAGCCTCAGTAGCCTGGCTGGCATTGCCAGACCAATTTTCAGAATAGTAAGTCTGGAACCTTTCAGTTCATATTCTACATCCAAGGGCTGTTACCAATGGGCGCAGACCAAAATGCCTCTGGACACAATTGAATATAATTGGATAAATACAACCAATCAGAGCAAAGAATCGTAACCTTGGTTTTTCATGAAAATGCCTCAACGGCTCTCCTCTGTCATCATATTAAACCTGGCCTATGATAAACGGTTGTGATTAGCCCGGTATTTCAGGCCGGGTGGAAATCAGTTTGAATAGGAGGTTGTTGGTCAGACCGATCTGCCAGAGCAAATAAACCATAAACTCAAAGATTGGTCTGGTTCCCTGGCTAAACCTGTACAGCAACTGAGATTAATAAGGAGACATAGCATTCTTATGATTCAAACCACACAAAATAACTACACCCGAAGTATATAATTCCTGTTTTACATGCTACAGTTACTTCACAAAAACTTTACAATAGTTATGTGAAAATGGAAACTGCTCATTTGGCTGTTATTTGGCTGAATGCTACTGCTAACAAAAGCTGTGTTTAAGGCACGCCTGGCCAATGATGCTTCTGCAGCTACAACCCTCTCCACAGAGAGCTTCCATAACAGGAATCATAAGTCCCCCGACGTCCAATTATAACACACATCAAACTGCCCTGACAAAACATTATTTCATAAAGAGTAAGTAGCAGAAGCTAATCCGCCCTCCCCCCCAAAAAACCCCAAAGAGCCACCAATGCTTTTCACTACACTTCAGTGAGACTTGAGTCTCAGAACACCCAACACTCAAACCCAAGATGAAAGCAGACATATTATAAAGAAACAGAGCTATATACTGGAAAAAAATTGACACCAAAGTTATATTCTCTAAGCTTAAATCGCCATAAGCCAGTCTATTGGCTCCATAGTCTAAGCCTGAGAGTAGAATAAGGGAGGAAATAATGCACTATTCAATGCTTTTGAAATTTTTTATGAAAAAAAAAACCTCCTCTCTCGCTTATCTCCTTGTAAGCAGGTTATGGTCGTAAATGCAAATCACAACAAGGAGTTTTTGTTGTTTGTTGTCAAAACAGCATGAAGGCTGAGTCTCTGACTGAAACAGCTCCATAGTTTAGTGAGGATGCATGTGAAATACAGAAGACAGAAGGCAGGTTGATGGGCTTGCCAGAAGGAACAGTGACAATATAATGTAAGAGATATGGAGTAATAGAAAAAGAAGCAAAACAAGGATACCCTTTTGCTTAAAGCACTGACCTCATCTACGTTCTCGAAGGCATTGATGACATCGTAGGGTAGGCAAGACAGCAGGTCGATGACAAACCACGTCTTTAGGTAGTTCATTCGGATCAGTTTTGGATCCGAGATGACCTCACCTGCTGGCCCCACGAATGTGGTGTGAAAGTTGAGCACAATGTCGACTAGGAAGATGACATCCACAATGCTGTCTACCACCAACCACGTGACGTTGTTCTGCTTGGTCTTGAAGGAGACATTGTACGGCACCATGATGGCGGTGTAGAAGGTGAGGATGAGGATGACCCAGTCCCAGGTGGTTTTAAAGAGGCAGTAGTGTAGAATAATGTGGGGAGGAGTCTTGGGGGTCTCTTGTTTGTACTGGGGCAAGATGTCAGAGCCAAGCTGCAGCACCTGCCAAATGTTAAGGAGATGGAATATCTTCAGTATGGCTGACAGCCTCTGAATGAAGGAACAGTATGACACCTGAATGCAGGAAAACAAGAAAGACCACAAGGAAAGAAAATACAAATGTGACAGGAATGATCCTACCTCGGCCAAGCGGGAGTGTTTGTGGACATTCTCTCCCTTGTGAACAGTGGGCTGCAGCTGCTGTAGTACCCCCCTACTGCTGGTCAGAGCGCGCGTCAGACGGGCAAACTTTCCCCAACCTGAGAACACAATTTGAAGCTCAATTACACAAAATGGTTCATGGGGAAAGGAGACATAACTGACATGTAGACTAACAGTAGAGGATTTATGCAAAAATGACTGTACAAATAGACCAGTTCAACAGTGAATGAGGGTCAGCGAGTGACTGGAGGATAATCACACTGCTTTCTTATAAAACTTACCTTTGGAAGAGTCATCCTCTATAGGCTGTTTAAAGGCTGTGATGTCACTAAATGTGCACAGAAACAAAACCACCTTTTCCTGTTCATTGCGAATGGGGGCTATTTTCACAAAAAACCATACCGGTGTCCCTGAAACAGAAGAAAACACTGAGGAATTCATCTTTACTCAACCCATCGTCGATATTTATACTTGCCAGTACATTTTACTATGAAGTATTTCCCTTTAAGAGCACAGGCACAAGTTTTGTACATCAATGTAGCATAGCTCAGCGTTTTGCTCTATTTTTCAATGTTCATCAATTTAATCAAATCAAAGAGAGTTAATTTGTTCCTACCTTACAATCTAGGTCTCTGTTCATCAGATAGAATGTTAGTTTTTTTGTTTATTATATGATAAGCAATCAAGAATAATTCAAAGGTGCACAGGAATACATAGAACATTTTTTAACAACATTAATCTTGGCACTACTTTCTAGCCAATACCCCCCCCCCCCCCACTTCACCTTAATACATCAACACTATTTTCATCTAATGATTTTTGTTTTCTGTGTCTTAGTCTTAGTAGTTTTACAGGGCTACAGATGCTTCCAGAAGTCTCTGAACAGTGACGTTTATTAGGGATGGCTGAACACATTTGCATGATAAGGGTTTGCCAAAACCTAGTCTTTGCACATGGCACTTACGGTTTTTCTTATACATGAGTATCTCAAATGAATTCATCTCGTAATTCTCAAACGTTAGTCGCACTTTTTCACTTGTGTCTTTATCCGTGAGCTCCCCGTACATGAAGCTGGAAAACATGAAGCAAAAACCTTTCGAATATTGTATGTTATTATCTACATAAAACAAGCAGAGACGTGTTAATGAGGAGAAACACTGGTAACCAAAACAAGACAAAGTGTCAAAGTGTAAGGCAAGACCCTCAAATTACAAGATACCCCTGCTCAGAATAGAAGTCAAAATCTCATTACTTTAGTTTGCCAATCCATTTTGCAACCACCACCATCATCATAATCAAATTTAAAATGCATTTAGAATCGACTTCATAACAACCCTCTCTCTCCTAAAATGTGTCAACAAATATCCACTGCCAACCTACTCTTGCTATGATTATGGATTTTCCCTGTAGGACCCACAAGCTGTCAAGCAGTAAGATTGTTGTCAGGGAGTCTGGAATGATACTTCAGGGATTATGTCCAGGGACTCTTCAATCTCTGTTGGGATGTTTTGAATACCACAATGCCAATTGCGCTGACAGATATGTAGCAAAAAAAATTGTTCAACAACAAATGTTTCAAATACATTTCCACACTAAGAATTTGTTTTCGAAAACTTGTGAAATGGTAAATACACCCCATCTTTACACTTCTTTACCCACTTTGCCTTACTATCCCCATCCTTAGGAGCTGTTGGTTCTGGGTAAGTCTAAAAATAAATGTGGAGTTTTCTGGGAACTGTGAAAGATAGCATAATACTAATGAGGCAGTATTTTCAGAGCTTCAAAGTCACAACGTCTACCAAAGGCAGCTGATCTAATGTCACCAGACAGGAACATGTTTCAGCACACTAAGCGTGGGTAGGGCAGGCCCCTGTGATGTACTTAAATCCTTTGTCTAAAAAAAGATTATTATTACACTCCTTCACTTGAAGAGGGTATCATTTATAGGCATCAAACTCATATCTTTACAGCATCAGAGTTAAGGAGGCAACCTCACAAGCTTTTGGCTATCGGGTTATTGGTACCAATCCCTACATGTCTTCAAGAACAATGAGAAGCTATAAGTGACTTAAAACAATAATAACTTAATGGTGGCCTACCTGCAGGTGCTGCTTTTCTGCATGACCTCTGCTCTGTGATAACCAGACAGCTTGCAGAAGCCATCGTTGCTGTATACGATGGGCCAGTCCACAATCTGAGCGTTTCCCAGCACAAAGTTGGTATCTGTTTAAGATGTGGAAGAAAATGACAAAGCAAATAATCCTGAAATTAAAAGCTATCTCTCTCAACTATTGCTTTGTACAATTTTCATGATACATGAAAATAGAGGTGAGGGGAAGCAAGGTTGGAGTCAAATTCATTAAAATGTTAAATCAATTAATGAACTGATACAATTCACAAATCGGGGGGAAAATACATGTGGGTCATGAAAATCAATGATTCAAAATCACAAATTGAAGGTCAATGATTTTCGGACTTGCTTGAACCAAAAAAGTGTTGACGCTAACCCTAGGGCTACAACACAGTCAGTACGCAATGGAAGCAACCACAATGTCACACGAGTGGTGAAGCAGCAGAGTTGTTCACATACAAGTACTTATCTCAGTCTTAGACTATCCTTACCCTCAGTGCTGAATAAGTACTGCATGTAGGGAGGGTGAGTAAAGCGAGTTACTCTTGAAGGGGTAGCTGACCTCCTGCACTATTAACTCAAGGAACTTATTCGCCTTTTGAATAAGATGTGATTTCTTTCAGATATGCAAAGACATCTGTCACAGAGTCATCAATAACACACTTATAATATGCAAGTGCACAACTAAAATTTTATATATAAAGAGGAACGTTTCTCAGTTACTTACTCATGGAATTCTACCGCACATTGTATCATTTGTGGGGTATTGTGTCATAGTTGGAAAGATGGCTTGTAAAGATGACTTAGTGAAATGCATGCATATTTGACTGATATGTGTTTTCCTATACAGACGGTAAGCCTACAAAGGATCCTCTTGGAAAATACATGAAATATCTAAGACACATCCCAGTCATATCAAATAAACTTGTGAAAATGTCAAAATAGTTTAATCAGTTAGCAGCCAACTCCTTGATTTTAACAACAAAAGGTATGCTATTTTCATGTAGCTAAAACAGTCAATACCATGAGTAATTATTTTGTAATAGTTAAGACTATTCCTTTTTTAACTCAAACAACAACTATACATTTATAACTTGGACAACAAGTTCAAGCACTGAGGGGAATGTTAATACATGTCCCCTTAAACTTATAATTAGACATATAAGGGACAGTGTAAGGGACGCTGTATTAGCTATTGCTAAAATTGACAAACACTATAGTAAACATGGCTTAACCCTTGTGCTGCCTTCGGGTCACATGACCCAAAGGTTCATAACGAACCATCGTTGTGTTTACCCAATTTTACCCAATACAAAAACAAATAAAAATAATTTTCTTTTAACCTTTGCAATGTGGGGGGTCTGAGAAAGACCAACGGTTAAAAGATAATGCTTCACTTTGTTTTTGTATGCGGTAAAGTTGTCGCAATATGACGGTGGGTCACAATGACTGATGGGTCTGAATGACCCGAAGATAACACAAGGGTTAAGAAAATTGCTTCATTAGATCTAACTCCCTGTCTCCAGTGATGGCTGTCTGGATAACTGATGGGCAATTAGACTGCACCTTGACACAACCATGTGACCACAGGAAACACAGTTACTCTGTCATCAGCTTACATGTACATGAGCTAGCTATAGACAGCTGTGCAGACGGAGAGAGAAAGTAAAAGGGGTGATGATGGAGAAATAGACAATTGTGTGGGGAGAGATTGGGGGGGAAGAGAGAGTGAGAGAGAGAGACAGAGAGAGAGAGAGCGAGAGAGAGTAGGAAAGAGAAATTGGCTTATCCAGGGGAAACAACAACAAATACAATTATTATGGACACAGCATTCTGAGATAAATGTGTATTGTTTATGGAAAAGGCAATTTCAGAGCACTAAATTGAATCCCTTAGTGCTAATGTGTTGTTCACATAGCAGTGAAAACACAGAGCATAAGGTCCATCCATTGTAGCATTACGAAAAAAAGGGTGCTAGACCTTACACTAAATACACTAGACCTAATGAATGCATAATACACTAGACCTAATGAAGAGAAAATTGGGTTTGTGGTGACAAAACATTATGTCCCAAATAATGAATAGAGATAATACACACATCCCTATACTATTCCTTCAAATGTGTACAGTCACTAGAACTACTGACAGAAACACAATTACAGTATACGGGTTTAAGACGTTCCATGCCAACATTTGTTATTTTACAATTGTTAGTGGTGATGCTGTCCCATTTTACAATGGTAGACAGGGATGATGTTGATAGATGACAGCAGCATCTGACATCAATGTTCAATCAAGTATCTGTATGATTCATCATTTGCTGATGTGTTACAAAATGTGTTTATTTTAGCTGTAAGAATAATGGGTTAGCTAGTGGAAAAGGTCTGCACCCAGACCAGGATGGCATCTTTAGGATCAATTGCTTTGTAAATTAACAGCTATTGGTATAGAACAGTTTAGTATACAAAGAGTCAAGAGGGAAATTAGAGGAAGGAAAAACAAAAGCAGCACTCCAAAGTATGCTTTATACCTGTCTGTCTATGTGATAATGTCCAAACTGAAAAGTTGAAAAGAAAAATGGTTACAGTAGCAGCAACAAGAAGAATGTTAAAGCTTTAAATACATCATATAATTTAGGTAATATCACAACCAACATTTCTATGTGGACTAACACCTTAAACTTACTAACACTAAATGAGTAGCAGGTAGGCCCATTCATTCTGCATGGTGTGTCAATTTGTCTTATACACTTCAAGATTTCAATAGTCTCCGGCTACTATAAAGTTGTGTTGGGACAAGAAAGTGCATTCTTCTCACACATAAGTACATATTTTAGATTCTAACGTGTTTATGCTTTAACATTTACTGTGTTTTTCTAGGACCTAAGATAGGCTATTTGTTTATATTCCTCATTCCTTCTCCCGTTTGAAGTATAAATGTATGGACCTTTAATCGACCTAAATGGTAGCCTATCATCGACATCATCATTTTATGGAAGTGATGCAGGCTGGAAACAGAATAGGACCATTCTACATAATTTGTGTAGATTAATGTGAGATTAACAGTCTATAATAAAATATAAATTTTTATATTCAGCTCCAAATGGAAATAACCTTACGAAAGAATGTCTGATTAAACAAAAAAGTATAAACTGGCCACAGGTTAGACTCAATGGAATAAAAATAAAAAAACACTTCCAAAACGAAATAAGATTTGAAATACTACATTTGAACGTCACGTGTATCCATCGCCACTCCTTGCATATTCTATAGATTTGGTGCCGCACGTTTCATTAACTTGGATGAATGGTGCAGACACCAAACTTTCTGCCATTTTGATAGTCTTATAATTTATGCGATTGTGTGGGATATTCAAACGTAAAATTCCCTTTAAGTTAATAATTCAGAAAAACATTTTGACAATAATTATTTCCATCGTCGTAGGCTATAAGATGCGGGCCAAATATATGAAAGGAAAAGTTCATATGGAACTGATTCATCCTGCAAGGATTCGAAGTAAATTATTGCACAAAATTGTTCTTACCGTTTGATCGTCTGACAATATTTTCTAAAAAAGTATTTTGAGGGGCTACAAGTCCTCTCCGTCCTCCGGCCATTCTGGCTCTTCATTCAGTCGTCCGTGCGTAGGAGCGGTCGGTACAGCTGGTTACTGTGTCTATCCGCAGAGCGATTACTCCAGACAACTGCCTTCATGGTCTCCTCTGCTGTTGACTGAGATTGGTTGCAGAGGGTTCTCCAAGAAGGTCCTCTACCCATCTGAAACAGTACTCCCCCTGTTGAAGCGGGTGCGCCAGCTACTGAAGTGCGCCTATTCGAATCGCACTACGGTAGCGCGCTTTGGGGATTTAGAGATTCCCTTCCACACGCGTTGAGCCCCATCTGCTGGCATAGTTAGGTAGTAAACCATATTTGAGATCATATGTAGGCTTTTCTAATTCATGCAGTCAAGCCTTCGACTCTCACACATTTGATTTTTACTTTGTTTTGCATCCATCCAGGGCCGTTGGACATTACTTCGATAACCCTTTAGGTTGTCATAGCCGACATTACGCTGAGGCAGGAAAATGTCACCCCACATCAGCTTCATGTACATTATGTGTTGAGTAAAGTATACTTATTTAAGCAGTAGCTTGTCTTAATGGAAGTGTTTCACTTTTAGAGACTGGTGAACATAAATACAAGTTGAAAGCTTCACACTGGTATGGCTTATAAAGATGGGGTTAGTCCCCAAGATGACCAGTGGAACATATAAAGACAAGGGTTATTTGCCACAGGTTTTGATACTACCCACTTATAATTCATGTGTCATAATCTACCATAATTTGTAACAATCATTGCCCGATGGTGTGAACATGTTGAGGGGGCACTGTGCACATTGTTTATATGAAAAGGTATCAAATAAAGACGTTTTCTTAAGTTGAAATTGCATCAGTAAAGTTTATACACAAAACTTTCACTATCAAGATATCATTTAAAGATCACAAATAATATACAGACATGACCATGAAAGTTTAAATAACACCACAGAAAGTTCCAAAATGACCACACAGTCAATACATCTTCTCACTAACTGGACCAAGTCTTGGTTGTGTTGAGGTGACTGAGGTGGTCTGCTATGTACTTGTGCTCTGGGAACTTGACAAATTTGTTTTCCTTGATTTTGGACCAAGACTGGGCACGGCGTTCCGCAGCATGGCCACATTCCTGCTCGGGTGTCATGTATGGCCGGCTGATCCAGTACTCGTTTTCTGCCTCACGCTCCAAATGCACAATCATGTTGCGCTTCATCTGCCACGTGATGGCCCTGGGACGCCGGTACTTCCCAATCCACTGCTTTCCAGGGATGCCTTTCCTCAGAAGAACCATGGTGAGGAACATGGCGAGGTCTAGCACACAGCCCTGAGAACACAAACAAGGCAGTTTGTAACACTAGATGTTGACAAGACTGGGCCTGTAAACTCTCTCTAAAAGGCCAATGCGACCTTTGTCAATTCACAAGTCAAAAGGAACATTTTACTTTCAGGTCTTGAATGAAATTGTATTGTATTAGGTCAGGGGCCCGCGTAGTTAATCAGTTCACACTGATTAATGTGCAGAACTAAGTAAATGTTTTGATTTTAATTGCAATGAATATGAAAAAAGGTCATTACGACAGTAATAATGCTCTTTTAACCCTCGTGCTGCCTTCGGGTCACATGACCCAAAGGTTCATAACGAACCATCATTGTGTTTACCCAATTTTACCCAATACAAAAACAAATAAAAATACTTTTCTTTTAACCTTCGCAATGTGGGGGGTCTGAGACAGCCCGACGGTTAAAAGAAAATGCTTCACTTTGTTTTTGTATGCGGTAAAGTTGTCGCAATACGACGGTGGGTCACAATGACTGATGGGTCAGAACGACCCGAGGAGAACACAAGGGTTAATAGGCCATATATCCCTTGATATGTACGGATGTATGGTGCATAACAAAATAATAAACTAATCTAGCATAATGAATACATTTAAAATAATAAAATCTCCACAATAATACTGGTAGTCACTCCAGCCCATGTCATTTTCTGTTACAGACACATTAAAGAAAGTAAAAATGATCTGGCCCTCGCAGAAAAAAGTTTGGTGACCCCTGTATTAGGTAATTACATCTAACACAATATATAGACTGCTGGGTGATCATAGGTCCTTAAATTCCTATGCTTTCTAATTCGATTGGCCAACAAGCACACTTGTATGCGTCAGTGTAGGGAGACACAGACGTTTTTGCCAACTAACGTCAACCAACGTTTTTGCTTGAAATCAATTTGAGCTAACTACAGGGATCTCAAGTGTTATCAAGAGTTCGTCGTGAGATTACCATACCTGTCAACGATTGGGTACAAAACAACGTGTGTGTGTGTGGGGGGGGGGGGGTTCTGATCTTGGGGGTCTCTCAGAGTGAGAAATGGTTGAGAAGCGTAAGAATTACATGGTGATGGGTGAGAAATGGTAGCCTGACGTTGTCATACTCATAATTCTAGTCAGAATATGAGTCTGATACCGCTCCGTTGGGCTGTGAGTATGGGGCTTGTTTCAACCTAACCCGGAAAAAATGCCATATATTCCGGTGTGTTGTTGGACGAAAATCAGATGATAAACTACAGCTAATCAGCTAGTGACAGTAATGACTGTGCTAACTAGCTGCTGCTTCTACTGATGTACTAATATAACACACTAGATGTTCAATATACAAGAGATACCAGTCATCTTCTATAAACACTAGCTACACAAAATACACTGTAGCCAACTCCATGGCGTCAATGTGTTGCTAGCTACCAGTAGCAAGCTTCTCGCATATGACATTCAGTTTGTAGCTCGCACTACTAGCTAGCTAACTGGGCAGCGTTAAGTAGAGGTCAGCGGACTAAACTTTTGCTGCATGGGTTAAATATATCATCACATTTTCATTGTAATTTGTTAAATGTACTTACCAGGCTACAGTTGGGGAAATAGTAATCAAAAGCTAGCTGTTATCATGTACGTAGCTTCGCTTGTTAAACAGTTCTTGGTTTTGAAAGGAAACGTGACTTTGGTTTCTACTTCCGCTTGTAGCTACGGTACCCCTGAAACGTCACCGCCCGCTTTACGTCCGCCGTAAGATGGTCAAGATAAAAAAAATATTATTCATAATAATAATATTAATAATGAAAAAAGGATAGGTCAACATTAGTTTGCTAACGAACCCCAATTTATAATTTATTATATACATTAAAATACACTCAAATACGTTTGTGCTAACATAAATGTCGACATTTTGAATCTAAATTAAATAGACATATATAAATGTATGTGTAATATAAATAATAAGGTGAGAAACTGAATAATAGGGAATAATTCACAACTGAGATAGACATCTCACATGAATCTACACAACAACTGATAATAGAAGTGTTCCTCTACGCTGATTCTGGGAACCCACTGCCCTGCATGTTTGACAGGTTGAGTTGTGATCAAACATTTCCATCTTAAACACACCTGATTCAAATGAATGGTTCGTTAGCAGGCTCCTGCAGGAGATAACGACCTATTCATTTGAATCAGGTGTGTTGAAGAGGGAAACATCTAGAACATGCAGGACAGTAGCCCCCGAGGACCGGAATTGCCCACCCCTGATCTAGACCATGCAGGGCAGTAGATCCCCGGGACCCTGAGAAACACCAGACTTTCAATCAGCACATCTGCAGTGATTGTGTGAGTGACGTCAGCTGCCAGGTCCAGTACCATGCCTGAAATAGCTTCCCCATAAATACCAGTTGGGCAGCGTAGAGTATTCATAGTAAAAGAAACAGGCAACAGAATGGAGAAGCTGGTTTTCCTCGTCACACTGATGGTCTGCTGCTCAGGAGGGAGCATGTTTGAGAGCGATGTAGGCCATGACCAAGGTACCCAGTGCACCTATTGTAATGTAGTGGAGGGAATTTCTATGCTGTGCTGGAAAATCCTTAAGACTATGTGTTCGTGATGTTTCTGGAGGGATACTGTCACAACAAAAATGGAGTCTGCATTAAACTGTTAGACTTAATTTCTGAACATTATATAATTGAACAATATAATTGCTTCAGGTCAAATGACTTTGCCAAGTTATAAATGTTAAATGGACTTAGCTAATTAATATCAAGACGAGGTAAATGTTTATTAAATTATTGCAAGTTTGCTGTCACGACTCAACCATTTCTGGAATGTCTTCCCTTTGCCAGTAGACTTGTTTGAGAGCATGTTCACCTTCCCTGGGGAGACCAACACCACTCATGTGAGAGTCAACCCTGAGTCAACACAGACCTCCATCAACACAACCACTGTGTGTCTGCGCTTCTTCACTGATTCATGTGGAAGTTCCAGTCTCTTCTCTCTCGCCAGCCCAGAGCAAGCCAACAGCCTTCTTCTGTGGAGAGATGAGCCAAATGTTTACTACGTGTTGGTGAATAATCAAGCGTTGCGCTTCCCTGGTTTGAAAAGCGAGCTGAATCAGTGGAACTCTATTTGTGCCACTTGGGAGACCACTACAGGACTGGCCCAGGTGTGGCTGAACAGCAAGCCTAGCCCCAGGAAGTCGGTCAGCCCTGGGTATCGTATCGATGGGGTTCCCAGTATCGTTCTGGGTCAGGAGCAGGACTCGTATGGTGGCAGTTTTGATGCTGCAGAGTCTTTTGTTGGCTCTCTGACTGATGTCTACATGTGGAACTCTGTTCTTTCTCCAAAGGAGATCCAGTACTACATGACTGGAGTGGTAGTGAGGCCTGGGAATGTGGTAGACTGGAGGCATATTGTGTTTAATAGAACTGATGCTGTAGTTGAAGAGACCAGTGTTTTAGGCTTTGCCCAAGATTGCAGTCATGGAATGTCTTAAGGGTTCCATTGTCACTGAGGATGTTTGATTCCTAGTCTGCATTTGATTCAGTAAACGCAAATTCAGTCTCAAGTGTCGCAATTATTGTATTGTGTTGCACATTCTTGGTGCTGTTCTCTAATGTGGAGTTGTTCAGGAGAGGACCACATTTCAACCCATTCCACCCTCAGATGTACTTCCTGTAACCCTCCTTCTTGCCTTTCCCAGCTCTCTCCTTTTCAGGCCCTGAGGACTCCAACCACATCGACAGGCTCCTGCCTGGTAAACTAGCCCTTCTATTAAACTATGATTCTGTTTTTTGCTGCAATCAAGTTTCTTGTCTTTGCTACCAGCTTAATTCTTCCAATAAAACTTGTGAAAGTATTCAGTTGTTGAACTGGTGATATGTCGAGCACAATGCCCAGAGGGTGCAGCTGGACTGACTGTTAGCCATCAGTTTCCAGAGGCTGCCACTAGGGGCAGGGGTACCTATCCAAGCACCTCAGGGATCTGCTCTTAACCCTGAGGACCCATCTGCTACACCCAGTCTCCTGCCTGAAACTCCTGTTTAGAGCTTTAGTAGCCTAGGACATTAGTTCAGCAGCTTGTTGACTTTCTAGGAGATGGCTAGCTAGCTACCTAAGACGGCAACACAGCTGCAGAAATGCCAACATGTAACTAGGTTTTCCTATCACCATTACCTCTTGCACTAAGGGAAATGACAAGAACCCTGTTTCAGTCTACATCTTTGTATTTTGAAGTGTAAATGAGCAGCAACAAATATGATTTTTAATCTATGCCATCTTTATAAATACGTATTCATCCTTATTTAAAATATACAGATCAGTTAAAATTGAATCACTTAAATAAAATTGCAGTAACAAAACGGACCCATCAGCAACCGACGCAAGCACACCTCCCAATTTCCCCATAAATTGTTCCCTCTAGTTTACTATAATCTTGATTATAATGTTATAATTTAATACTAATTTGCTCCCAAGTGTTAAAACTAGTAGACAAAGGGAAATGTGTTCATGCATTATGATCTGGTGTAATGTTTATATCCTTGTGGGATATTGTTGATTCAATAAAAACGGGTTCAGATTCAAACTGAAGAGAAATGGAACCATATTAATGCTGGCTTCAGTGTTCCCCCTACAAATATTCTCACAGCAAGGATATGTTTTATGCAATATTCTGCTGGTGTGTTGGCCCTCCCTCCTAACCAGTTCCATATGCAAGTTACTGTAGGCTCCAATATCGTCTGTTTGCCTGGCGCAAAATTTCCTATGTTTTTTTATAGAAAGTAAAAGGGAATAGATGATGAATATTTAGGGTATTTCAGGTGGGGGGGGGGGGGGGGCCTACTCCTGGCAGAGCACACACTGGAAATTGTAACAGTGATAGAATGTTGTAAATGGTAATCAACTGACATGGTTGATGCTTAACTTTGTAGTTGTTTTGAGTATTATCAGGGAATCATGTTTGTATTTGTTTATCACCCAGGTGAAGCTGTAAGTACAAGCTATTGTCAGAATTTGTTTTTTACAGTACACGGCCAATCATTTGACCATTTGACTAACCTGTCATTTATGACACACTCAGTTAAATTGGCTGAAAAATCTTAGGTTACATAAATGCCATACAAGCAAGCCTTTGTTCTGTAACTGCCTCTTTAAATACTGTGGAGCTTTTAGTATAAGTGCAGGCCAATGTGATTGCAAAATGTCCCACTAAGCTGTAGGAGAAAAGTTGGTCCCCTTGCCAGGCAGTGAGTCTCACCCTGGAGTCTGTGTCTCTACAGACCCTCATTTCCTTAAACTTTTTACTGCCTTTCTCCCATTCCGTACCTCCCTCACTCAATGGTTTTAGTTTCCTTGCTTCTGCTATGGACAGTGGGAGATTCAAACTACTTGGTTAGGAGCAGAGGGCTTTGCTGTTGACGAAAGAAACGAAAATGAGAAAAACAAGAATGGTTGACATACAGTAAGAGGTAAGAAATTATGATTCTTTAAGATGTTATGTGTGTTTTAAATAATTTTGAGATTAAAGCCTAAATTAAAGTTCAGACCACAACCCAAGGAAATACTTACGTAAAGTCACAAATAAATTTCAACCAAGCTCTGGATAGGAAAATAACACTAATGCTCCATAACACATGCCAAAGGGGTTATGCCACATTTGGCAAAAAACAAGTCTATCAAAGTGGGCTGGGTAAAATAAGCATTTTGTTTGTGATTAGTTTGCTTACTCTTCTCTATTGTGTCTCTCGGCACTCTGGTACCTTCTCAAGGGGACGATGAGTCAAGGTTTTTCTGTGCCAGCCAGCATTACCAGTTGGTATTCCTCATGGAGCAGATAACCCCATCTGCTGTTGAGGGGAATGGCAGTTGTAGCCACAGGCTTAGAGATGGACACTCTAGCCCTCAAAGTGTCAACGTGATTAGCAAAGCCCAAAGGTTCTCTGAAGCCCTGTTTGTCAACAAGTCCTGCGACAGAACTAAGGCTTTGAAGATGACCTTAGATGTTCTGGACTGTGACACAGAAGAGGACATGGCACAGACCAAGAGAGAACGCTCAACACTCCTAGTCCGTAGATTCTGGAGAGACAACCGGGAGGTGAAGAAGCCTGTGTGCACAGGAACCAAAGCCATTGTGAGAAAGCTTCCTTCTGGTGGCATTGGCGAAGAAGCCTGGGGTGCCATCTGCAGGAGTGTGCCTCCGGTGTGGAATGAGCGCATTAAGTCATCCTGTGGATCTAAAACATTGGGCAGATACACAACATACAGATTAACCTTGAAAAGTGACACTTTACAAGGTTCTCAACATATCCTACAAACAGGATGCAGGCTTTTGGAGGTAAGTGTAACATACTAACTAAATACTGTGTGTTGTATGAATGTATTGGGTAGCTAACTAACAAACAGATACTGTAACATTACATTCATGTTTCAAGCTGTAAAAATAAAGACAGCTTTTCAACAAGGTAAGTCCTTTCCTGAAATGTATATTAACATGTATAACTACACATTACACAGTAGCATAGATATTTAATGAACATTTTAGAAAAATCTTTAACAGTGTGTAACAAGTGTAAGAAGGAATGTGGTGAAAGTGCAACAGACAGTGTCACCAAAAGAATATCCATATTTACATCTATTCTACTCTACCAAAAACTCCCATGTCTTTGGAGGTAGCAGTGATTTTTACCTGAACATTAATCCTCTAAGGGGCCTCATTGTGACTTCCCTGGACTAAGTGCACAATTTGAGCAGTTCTGTAAGTGCTAATGGAACACCCAGACTGCAAAGTGTTTCACTTTGAGTTAAGGTAAAAAATGATTCATTTGTTTGTTCATAGATTGGAGGGTGATTTAAAGAGGTAGAACAAGAAGGGTTATTTTGTAAGACAGTAGAGACAATGTCATAGATGCTTTCTGTTCCAGTGGGTCTACACCCAGTTCTATTAGTAATTTACACCAAAAGTGTAGACAACAACCCCCCCACACACAAAAAAAAAGAACAGATGCTTCTAAAGATTAACATCAATTAAAGCTCAAAGAACTCTGTCATGCATACAGTGGTTAGTTGTGTAGATCTAAAACTAACATCAGGAATCACTCACGAAAAACAGCACAACTAGCCACGTCTGGATTGTCCCAGGTACTACACCCATCACAAGTTGGCCACCCTAACCTGAGGTGCAAGGGATGCCAAGAATGTATGCTCTTATGCCAAAACCCCAAAACGTTAGGTTGCGAAGGTAATTAATTTGTATTTTCCCTCTGAGGCAACAATGGTTTGGGGAAGATGCATTGTGTCAAATATGTGTGAAAAATGAATAAGTACGTTTTACAAGGGTGTCATCAATGAGGCTTTGATAGTGAATTGCAAACCTGTAGACATACCTATATGAGAAAAAAATTTAATAATTACATTTACACAGAAGGACAGTTGAGACACTCTTTGCAGGACTTGTCATAGGAGCTGTACAATTTAAGGGTTATAAAAATAACTTTAGAATCAAACATAATTTGGGACAAAGTGAGAAATGCAAGCCCATTCATTAAAAACAAACATGAAATAGTAATCTTTCCACTCTCCATCTTCACTTGCCTCTTCAACAAGTTAATTTACAAAACAAATCAGAATTCAGAAATACACATGCTTAATAAGGACATCGTAGCCCATTTTGTTAATAGTCTGAAGGTACTACTCTTACCTTACTTTTCTGATGACATATATTTTAGCAATAGGGGACCTCCCCCAAAACACCAACACTGACTGTTCACTCTCTCGCTCTGTTCTGTTCACTCCTTTCTCAACACTCTTGCTACAGTTTTTGGACTAATCTGATTGTTTAGTTTTCCACTTATTTGATGACAATCAAATGGAAATAGGAAATTATCATAATCGTCTTCCGTAAGTAATATTTACATTTTTTGGGGGTTGGATTGTTTGTCTTTTGATCAAACATTTGTGAAGCATTTGTACATCAGACCTTCAGACAGGCAATTCTTTCTAATACGCAAACAGTTGATTATTATTAGTGTATAGTGTTATTGTTATGCAAGCTCAATTTTAGATCCAACTTCCCAACATTTACACTAAATGTGAGAAAAGGGTTGTTTTCAGCTAGGGTCAAGAATTGTAATTACTTGTCGGAAGACCTCTTCTTATGTACATCTCCATGGTAAATAACATTCTCTTTACCTTATATCTAAGGTACTTATATCTATGGTAGATTAAATACCACCAGAATTTATCAAAGCATTCTAATGTAGGTCTTTGTTTTTAATCAGGGCAAATAATTTGAGAGGCTACCATTTAAGATACCGTATACATGTATATGTGTTTTAGATACTGTACAGTTAACAAAAGTGACTCACCTATAGCAATGTCTATGTCTTCCTTGAACAAAACAAAACCTTGAATCTAATCTTTCGTTTAACTGACCTTGTTCTCCAGTACATTTGGAATTGGTTAACCTGTTCCTCAAAAGCATTGGTCCATCTTTGACAGGTTTCAGTTATTTAAAGGGAAAGTTCACCTAACGTACAGAAAAATATCTAAGTCAGACATGTCTGTAGTTGGGTCCTTCACTGTTCTATACCTATTTACTTTGATCTGGCAGTTTTTCTTATACATAATGTAAAAAATATGTAAACGATTGTGCAAGTGGTAGCTATGTAGCTTACTTTATTTCAAAATGATCATGCAGTACATGATAGATCATGGACTGCCTATTCCAATACTGGCCAGACATTCACTATATCTGTGGACACTTACGTTTGAAGCAAGTCCCAGAGTTTGATGGAATGATTCTGTGGTGTCAGTGCAGCTATGCAGGTATCGGTATGCATGTCAAAACATGGCTGATTGATCAATGATAAGGACTTGGCCAGCCCACTCTGGGCAGGGGACGCAAATGTCCTGGAAACAAAATATTTAGTCAAGCCTGATACTCTCCAGACACAAGAGAATGCCACAGCAATGTTCAGGGAAGATGTCCTTTGAATGTCAAGGTTGGTTGTTGTGAGGATTGCAGGTACAGTACTTATCAGCCAGTGACAGATGTCAGCTGTCTGACACAACATTACAATACAACAATGTTAGTCTTCAGATCTGCAGAATAGAAGTGTCATTGCCCTAGATATCCAGAACCGTATGTTTTGGTTGCTGATGGGGTTCTTGTTCTTGATTGCCTTCACTGACAAATTACTTGTTTGAATCCCCCCAAAATTCTGACAATTCAGTGTCAACGCTTTAGTTAAGTTATGCTTAGACCTTTTTTAGGATTAAGAATTAAATGTGAAAGCTTTGAGCTAAGGATCATGTAAACATCACCAGTCCAATGTCTGCTATGGTGTAGGTTTGGCTTTTATCCTAGTCCCAAGTTTTGAAGAGAGTGCATTTAGCTCCATTCCTTTTAAAGGAACATTTGGAGGGGATGATGTGAAAATAATTTCTGGATATTGGACTCCTAGGGTAAATATTTGCATTAGCTAAAGTACATTGTCAGTTTGGTTGTACCGGCCAGTCTCCTATTCTTTTTCGGCTATCCTTCCAATTTCCTCTCCGAGTACTCATATGCACAGTAACATAGGGTTGGTAGGTAGGCTTTGTTATTTTTATTGATGATGTATATGTGTCTAGTTGACCATTTGTCAGTCTTATTGCTTGTATAAAAAAGTATATTTTCAGTACTTATTTCTTGTACATTTCACTATCGCAGGCCTTATACTGCAACAAAATTAAATGTTTTGTGTGCTGCTGTATTTGCAGGCATTCCATGCACTGAAAGCAGAATTGTGGGCTAAAGACTTGCGATATCTATACAAGTCCTCAAGTTTACTGGCCTCAGCTGTACCGAGAGAAGTTGAATTGCCATTGCTGGGGCCAAGGATTCGAGTCACCTTACAAAGAACTGCCATCTCCACCTTCATCTCAGGGCCACTTCTTGAAGGTGTTTTGTTCCTCAGCGATGAAGGGAGCTTCTTCAGATCTCCCTTAAATGTCTCTACAAGTCCCTCAGGCTGGGCAGTTCTGAAAGGTTCAACACCTATGCATTTTGACTTAGACCTGTTATCATTTTACATGCATTCATCAAAGTATACTACTTTCATTTGGAATAGTTATTTCGTTGCAACCCACATTCTAATGGATCATGCATAGATATTGTCATTATTATTGAAATCCAAGAATGATTGTTTCTACTATGAGAATCTGCAATTATTCCCATTAAAAGCCTTTGCCCAATATCGTCCTTGACAGATATATTTTTACTATTCTAGCATCTATTGTGCTGTGCATATCATGAATACTACATGTAGGTGTGAATTAAATCCCACTCTTTTTTTTCTTCTCCTTTGACACTACCTCCACTCTCAGAGCGTCAGCTAAGCCCACCCATGGCTGGCTGGAGTGTGATACCCCTAGTAGAAGTTAGCCACCAGCTAGCTCAGCTCCAACACCTGGTCCCATTCCCAGAAGAAATAGCCTATATTCTGATGGAACAGGAGCTGGAGCTCTACAGGCGCATACTCCCACTCGACTACCTGTTTTTCCTCACTAAAGACCTGAGCACCACTGCTGGCCACCCTTACCAGCTTTCAGTGCAAAGACCACATCCTCTATACGTTTCAACCTCCTCATCCAGATTCTCATCATTGCCCTCAAGTCATAAAAGTCAACAATGTAAGACCGTTAAGGACCTGGTCTCGCGATTCAATGAGGTGAGAGACTAAGTGTTGTATAGTATGATGCATTGCCTTGTATCAGATCCACCTCAGTGTGCATTCATTAAAAGGTATAACCTTTTTCCTGGTATCTTGTTCCTTGTTCCTGAGGACATAAAAATATACTGGCTTTACTATAGCATACATTGAATTTTGCTCTGTGCAAGCAAGGTTTGAGCAAATATGTTTTTTGTGTTCAACCCCTGTTGCATATATTGAAAAACAATCTGGAAATGATTTCTTATTTGTCTGTTTTCAGGTGAGCTCTTGGGTTTCATGGCTCATTCTGAATACAGGCCCCATGGAGGAGAAGAGAGAGGTTTTCTCTTGCCTGGTCCACACAGCCAAGTGCTGCTGGAACATGGGAAACTACAACACTGTCATGGAGTTCCTAGCAGGACTCAGGTAGATAACTGTGATTAAATAATGACCACCAACCTGTTATCGATGAGAGAAAGTCTGCAGATTGGTTAACCTACGTATATGTAGTTTTGATCATCTGGTAATGAGGTATTTTGATATGCAAGATTCATTAAGTGTCTTGAATAGGGTGAGGGTTAACTTGGGGGGGGGGGGAGCATCTTGTCATCGTATTGATGGCATTAAATTGATTGGCCCTGATTTGTACTGTAGGTCTCGTAAGGTGCTGAAGATGTGGAAGTTCATGGACCATAGGGATATTGAGACCCTGCATGCCCTGAAAGATGCCATGGCTCAGCACGAAACCTCAGAAGACTATAGACAGATGGTGAGCCGGGCTCTCCATATCCCAGGCTGCAGGGTGGTGCCTTTCTGTGGTGTCTTCCTCAAAGATTTGGGAGCAGCCCTGGATGATGCAGCCAGCCTGATCAGCCTCAACTTCCAAGAGAACAATGTTGAGGTGAACAATGTTATGTATATCTGAATAGTAACTGAATACTGAATAGCAATTACAGTAACCAGTACCATACTATCATATGTCAAAATTAATATGTGTAAAAACTTAATTGACTACAAATTCCAGGTCATGGATGAAGTCAAAGTGCAATTATATTTTTACATCTAATTTTCTTTCTCTCAATAAGCATGTCCTTTTGTGGTGTAGTTTATTTCAGACTACAAAGGCCAAGACAACTTTCTGCAACGGATCGGGACAGACGGTCTCAACCAACCAAAGAAGGAGGCCACAGTCAACAACATTCTCCAGATTATTCGCAGCTGCAATAGAACTCTGGAGTTAGAGGATGGGGATGAGGGTGACACCAATAGTAACTCCAATGTACCTTGTAAAAACTCCCTCAATGATGGAAAGTGCAACCAGTGAGTTTTCTGTTTGCTGAACCAATTATCTAGCAGCCCAATTGCAATGATTTAAACACAAGATTAATGGTATTATGGGAAATCATTAATCTTGCAATGTTGGGATGGGTGTAGCTCAGTGGTTAGCGCACTTGACTGTATATCAAGAGGTTCAAATCTCAGCCTGTAATATAAGTTGCTTTGACAAAAAGAATAACAATATTGTTTCCTATAGGTTCCAGGTGGGAGATCTCTCAGACCCAGAGGAGGACCTTCCAGATGGTAAGAATATGGATGCAGACCTCCACTGGACAGAGAGGGCTCAGAAGGCCTTCAGCCATGGGACGGAGCTCATCCCCTGGTACTCTCTCTCTGTTCACCTCCAAGTACACCAGTTCCTCCTGCAGGGTGCCACGGTTATCCACTATGACAAAGACTCCAGCCTCACTGCCCGCTGCCTGCTTTGCTTGCAGCCTGACAACTGTGTCCTCACCTGGGCTAAGCTCCACAGTAGCAGAGGACCCACTGACAGTAAGCTCCACAGCTTGCCCCACTACAAACCCCACTACTGCGGCCAAGCGGTGCTGAAAGGCCTGGTGGACGGTTTCCTTGATCTCTGGGTGGCCAAGGCTGTGTTCCTAGGCCATCCGGGGGCAGACTTGGAGGCAACATGCCTGCAGAACAAGCTCTCATGCAAGTTGTGCCCCCAACAAAATGTTGTATCCATTCTCTATGGCCTCCACACCACAGACAACAGGCTGTTACATTTTGTGGCCCCCACAAACACTGCCAGGCTGCTTCACAGTGGGCTCCAGGCACTTCTAGATGCCATCAGAAAAATCAGGAAGTTTCCAGACCAGAGGCTGCAGTGGCTGAGGAGGAAATATGTCAACCTTTATCAGGTAACTGTTTGGTTTCAATAACACCCACCAGAAGCAAATAATGGAAAAGCATTTATGAACTGAAAAACAACATGATGCAAGACTTATTTCTAACTTCCAGGAGGATGGCAGGTATGAGGGCCCTACCCTTGCCCAGGCCATTGAGTTGTTTGGGGGCAGGAGATGGAATGTGGGTGCTACCGGCATGGACAGGTCTGGGGCTCAAAGGAACAGCCCACTCATCATGACCACCAATCAGAAGAACATGAGTTCAAACAAAAAGAAAAAGAAATCTCCCATGAGGGTAAGGAAATGTGACTACACTTGAAAAATTTAAACATGACTGGCAAAATCTTTAGTAAGTCTGTAAAATATTCCCAAAGGCAGGATTTCCAGTTATTTTCTGGAAAATCAAGGATTTGTTGGTTTTTGTTATCAGGGAGAATCGTGTAATTTGTTTTGCTGATGAATGGGTCTGTAATTTGGTGTTGTGTGTATGCCTGTGCATTGTTGTGTGTTTGTATGGTGACAGGGTGACAGTGAAGTTACAGATGACGAGATGGCGTCTCAGAAAGTGAAGGGAGGCTGGGATGCACAGGGAAGAAACTGGGTCAAACCCTCAAACAATACACACCAGAATGAACCAGGTGAGGTTAAGGTTCATTTCCATAGATTCCACAAAGTTTGCCATGGAGTATGCATCACAAGGCATAGGTGTGTTGGGATGAAGAGTGATGCATTAGAGCAGTATCCTTCTCCCAAATGACCTCTTCATCAGCAATTTCTTACACAACGGAATTGATTTACAAAACTGCAATTTAAATATAGACCATCAATCAAGCACATGTATCTATCCATCTTACATTTAGTATGCTAGTGACACATCATGTGACCCAAAAGATTAGTTGTTTTTATTCTTCTGCTTCTTTCTGCGGTTGTTTCCTACCCCGGGCACCTCTGATCACATCCCTCTCTACAGATGACAGTGTCTCTGGTGGATTCCCTGGGCCTGTTCTTCTATCTCCCAGTAGATCCCAGGCCGTACTTCCCCCCCACTCCACTAGCTCCTCATCCACTCGCAAAATGAGTGTGACAGGACCCTCACCATCCCATTTCACTTCAGCTTTCTCTAGTCAAAAGGGCACATCGAGGTAAGATGTTGTTGTCGTTGGGTATTTCTTGGTGGTTACATAACCATTAATGTACAAGTTCATACCAGTTGCTGCACGCTAATGAATATTTGGAGATGATAGCACCAGTTTTGCAAAATCCTTAAATAAACATTTTATT
This sequence comes from Osmerus eperlanus, assembly GCF_963692335.1. Taxonomy (NCBI): domain Eukaryota; kingdom Metazoa; phylum Chordata; class Actinopteri; order Osmeriformes; family Osmeridae; genus Osmerus; species Osmerus eperlanus. Next base: position 11,498,251 of record NC_085023.1, read on the forward strand.
TATTTATTCATGCATTTCTCTATTTTCAGTAACAAGGTCTATCAGCCCCTACCTAGGCCAGGAAAAAGCCAGTCCAAAAGCTTCCAGAACTTAATGGTTTCAAATGGCACAATGAACTTTGCAGAGTTTGTTGAGTTATTCAAGTCCTTCAGGTAATCAGCCCTACAAAAGAAAGTTTCCCTGAAGTACATCCTTGGATGCACTTGACAACTTGAAGAAAATGACTTGTCTGGTCAAGTTTGCCAAAAAAAACATCTGTTTCCTGAGCCTGGCAGTCTGTACCTGAAGTAAACGAATGGGCAACACTTCGCATGAAGATTACATTAGCTACCATGTAACTACCGGTACATAGTAATATCTTTAGTAACAACATCAAAGTTCTAGGTACTTTTATGTAGGTAAATTTCATTATGGTTGAGCGATACAAGCTATTAAGCAAGTGAAGTTTGGTAGGGGGGAGGTTTCGTTTTCCAGGGATGGATGTTAGCATTGATCTTGTAAATGGTCTGCCAACATAGCCTTCAGCTGTCCCTTTATAAACTCCACTTATTGCTTCCACCCCTGCCCCCTATTGTGACGTTTTATAAAACCTATATTTACTGTAGTCCTTATATGCGTCCACATGTAGGATATTATGTCAAATGTGTGTACTATAGCATCAAAGGTTTCTTGTTGTTTTGATTTGTGTGTAGCATTCGAAGCCGAAAAGATCTGAAAGACCTGTTTGATATGTATGCTGTTCCCTGCGTTCACTCTGTGTCTGAACCTGCACCCCTCTACACCAACCTCAGTGTAGACGACAGTGTCACAGGACTGCAGCCGGACCTGGGTGTGTTGAATGATGCACCTAAACACATTCACTTATTCATATTTGAAACAGGATTTAGATTAGGTTCTGGATTGACGTGCTTTGTTGAATTAATTGTGTGAATTGTTTCGAAACATCTTTGCTTTAAATCAAGTTTGCACATTTCTGCCCCTTGCACTAGACCTTCTGATGCGGAATGGGCTTGACCTTGGCCTGTCCATCTGGAATAAGAGACATATGTCAGAGAACCAGAAGCACATTTCTGACGCCATTGCAGCAGCCAGCATAGTGACCAATGGGACTGGCGTAGAAAGTGCTTCTCTTGGGGCGCTGGGCATGGGTATTTTACATCTGAATGACTTCCTGATCAACTCTCAGGGGGAGAACTACTCTTATGATGAGGTCCTAAGCATCATCCAGGTGAGTAACATGTTCCTTCATTTTAGTTAGATTTGAAGTGGTTATTTCTTTCGCTTTTAAAGTTTGAATGGAGGAAACATTTGTTTTTCAGAAATTTGAACCGTGTGCCAATATGCGTCAGATAGGCTGGATATCTTTTGAGGGATTTGCTAGGTTTGTATGTACTACTGTTGTGGCAAATAATAAGAAATACAAAGCTGTTAATTCTATAGTACCATGTATCATGAAAGTACCATGAAACGTCAAGTGTGTAATTTTTGTGGATGATTATAATATTTTGCAGCTACAAATAAAATAATTATGCAAATGTTTTCTTTATTTTTCCTGCAAGGTACTTGACGGATAAAGACAACTTTGCTTTCAAAATAGAAGAGTCCCAAGTGAAGGTGGAAGCCCTTCAATATCCACTGTCTTACTATTACATTGCGTCTTCCCACAATACCTATCTTACAGGCCACCAGCTAAAGGGAGAGTCATCGGTGGAACTTTACAGCCAGGTGAGAGCAATCGCTTTGCCACTGAAAAAGGTCTTAATTGGATACTAAGCCGTCTTTACAAATTCTAACCAACTGGAACCAACTCAACTGACTGTCCAACCACATAGGAAGGAGTGTGACTTTGGCCTACTGTTTTACCACACTACTGTTATGGCCACAAACGTGTCTGTATTGTTGTGTTCTCTGTGTTTGTGTTTCCTTCTCAAAACGCTCATTCATAATTCAGGAGTCCTGCTGCTATTGGTTAAATCTTCCCATCCCTCAAGGTCAACTTCATCCGGCCAATCATAGGCGTATCTGAGTCCCATAAAAAAAAAACAGTTTAAAACATTTGTGTGTCTTTGTCAACTTGTTGTGCTGGTTGTATTTGTAATTGCGTTAGTTTTTTTAAATTAACTAGTTTCATCTTATTGTTTTATACCCGGTATAGCGATTCATTTTTGTTTGGTTGTACGTCACAGGGGTTTTGGAAAAGGTTAGCTGACCAAGGACAGCCTACACTCCAACACATACCTAACATTTATTATACACTAGATTAGGAATGCCACCCATTGATTTTTCTTGCTAGTTTAGAGTCCTTGTAGGCAGTCTAGGCAGGCTGGTTTATTTATTTCATATGTTTGGTAGCATTCATTGTTCCTTTGTCCTCTGTGGCATGTACAGTTGGCTGGACATCATTATTTTTGCTCTAATAATTCCATTATTTTTGTTCTGTACCACTACCTCTGCTCGATGTGCCCACACTGACACCCTCTACCATCTTGGTCACTCATGTTATGACTCTACCCCTAGACCAGAAGCCAAAACGCTAGAAACGTGTGCAGATGTTGCTTGCATTTATATTTTGTATCCAACACCAGGTCCTGCTCAGCGGCTGCAGAAGTGTGGAGCTAGACTGCTGGGACGGTGATGATGGCATGCCTATCATCTACCATGGCCACACTCTTACCACTCGCATACCTTTTAAGGTTGCTTTTTTTTCTCACCTTTTTTCATCTCTTTGTTGATTATTAAATGGCTCATGTAGTCTTTTGATTGTGGCACAGGTCATTTCCTGCATGTCTTCTCCTGTCTATCCCTGCTTTCCTATGATTGTTTTCCTCTCTGACTGTCTCAATCTAAATAAACAAAGAAAAAAAAAAGGTACACTCGAGCAGTCTGTATTTCTAATCCAATTACCTATCTATTAAAATAATCATGTCTTGTCATTTTAATTGACACATTTTATCTACACAGGATGTGGTGGATGCAGTGAACCGCTCAGCCTTTGTAAACTCTGAAATGCCTGTCGTGCTCTCCATAGAGAACCACTGCTCTCTGCTTCAACAACGCAAAATGGCCGACATCTTTAAGGTGCATACTCAGTAGATGGGTGTTCAAAAAATCTGATTAAGTCTTGACAGTAAGATGTGCCTTGTTCTTTGTTTGATTCATTCTCAATTTATTTTGCATTACGACAAGACTGTTTTTGGAGACAAGCTGGTGACAAAGTTCCTGTTTGAGAGTGATTTCTCTGATGATCCCCTGCTACCATCTCCATGGCAACTGAGGGGAAAGATTTTACTGAAAAACAAGAAGCTTAAAGCTCACCAGACACCAGTGGACATCCTCAAACAGAAGGTAAGCAACAGTGCATGATAAAGAGACCCAGGTGGAAGTAGCACAAGACAAATGCCTACATTTTGTAAAATATTAAATTTCCTTGAGCCAGATAAAGCCTTGTCCTACAGTGACACTTTTATCCAAATCAATGTAAAAATAGTGCAAAGTAGGCAACAGTAGAACATCAGGGATCAGAAGTGCATGGTTCTAAAGTATTTCACTGGTCAGAGTCAAGGAACATTCTGTGTTTGTAGCCACATCACAAAGTAACCAGATCTCTACTAACAGGCGCAGTGAAACAAAAGAACGATACAGAAGATATTGAAGAAAAATAGATTACTACAGTGCAACAATAACATCTCAATTGGTTAACTATATTAGTGCCATGCCCAAGATATATACTTCAGACTGTGACTGGGAGAAATCAAATGTTCAGTGAGGAAGTGGCGCCTGTTTCCAAGTTTGTTTGTTCAGTAGCCAGTTTCCATGAGTATTGTTGCTTGTTGTTGTGTGTGTTGTGTTTTCAAAGAATAGTGCAGCGCCTGTGGCTGAATGTGTTTATATTTATTTTTCTCATACTGTTCATCTAACAGATGACACTGCACATTCCTGGGCCCTGAGCAATACACCTGGCACATTTCAAACTTCATACAGTGCCCAATTCTTGAGACAATTGCAAGAAACACTGTCACACAGACACAGAGATTCCTTCCTTCATAGTTAGATAGGACCAGGGTCGGACTGGCTGTCGGGAGAGTCAGGAGATTTCCCGAACGGCTGGTCAAACGGCTGCGGCATAATGTAAAAAAAAAAAAATATATATATATATATAATAATAATACACAGTCGTGGGCCGGTCTGCGTTTCAAAGTCCCGGGCCGTTTTTCAGTTCCAGTCCAGACCTGGATAGGACCAATACCATCTTGATTACAATAGCTACCTTGAAATTATGTCTGAATTATAATAGTGCCTAGGAAAGTGCAGCAGAAAAAACACAGGCCTATCTTAAGTGCAACCTCAACTACTTGTGAGTGCCCTTTTGTGCCAGATCATATAACAACAAAATCACAAAGACTAAGTGCAGGGAAGGGACAAAGTTGCAGGTTTCACAGGAATAGAGGATCTGTTAAGTGCTGCTTTTGGTGCCCGAGCGTGAAAAAAAAAGTTGGTCGAAGTGAAGCTTGAAGAAGTGCATCTTGAAACCCTGCGGATGCCCTGAAGGTAGGCGGGTCCTGTTGGCTGCAGCATAGGCACGTGTCAGGGATTGGTGCCTGATCCTTTAGGCGACTGGCAGCCAGTGGAGCAATCTCAGCAGGGGCGTTATGTCTGAGTTCTTGAGTAGCTTGTAAATTAGGCAGGCGGCTGTACTCCGGACCATCTGCAGAGGGCATATGGCGCAAACTGGTAGGCCGACGAGGAGGGATTACAGTAATCAAGATGGCAGAGTACTGTGGCCTGGATGAGCAGCTGGGTCTAGTACTCTGTCAGAAACAGATCTTTATGTTCCGTAGGGAATATGAACAAGTCTGCATCATGTCACCAATGTGTTTCTTGCAGTCCAGGTTGTCCTAAGTTAATGTATGAGTAGTGAGAGCTCTCGTGGCAGGGATGAAGAGTACAGTAGTTCTGTCTTGTACAGATTCAATTTCAGGTGGTGGGAAGACATCCCATGTGATTTGATGACCAAGTCGAGTGATCTGGGGTGGCACTTGACACATGACATCCATCTGCTATGATCATTATTCATAATTATGAAGGATGTTTAGTTAGTACCAGACTGTCCCATTAATCCTATATGATTATTTCACTCTATAGGCACACCAGTTGGCCCAGATGCATTCCCAGGCTAGTAATGTTATAGCTCCCAGCTTCCCAAGTCACAGCAATGAGGAGGATGAAGAAGAGGAGGAAGACGAATCTGACTACGATTATGAATCATTATCTGATGGTACCTTAACAAAATGTGTTCTTTCTCTCATAATCTTTCTTTTCTTCTTTCCTTCTTTCTTTCTTTCTTTCTTTTTTCATTGCTTTCTACTTTGGCTGCAAATGTAAGATGTGTAAGTGTTTCCACAGACAACATACTTGAGGATCCACCTGAGGAGAAACAGCTGCACGGGGAGAAGCTTCAAGTGGAGCATAGCATTGATGTTTCCAAGAAAACAAAGAAAGGTGACAATTCCTTTCAGATCAGAGAAAAAGTGAGATATTTGTTATATATAATACATTTTATACAAATTTTTTATATTTGTATTTGTCTTTATTTAGTTATCCTCAGTTTTAATTGGTATTCTGCATAGGATGAATATATTTCACTTGTTTTAAAGAGATTGTCAGACATCTATCCTTTGTACAAACGCAGGTCTTTGATGTGGGGCTGGAGGAAGAGTTCAATTTGCCTCAAAGCAAGAAGGAAGGTCGACAGATAGCCCAGGAGCTATCAGATTTGATCATATACTGCCAAGCTGTCAAATTCCCAGGTTCTCTACTTTTATGAGATTTTCACATGCAAGTGGCATTCGATTATGCACAGTATGTAATAAGTATATAGCGCTCCAAGACTGCAATACTTAAATAGGGTCTAATTCGGTTCTTGTCCCTTCAGCAGCAAACAAGTGTGGCAGTAAGAACAGAACCATAATATATTTTATCCACCTCGTTTTAGGTCTATCCACCCTCAATCCATCCGAATCCCCAAGGGGAAAGGAGAGAAAAAGAAGGAAGTCCTTTTTTGGTAATCATACTGGCAGAGGGGACCCCTTAACAGCGGCACGTACACCAGGAAAAGGTACCGTTCACAAGTTAGCTGAGTCAGCTGACCCTTGGGCCAGGCTCTTTGTTGTGAACAGCATTCACCAAGATTCTGCAGTCAACATTAAAAGATGAGCAAAGTCAAATGTTTTGCCAATTACTAGACACAGTAAATACTTTTATTTCTTGTCTGACAAGAAATGTCTTTGTTGCATCCTCACCTAAATCTGAAACCACAGCAGAGGCAGCCCGCTGCAGCTCAGAGGAACCTACCTCGTCCTTTCTGACGATCGGTGCCTCCCTGAGCTCACTAATCCGCACCCCCAAATGCTACCACGTGTCTTCAGTCAACGAGAATGCCGCCAAGCGCCTCTGCCGCCTCAGTTCCCAAAAGCTCATCCAGCACACCATCAGGCAGCTCCTCCGCACATACCCTGCTGCCACTCGTATTGATTCCACCAACCCCAACCCCCTCCTTTTCTGGCTCCATGGTATCCAGATGGTCGCACTCAACTACCAAACGGACGGTGAGCTAGTGACACCAAAACTCTGGTCCAAGGAATCCCTTAGGCATATCAACTCACATTATAAACATCGAAACAACATGCACATCTGTGAAGTTAGACACACCTTAAAGTATTTAGCAATCTGTCTACCTCTATTTTTGCACACAACTTTAGCTAATCAGTAACTCTGACTGCTATCACACCAAAGGATTAGCAACCGGTAACATCAGATACCAGGGCAGCAACTACTTTTGAAGTTAATCAAAGTTTTACTTATTTTGTTTCACATATTTTGTTTTACCTATCTGAATGTTTCTTTGTCATAGACATGGCCCTCCAACTCAGCGCAGCCATGTTTGAGAATAATGGGGGGTGTGGTTACGTCCTGAAGCCCCCTGTGCTATGGGATCCCAGCTGCCCCCTTTACCGCCATTTCCGTCCCCTGGAACGGGAACCGGTGGGCATGAGCCCTACTCTGTATTCACTCATTGTAAGTCCATGTCTGTGGTCTACTTTTGGTCATTATACAAGGAAATATACTCTCAAATATTTAAAGGACTGAAAAAAGTGTCATATGTGATTTACACATGTTGACCAACTGTGTGTCATCTTTTGGTCTCTCTTTTTTCATCAGGTTATCTCGGGTCAGAATGTATGCCCTGGAAACCCCTGTAGTAGTCCGTGTATCGAGGTGGATGTTCTGGGCATGCAGGCAGATGGGTGCCACTTCCGTTCCAAATCCATCCATCGCAACGCTCTCAATCCCATTTGGAACCAAAGTTTCACCTTCTCTGTGTTTATGGAGGACCTGGCTTTCCTGCGCTTCACTGTGGTTGAACATAACTCCCAGATCACTGCTCAGAGGACCCTGCCACTTAGAGCCCTGAGAACAGGTTGGCTAACATAGCTTACACCCTAAACGTTTGTAAATGAAAATTATTTATAAAGTAACATTACATAACCTATTTAATAAATCATTGTATATGAAGGTAGATCAGCCAAATGATTAAACCGTGCAAATTGCTGTGCCTCGCAGGATATAGACATTTGCAGCTGAGGAACCAGCAAAATGAAGCAGTGGCAGTCTCTAGTCTGTTTATCTACAGCCACAGAACTGAAGACGATGGATTAGGTGGCTCACAGCCTGCGTCTGCGGTGAGTGTGAAGCAGCTGACTGTTTTGATGGGGATGAACATTGAGCAGTCATGCTCCTGAGACCTGATGTGGTTGACATGCATCTGAGTTTATGAGTATTATATATGATAAAATAGTATTACATATAGTATTTATCATCATTATTGGGAAATTGATCATTCTTTCTTTCTATCTCCCTCTCTTTTAATCCTTCTTTCTGTTTCACTCTTTCACTCTTTCTGTGTGTGTTTCAGCTCTTTAGAACAGATGAGAATCGAGCAGCCAAGCGGTATAAAGTCACTGTTCATGGAGTGCCTGGTCCAGAGCCTTTCACAGTGGTCAGCGTGAGTGCGAACACCACAGCCGGACAGCTCTTGAACAATGTGAGTACAATGTATTATAGTATATCTACTGCATATAACCATGTATCTGGCATTAGTGCTGCAACCTGTTTGCCTTACTTACTTAATGTAAAGAACTGGGGTAAAGCATACATTTGTTGTGCAACTGTTATGAATTTTCAGGATGACTGCCGAATATTTTCTAATTTGGTTAACAATATATAATGTTTAGTTTTAAATAAATTAACCCCATTAACCCAGTTTCTCTTCCCCAGATCCTCTCAGCTCCCCCATCCTCCACCTTGCTTTCCCTTCCGTCTTACTTCCTGCAGGAGGAGAGGGTGGCCATGCCCCGGGAGAGGAGCGAGGGCGGGGCTCTGGTTCAGGAGCGCCTCATCAGGCCAGAGGAGGACATTCTACGGGTGGTCCAAGGATGGAAGTCCAACGAAGGCTATCTGTGCCGACTGTGCCTAAAAAAGCGGGAAAAGGTCTCAGCGCCTTCCCACCTGCTAGCTAAACAGAGTCGGAGTTGGTATAGTTCTGCGTTGACCAAGCTACATTTTTTCTTTTGTTTCAGTGCTTTAATAATGACGGTGTGGTGAAAGAAAAAATGATAACTGGATTGGAAGATAATACCTTCCTTGTCCAGATACACAGAGTTTGTCCCGAGCAGCAAAAAATTATAATTGAAACGTCTAAATGCAGCACAGCCAATGACCTCATAGAACAGGTGAGCTTCTGTAACGGAGTAAATCAACATTTAGACATGTTATTCTAAATGTCCTAACTAATTCAAGTTAACCAATCATTTACATGTGATCATAGTTTAATAGTAGTCTTCAATATCCTTCGGGATTTAATAAAGTTAATTGGATTCAACTACGGTGTAGTTTGAATACAGCAGTGTGTATAGACATGAATCGTTGGTGGTTAACCCTTGCACATGATATGTCTTTGACTTGACTTGTTGGATAGGTAGCAAGTTGTTTATCTTCATCCAATTTGCAGACATTGTTAAAGGCCAAACAGTCAGGCCTTCACATGAGCATGACCAACCCGTGTGACTATGTGCTGGTGGAAGAGGTGTCCAGAGAGCCGGGGGGGCGCAGGCTCTCTGCCAAATCCTCCCATCAGCGGGTCCTTCGTGACCATGAACGTGTGCAGCAGGCTCAGAGCAGGTGGAGGGGGCCAGGGAAGTTCATCCTCAGCCTCAAGGACCAAGTTCAGGTAAATGAGATGAGGGGACATAAAACGACATCAGGTCGCATATGTATGTTAGGGTACCTTTAAGGTGGTTTAGTTCATAAACCAAATTGATGTTTGACTGGGAATATTTAGGGGATACTAAGGCTTTCATTGGTTTGTATTTTGTATTTTATTTATGATGCTAAACAATGCATTCATGCAACCATGACTCGAGTTCAGAACAATTCAATAATTGGCTACATCAAAACAGGACAGACTTTGCCTGTGCCTATATACCTTATATATAAAAAAAGGATAATGAAATCGTTTTTTGTGCTTAGATGCGGGAACCCCATGTCAAAGCTCACTCTAAACCTGTTCGTGAGGATCGACGTAAAGGAGTATCTTTAGCCAGTGAGCTGAAGAGGCTGACTGGCCGAAGTCGGGCTGTATGGATTGGGGACAGCTCCTGCTCTGAGATGTTGCACAGTAAGGATGAGAGGGCAGCCTGTTGCTTGCACTTGAGCGAGACCTATGAGTGACCCTAGCAACACTCGAAAAGATATTGTGGAGATTGTCGTCAAGGACCAGGGGAGGAGTTTCTCTTATTACAGTACTTGATCAGGTACATATATGTTAAGGCCTGTAAACTTGAACATTGACGTTTCAACCCGGCTTGGTCTTTTAAACAAACTGTTTGCCACAGTACACACAGTTAGCTAAATAAAAATAAATGCAACTCAAAACTAATTTAACAGCTTGTGCATGTAGTATATAATGGTGTCTGTCTCCCATTAGGATGTATGTGAATTTAATGGCACAGGGCAGATTTGAAGCAACACAACTCTGAAGGAGAAATACTAACTTTGGTTTCATCTAAGAAGGACAGGCTGATCCCTCTGTAAGCATGTGCATCAATGGTTGATGAACACCATATAAAATTGACCTGGCTTTTTATTTTATGTTTCTTGAACGCTGCCAATGACATTGAGACATAGAATGAGAGCTCTTGCTAATAGTAGTTCCTCTGTAACTTACTGTTACTGTTATTTTTTATATAAAAGTGGGTTGTCATGTTATATGCTTTCTGTTCACCATCTGACGAAACAATCTTTGCTTACAAATGCATGCAATATTTAACTGTGGTTTTATGAAATAAAAAAAGGAAGTACAGAGTAAGCCACATATAAGCCACATATGGAACCAGCCCATCATCAATAAAAACTCTAAAACTCATGAGCATTTATTTTAAATTTGGGGACGCACAAGTCAATTAAATTTGCATGTTAACAACTCCTTTGTACATGCAGGTGATTTTATGATACTAAGACAACACTTCAATATTCAAACAAGTTCATCTAATTTGTAACGTGAAATAATTATTGGACGGTTTGATTTTAGTTTTAAAAAATCTGAGTGTACTCTGTATGCTCATTATAAATGCATCCGAATTCAGATCCTGAGGACACACGTATTACACATTTCCCAAAGGGATTTGTGTTTGACTTCCTTGGTTCCTTGGTTTCAGAGAAACATCAAGAGTCTCCATGTGGGATTTAAAGATGGTATTACTTCTGAAAGTATAAGAAAAAATGTTGTTGTTGGAAAAATTATTCCAGTGTGAAGGTTAAGGCTGAGACCTGATCCTGACTGCCTAGCTGAAGGTATACTGTACAAGAAGAACACATAAATCATGTTTAACCTTTCTTGCTATGAATAGGAATTCTTGGATTACCTTGATTCTTCAATGTCCTCAATGGTCTCTGGCAGCTTTGCATTTAAGGTCTCTGGGAGAAGACATGCCACAAGCCCAGAAAAGATGGCAAAAAAGCAGATGATAACCTCAGGAAGTAGCTTCCACACATCTTCCAGTAGTATAATCAGAGGCGCCATTGACACGCCCAAACGAGCCATAAAACTTGTATAGCCTATGCCGTTTTGCCTGTTTGGAACAAAATTGACGAATCACAACCATTGGTATTAAAAGCACCATTATTTTGTGGCAAACTTAATTTAATGTCAGCTAACTGTACTGTAATACTCAGATATATGTTGTTTCTGTATAATGACTTCCAGTTTTTTATACTGTTTAGACAAGGTAAATGAACTTTTTTTACGGCTTTCCATTGTGTTCTTGGTAAAATAAAATAAAAAATCAACACATCATTTACAAATCTAAATCTCAAAGCTATGTCTGACCTGACAACTGTTGGGTATAGTTCAGTGGTGTACAGGAAGACTGTGGTGAATGACGCTTCTGATAGGCCTTTTCCAAGCACAGCCACAATTGTGCGCAGGTACCACATACCTTAGCAGAACCGGAAGACAATTTTTAAAAAACATCGGAAAACAAAGCAAATCTCGAAATGGTGAGAAAGAACCTTTCACATGTTAGTATTTGTGAAATTATTTCTACATTTAATCATTTAGCAGACGCTCTTATCCAGAGCGACTTCTGATAATTCTATCTACAGTAAGTCTGTTAATGTTATGGCAAGGCTGTACATGGTGTATTATTGGTAATAATGATGTGCCAACTGAAGGTCATTCATTTTATATTACAGAAAATATAATACTTTTTGAAGTGATTACCTTTGGGCAGAAAGATATTTATGGCTATACAAATTCCAGTTAGAAGAAGAGTGCCGGATTGGCAACGTCTTCGGCCAGTGGAATTCAGACAGAAGTAGACAATAATCTTTGCAGGTACTTCAATGGCAGCGTAGATGAAATGGGTAAGATAGATGTTCAAGCCAAAGCCAGTAATGTTTAAACTAATCCCATAGTATGTTGATGCAACGCCATACCTGTTAAGTGTGATTACATAGACACGTTTACATAAACAAATTACTTTTTATGGAATAAATGTTTATTAAATGTTTAAATGCTTCAATGCTTTACACACCAAACTATCCCTGTGAGTAGTGACAGCCTTCTCATTCCTGCGGTCCTTATAAGATCCAAATAGGAGTATGTCTTCTTCTGGTTATCTGTTGTCATATTAGACAGGCTCTAAGGAAAGTGTTAGCTCAGCATCTGTGCAATCACAAAGCCAGTTATAATTTATGCATGGAATATTTGTAAACAAAATGAATTGAATGAATTTTTACATTTACCGCAAGTTGTATTTTTGAAGAAAAGTTATCTTTTTTATTAAACCGGGCACACTTCTCCAGGTAAAAGTGAGCCCTTTCCACTTTTCCATTGGCCAAAAGCCACCGGGCAGACTCAGGGATCCACCTGCAATGATTAAATATCTAAAGGATTAGGTTATATTAACAAATTAACCATTACAACTCATTGTGACTTTCTACATCATAAAATCTTGAATTACTTTACAATAAAAAATCATTAACTACTAAGGAGTACATGTGAATTTGTGGTGTGGTATGAAGACAAGATTTTGCTTCTCACCACCAGGTAATGATAGCAAAACCTAGAGGGGCAGTAACAGCCACAATCAGCATCCGCCAATCGTTCACTAAGTATGCAATTCCTGCAAGCATTATATTCCCAACAGTCCACGCCATGCTGCCAATCACGCCAATCAATGCCCGGTGTCTTACATCCACCCACTCAATGCCTGAAATAATACAGCGAAACAAATATTAGACAGACAATAATAGTATGTAATCAGTACTAATCAAGTTTCTTTGTGAAAGTGCATAACAGAAAACATTTAGCTTAGATACAGAAGACACATAACAAAATCTGATCAGATATCAACTGCTCTGGGTGAAGTTGGCTTATCAGGTCAATTACTTACTCAGAACTATGGAAATTATACTAATTCCTGTGAGTCCAAAGCCTGTGAGAAATCTCAACACTGCAAACATTATGAAGGAGTTTGAGAATGCACTGGACATTCCAAATACGATGGCCATTGTGTAAGACACCAATAAAATGCTCCTTCTACCATACCTGCAAAACAAACATTTAGTGTTACATTAATGAATGCATTGGAAGGCATTTATTAATTTTGAATAAATCACACTATCTAAAACCGAGGTTAATGAAAGTATCAATGAATACCAAACTGAAGTTACGTGAATCAAAATCACTTTTCCTTTAAACTGATTTCTTAGACAGCAAACGTCAGCTTATGCGGTTAGTCACTACATCACAACTAAAAACCATTTGATAGCTATGAAGGAAGTTCATACTTGTCACAGAGGATACCAAAGATAATGGCTCCAAACATAACTCCAACAAAGAAGATGGTGGCTGTTGCTTTGTTCAAGCTTTTTCTGTCACAGACAAGGTCCCACTTCATAGAGAGAGCAATAATCAACTTGAGCATAATAAACATTGTATGAACTCAAAATTCCTATTAGTCATTTACCAGTTGAGGCAGTATGCTTTCTTCTAAGTTACCCACACCATGCTTTCTGTCATTTTCACCGTTAAGAAGTAATATGGAAACAATTAAATGATAAAAAATATATATATATAATAAAAATGATATGTAAGAGAGACCTACGCAAGTTGTTATACTTTTTAGGTATGTGGAAATAGTTATTCTCATGGAGAGACATTTTGCATATCTGTAAAAATCTTTGAATTGAAAAACTGTTGAATACAGTACTCTCTAAAACAGTAATTTACTTTGTTATATACAACATTTTTGTATTACTGATTAAATATAGGGGGAAGTTGCCACATGATGAGGCAAATTGTCACTATTTGACTCATACTATTTAGGTCCTAAGTTCTAAAGCATTTCTTGTCATTTGAAACATTTAAGAATTCTTCACAAAAAAGGTAATAGGCTACTGGGAATTTCATTGCAAACAATAATCATTTTGAGGTTAGTTGTAGTTGACTTTTCAGACTGTTTTACCCAACTTAGATAACATCTGATCACAAGGAGCAACATTTGGCAAGCTTGATTGGTTTTAGAGTAAAAGGCACTGTGACGACTTGAGCCTGTGACGACTTGGCCCAGTGCCCCTAAATATGCATAAAATAATAAAAAAGAGTTGTGCAATTATATGCAAATATCCAATGTAATCATCATAGTTGTTTCGTTGAAATCTGGTATTGTAATGTCAAGTACATGCTGGATAAGTACAGTCAGACCACAAACTTGTCAAAATGTGATGCCAAAAGTACTGCGGTGTATAGAGATCATTGTTTTTCTTGAATAACACATATATTTGTACCTCTGTAGCCAGTGTGGAGGTGAACATGCTCTTGTCATACACCCATCCGGTTCTACACTGAATGGTAGGTAATTCAGTATGGCTGGAAACATTTTCCAGGAGTTTAAATTGGGGTTCTGCAAACATCCTACATGAACTTGTAGATCCATGTTCCTGCACTGGGAGACCCACGGTCAGTCTTTGCCCCTGCGACAGATTCCTAAAGACTACTCCATCTTCCAGAGAGCTAAGGTCACAGTGGTGAGAGGGTACAGCTGCAATGAAGTTATTCAGCAAGAAGTGACAAGGCAGAATCACCCGAGGAACACAGAGCAGAGTAATGATCAACATTTGGAACCATCCAAAGCCATTAGTCTCCTCAAGAACATTTTCAAACTTCATTTTGAAGAAAACCTTTTAAACAGAATACTAGGATTAGTGGGGAAATCCAAATGTAAAGCTCTCTGAATGCTGGAGGTCAGAAAATAGCTGCCTCGGAATCCGTACTTGAATAAAATAAAAAGCTCCTCAGGTCAAAACTATGTATTCTATACAGCAGACTGAGAACTTCATTTCAAGTCAAGGAAGATCAACAAGACCAATGGCTCTCTACGTAGGAGACACACCCCCCAGGAGGCTGTGCTAAATGAAAAATGTGTGTGTGTGTGTGTGGGGGGGGGTGAACAAAAATGTATTAACCCTAGTGTTATCTTCGGGTCATTCTGACCCATCAGTCGTTGTGACCCACCGTCGTATTGCGACAACTTTACCGCATACAAAGACAAAGTAAAGCATTTTCTTTTAACCGTTGGGCTGTCTCAGACCCCCCACATTGCGAAGGTTAAAAGAAAATTATTTGTATTTGTTTTTGTATTGGGTAAAATTGGGTAAACACAACAATGTTCGTTATGAACCTTTGGGTCATGTGACCCGAAGGCAGCACAAGGGTTAAGCATGCAGCGCAAGCCACATTCTTTGTATTGAGGATTTGGTCTGCACTTCCATTCAAAATCCGAAAATCCGCTTGCTGATGTAACCACTATATAACAGCCATTCACAGAGCCCTTGGGCACCTCAATTAACACCATAAGTACCCTGCAACAGACACACTTCAGACACATTTTTTTCAATTTTAAAGGGGGGCCTGTCTAAAACATTTGAGAACCACTAGGTACACCTAAATAGAATTCAATTTATATGAAAGCCTGACTTTGACACAAACATCCATCTAACCCATTTCCCATTCCCATGTACCTTATGGGAGCAGAGTTCACCAACTGCTTGCTTGATTATAATAAAATGTGCACTTTGACCCAGAAGTGTGCTGCTCTAATTGTGACCTTTATTCTGAATGTTTACTATGCATGCCAAGCATGAGTTGACATTTACGTCTACAGGAGTCCCTGTAGTTGTAAGTAAAAGTACTTGTTGAATGTGTTAACCTTAAAGGGCAGTGACAATGACAAAATTCAGAATTAGGAGAATCAAGATACCCACCACTAGATGAGTTACCCACCACTAGATGAGTAGAACTGGATTAAATTAATTGACCCCTCAACACATTCAGTAATATGACCAATTTGTTATCATGTGTAACTTTTATGTAATCCTGCATTTTATATGTATAACCAAATTAAAATTACAGTATAATTGCCATGACATGCTATTTATGACTTCCAAAACTGTCGGTTACAAATACAAATACTGTTTAACAAAATCTTTTTTTTAAATGTAGTGTAACTTCAGATCAGTAATGGGTTACTACATAACTTTTAATGCACTGCAGAGAACTTTGTTCGGTAGTTGTCTAGGGTTAGCCTTTTTAAACACAAATCCATGGAAATAATAACTAATTAGACCCGTTTTCACCTTACCTACACTGAGTAGAATGGAAATGCAAGACTATTCCAATAACAAACTTTTGTCAAGTGTTGTGGGAAAAAAACATCACACTGTTGTAATTATGAAGATGGTTAATGATTATGGATTTACTGAAACTTGTAATCACTTTTTAGTATACTATATTATTGGAAACCAGATGCAAAGCTGTTGACTGATCATTGTTATCCCTAAACAATGGTAGAAGAAGTAAAACCCAAAATGTGAAGATTTGAATAATTAAGGGATGAGTGGGGGAGAAGAACATGTGTGTAACTTATGAGACATATTTGTGGCCTTACGCCCAGGAGCCTAGTGCAGCTGGCTGTTAAAGGTCAGAGTGGGCCTAAATTGGGAGATTTGTCTATGAAGGAAAGTATGAATCCCCTAAGACAAGGGACTGTGATGGCATTTTTTGATATAGTTACTAAGAATGTATTTTTTAATAGACTGAGGTTGTGTTTAAACAAATGGATGTTGCAGTTGGTCTTAAGGTATTTATGGTGTTGGGTTATGATGCCTGATTGAGAAGCTAGGGGCACGGAGGTTGGGGGATGTTTGAGTTCTGAGGCTTAAAGGGAGATGGGTAGATGGATCAGTTGATCTAGCAGCCCTGACTTTTTGGCAGAGGAGATTGTGTCCTGTGTCCTGTTTGTGTTTCATTAAGGGTATCTTTACTGTCCTCATTTAGAGAAAGAGCCGTGACATCAAAAGACTTTGGTCACTTGACCTGGGGGGTTATATTGTCTTAACTGTCACTGAGCAGTGCTGACCAATCAACAGAGTTCAGAGGAATCATTTGATCTAAAGTTTATATAAGGCAGGGGTTTATGATTGTTCTTCATCACTCTGGCGAACGACCTGTGGCTAGCACCTCCTTCGTTATGACTGATCACAAAGTACTTTGTTAAATCATGATCTGTATAAGCAAAATAAATTGTAATAAACACACATCTCTTGACTACTCAGATCTACACAGTGCCGCTTGAATTTTCGCCATTACAGGACCCACTGTTGGTTACATATACATATATGTAACCAACAAATATCGTACCATATTACCATACAATGGGGTGAAGACTATAAAAGTGAAATGTCCGTAGAAAACTTCAGTCTGATCCTGGGATCTTGCTCACGTTTGTTGGAATCTCTGTCACTCTGAATTCTAATAAACACTTTGCATCAAACTTTGCTGTATTTAAATTTTGATATTGGTTGAAGACGTAGAAGATTTTTCATGACACAAGCATGTAGAGGACATGCCTTTTCTGACATCTGAAGCTTAAATGTACTTTATATACTCTTGAAATTGATTTCTACACATTTTAGTTTGTTACGGGTCTCTTTATGATAGTATAATATGTTATACTACAACATGTCAATATCATACAAAAAATTATTAATAATAAACAAAAAAAGACTTGAGCAGTTATTTATTGTTGACACTCATTGATAAACTGAGTCATTTAGAAAGGTATTTCACGTAAGCAGTTACATGATAATGGTTTATTTAATGAAACATTCATGCTGAGTTCATGTTGACTGGGCAAATGTCTACAAATACAGGTAAACATGGATAGTGTATAGATGCAGAAAACTCTGAATTCACCTGTAACTCAAGTAGAACCACTGGAACATTTGTGGCAAAGTGTTAAAATACGATATACGGTAAAATAAAAATGCAAGTGTTAGTTTACTTTTTCTCAAAAACGTTAGCATTTTAAAGCCATCATTGGTGTAGTTGATGAATAATAGACAGCGATTGCGCCTAAATTTCCCAAAAATGATGGTTGTTTCAGCATGGATATAAAATTAAGGAGGAAGTTTACTTTCTTCAAAGTTGTGAAATTACTGTACAGTCAGAATCATAGTAATTGACATTTTACCAGTAATCTAACACCAGTATTGTTGCAACCTGTCTCTGTTTAGAACTAACTAATCTGGTTATAACTAGAAACACAACATTTAACTCAATATGGTCAATTATTACTATTTGTACGTTGTACTCTGTTATGTCAGAAGATGTCAAACGGTTTATACTAAACTTTTGTACTACCAGGAATTAGACAATTATATGCTTAAGTAAGACAATTCTCAATAAGGCTTGAAAGTAATGGATGCTTACGTAAAGCCATTCTTTGGATCAAACCTTTTTAGGTAATGGTGCACTCATTCCTCAGAGGTAGACAAGACATGCAGAACTATATGAAACTAAGAATTTCACATGTGTATTTCAATTTCATAATTTGTTAACACACTTGTGTAAATCACTCATGAATTGTAAAACGGGGCACCTTAAGAGACATGTTTATAACATAACTAACATCTTGGAACGATTTGAGCCAGTGTTGAGCCTAGGTTGTGGTGGATAAGAGCGTCTGCTAAATGACTAAATGAGTAGACAGTAATAAAGAATCACATTTCATATTACTAAATGTAAAGCAGATAACATCAAGGACTAGGCACATGTTCTTATACACATTCATAGGGACAGCAATTATAAAGGGTACTGCCAAGTTTGTGACTATTTTGTCATTTGGTGCACTTGCATTGAAGCAGAAGATTGCTGTTGTGTCAATAGGCACTTTGAAGAATCTGTGTTAGCTGTGGTTAGCATTAGTCATCTTGCTAGTGTCAAATTTGGATTTGGAATCTTGCACAAAATTCAGTAAATGTTCAGTTACATGAATTCAAAAGTACCTGGAATACAGTACAATACTATAGCATCCTTCTTTTAGACTACGTGCAAAAACACCAGCTAAACTAGCTATGTCTTGCCCTTTAAACTAATTCATATGAGGAGAAACTGAAATGCTATGTAAATACACATCCCCTTTGGCTGAAAATGTTTTGGACAATGTTTTTTTATGGTTTTTAGAAGCAAATTTCACTGTAGATGCATCAATTATAACGGTTACGTAATGGGAAAAAAGATATGTCAGCAGTGCATCATGTCACACACTATATAAGCACTTTGTTAATGCAAAGGCAATGAAATGAGAACCCTTTATTTGGATAGTTCATAAGTTTCTTGGATAGTTGAGATGGTCTATTGATAGCTTATAGATGCTCAATGGATGATAGTTATGCTTATATAAACTCACCCTAACCTTACAAATGTATACATTTCAGTAGTCACAGGTGACATTCATCAATTTTTGCATCTACAAACAATCTATGGGGACTATCCAAATTAGGTGCAACCCAGTTTTGCAGTAAGCTGTTTCATACCTGGAAGCCTATATGATGGGAGGAGAATGGAACCTTGTATTGTTAAGGCAAACAGTAAAGTGTAAAGTGTGCAGTCCTTTCTCATAACCAAACTGCAGCTATCCAAGTGCTGGGGGCCATCTGTGAAGTGTGGTGTTGAGGGTCAGCTGTTTATGTGGTACTGCTTTTTTGCAGGACATTTAATTTGTCATTGATTAATATGGCAAACATACATCTGCATTCCTCTGACACTTTTAAGGTCTAGGGTTACTGACTTTAAGTAATTTATGAAGTGCATTTGGAATATGGAAAGTTAAAACATTCCTAATTTTCTATTAGTATTATCTTGTGGTCTTGCTCTCCGTAGCATCTGGTTTCCCCTTAGTGGGTGTTAACAATGGGTAGGTTTTACCCCGTCTCCCAAGCCTATTGGTGATGGCCGTGGCAGCAGTGGAGTCCTCAGTGAAGGGAGCTCTAGCTTTAAGTGGTGCAGCGTTTTGTACCCGGAAAGAAATGAGCTGCCTGTGGACCTCTGTGACTGCAGTGCCCCTACGCTGGCGCTGGGGAGAGGGGCTGTCCGTCCGGGAGGTGGAGTAACTGCGTGGGGAGGTGCTGAGGCTACGTGGGGAGGAGCATGTGGATGGGGGCTGAGGAACCCAGCCTTGGTGTCCAGTTATAGGAGAGCTGTGAGACATGGTGGGTTTGGATTGGAGCATTTGGGACCTCAAATTCATTTTCATGCTTCCCTTTTTGCAGGTTTGGAATCTGAAACATAGAGACACAACATGCTGGTCAGTAAGAGTCCTTGTTTACTTGTTTGTGTTGCTAATTTAGTAAATCTTTTTCACCAACCTTTGTATAGGTAAAGACTTCTGGACACCGGAACCAGTGGGTAACAGTGGAGGTGACATGACAGAGGATCCCTTTGCTGATTTGATGGGACGAGGTATCTTACTCTGTTGATGTCCTGCTTCCTTTTTGTCTCTGAACTTCCTGGCAAGCGAATCATCCGAATTGGGGGTGTCCTCTTCTGAAGCAGTAACAGATGGGCTTCTTGAGGCTCTACAAACATTGTCCCCTGAGGAGGCAGAGGATGAGGCCCCAGAAGCCAGCCTCAGCTGCCTCCTCTCCATCACTAGACGAGCAAGATGGGGTCGCTTAGGCCTCAGCCGTTTTCTGGGCTCACTGAGTGACTGGGATTGCTCCGAGCCAGCGTCCTCCTCAGATAGAAGCACAGGGATGGGGATTCGACTGCCTTTATGATGGCTGGTCTGTGTGTTTGTTACCTCTGCCAATTGACCACTAGGGCCAATTTCCTGATCTAGCTCATGAGAGCCCTTGGTTTCTTCCTGTGAAGAAGCTGGATGGAATTGTTCCATGACATGTTGGGGGTTGCTTTGTATTCTGGACACTGACACCTGGCCAAGCTGAATCTCAGGGGGCGTTACAATATTGTTGCCTTGTTGTTGAGACATGAACTTACTGTCTGGGGAACTGAGAGATACATTCTGGGTTTCTTGGATTGCCCCTATATTTTCTGTGCTAGACTCATAGATTTGGATTGCCCCCTCTCTTTCTTCAGCTAAACTGGCATTCTCAGCCTCTTTTACCACAAGGTTTTCAACTAAAGCCAACTTTTCACTAACTGAAGCACTCATGGCTTCTCTCTCTGCAACATCCACATCAGACTTAATCTCTCTCCCCCCCTCGTTGTCCCTCCCTGGTATGTCTTTGTCAGATCTATTGTTTGCGTCTCCCACCTTGCCTTCAGATGCTTTATCCTTTTCATTGATTGGATGATCAGCCCATTCCGATTCATGGTTCCTTTTCTTTGCATCATCCCTTTCAGAAATTGCTTCATTTGACCAGTTCTCCCTACTGTTCTCCTTTTCTCTATTTGAGAAGTCCTTCTGCTCTGCAGATGGCTCCCCAGTGACTTGCGGCAGAAGCTGTTTGGTCTGCAGGGCACCCGAAGAGCACATTACATTTTGGTGGGTGGTTTCTGCAATGTGAATGAAGGTACGTTCCACTTTGGTGATAGGGCAGGAGTTGCTCGCAGCCACAGCGGCTACTTTGGCGAGGGATGTCAAAGGTTTGGGTTCAGATTTGAGCAAAGAAGACAAGTTCACAGGCTCCAAGACATCTAGCAGGCTTCCTAACACCTGGACTCTGTCAAACTGAGGTGTGACGGCCACCAGTGTGCCCTGATCCATGTCCAGAGGCAAATTCCCCTCCCCCATTACAACCAAGGATCTCCTGATGTCACCAGGGGAGAAGAGCACCAGGGTCTTGGAGCCCTCCTCCAGCTCAAGGTCTGGCTCACTGGCAGAGACCCGACCCTGGGCACCCTGTGGGGACATGTCAGCTAGAAGGGTGGAAGGAGCCCCTTCATCATCATCTCCTTCCTGGCTGCCTTCGTTGCTCTTGGGGCTATCTTCCCTACTTGACCGTGCTCCAGTTCTTGGTGTGTCCACCTCCTCTGTCTGGACGTCAAGATTGGGTTTCAAGGGCTCTTGGAGAGGCTGAGGAGTGGCATTGGGCATGGTGGACAGGCAAACTAATTCTCGTGAGCAACCTTTTGTGTGGACATTGAGTTTGTACTTCTCTTCACTCTGGTCATCCTCCAAACTGCTACACTGGTTTAGTACTGGAGTACTGGATACCTGAAAGACATGGCACAACAAACATTTCAGTTTGGTAATTCTCTCTTCCAGGGTAACCAGTACCAGGAGCAATACTTTTCTATTTAGTATCTTGTTTATCTAATTGATGATACAGACAAAACCTTTGCTAATTCTTTAATTGTGTTTTGGTTGTATGCAAGTCCAGAGGATTGTCCAGTGAAGTTTACATGAATGGATATAAAAGGCACAAAAATCCATAGCACGGTAACAAATGTTCTTTTTTTGTTTTGAACTCAACCAAAATGTAGTAATAAGTTTGGCCTTGTATTCAGTGCTTTGCCAGATGTATTTACAGCTTAAAAGCAGATTCATAGTACAGTATAACACTGGAAGCTGACAATGATTGAAATGTTGACCCAGCCTATCCAAATGTACATTTGAAAACAAAGACTTTAAAGACAATTGAATACTAGGTAAACTATTCAGTTATTGCCAATGTGTTTCCTTTTGACAGTTTGATTGAAAGTGTGAAAGATTGCTATGGATATATTTCAAATTCACCCACATCCAACCCCCACTCATACTTTGTACTACAGGTTCAGGGAAGGTTTCATTCCTGTTGGTACAAGGAATCATTAGACTTTTCTCATTCACCAAGCCTTGTTAACTATTACTCAGTCTTTCAACAATGACCAATGAACTCTGACCAAGATATTGCAAGAACTTGCTCAACTATTAACTGCTCCACTCTTAACAGTGTTCAGTATCTTACATGTATCTCTTTATCTGCAGGAATCATTATACAGACATACAACCATAAATTGTGTGGCCATCCACACAGAACCGTGAATACAAAATAATGGTGAATGCAAGAAATACTAGTGTCATAGTGGCTTCATCTCTTTTTTTAATTGCCAAAACTGAAATAATAAAGCGCTTAACCTGGAATTTTGTACAACTTGGGGCCAATACATTCACTGTGTTGGACACTCGGGTGCCTTAATGGCAAGCTTGACTGATGACTTATAACCAACCAGCCACTCAGAAAATAATAAAATGACAGACTCTATTTTGCTGGTGCAGACAAATGAACTCCACAAAAATGTCCTCTATTAGGACTAATACAGGTTTTCATGCATTTGCTCATTGTCCTGCACCAGAAAATGTATTTTAACTATTTTAACAATCAATGTAGGAAAACAAAACAAAGACTTATGTTCCAGTCAATAAATGTTTATCAATATTGCAATTGTACTATTACAGTTTAACCACTTCAAATGCCATATCATCACTCCAGGTACATGACTCTTTGCATGATTTACAATAGCATTTGGAGCTGGTGCAAAGAATGGAGTAGTGGTCCATGGTGGTAACAAGATGGGTGTTCAATGTTCAATATCTACAGTACTGTATGTCCAATATTGATGATACTAACTTGTCAAGCATTCCTTGTGTAAATTTCACAGATGGGAACAATATATCTTACTTCACCTTTTCAGAAATATGACACATGAAGAATCATGTTCATCAAAGTTGAAGCTCAAATGTTTTTGAGTGTTAAAACAGACATCTCATATGTTCTTTTAGAATCAACTAGTGTTTGCAGAAAAGTAAAACGTGGGTTATGTAACAACATTTGTACATCAATCCATCATAAATATGATCGAATCGAATATATTTTGTTGAACTTAGATATAACAGTTTTCACAAAAATTGTGATGATGTGTATTTGCTAATTTGCATGCACTTCAAAATTTTGGGTGACAGAAACAGCCAGCATTGTAAAGTTGTTACCTAACTAATGTCCAATTTGTTGGATTTATGAGAAGCAAAAATTGATAAAGTAACCCTAATTATTTTATGATCACCAAGGTAACATGACTATACCTAAATAAATTATTGTATAGTAGATTCCAAACAGAATATTGAGTAACAATCCTGTCAGAACATATATTTAAATCATGATTCAGGAGAACCTTTCAATTCCAATTTAACAGATGAGTGAACACCCAAAAATATAAATATATATTTATATCTATATGAAATTAATAAATATTAAAGATGTATTATCTTTCAATGCTGCCAATGTAATACCAGAATAATAGCAAATACAGGTACTCAACACACATTTGTTATCTTTTAAGACAAAGTTATTAGCTAAATTACTTTTGATGACAGTGCACTGATGGGGGTTCTTTCTAATTGTACTTGGTAAACAGGGCCATAAAGTTTCAAGGGAAAATTGTGAGTGAAAATTCACAGATTAATAAATTATTATTGCTGGTAATATTAAGATATGTACTGTATATCATGAAAGTAAGACCCTTCAAATATAGTGATTATTCTTTGACTAGCTGATGAACATTAAGCAGGCTAAAATAAAACAGCCTTAATTCACAATAATAGCCTATTAATCGACTGACTACTGACATTTCTATCATCTCCAGCTATGTGGCACATTAATAATGTCCAAGTAGCATTCATAATAGTAATCTCTTGATATAAACTCAAAAGGTCATAATTTGATACAAACTAAGTAAATGCATAGGATTTAATGTGGTACGTTTTGTCACCAGGTAACAAAAAATGTGAGTTTGCATAAATCTGAATAAATATGTAAATTGTGTTCACATCACAAACATGTTTGCTAATCAATACACTGTTTGAGTGCAACAGTACATGTATTTTGAAAGTGATTTCAAGTTATCCTTCAATAAAAGAAAACAATTTTCCCGGAATTTCACTGTACTGTATATCTATTAATAAGGGACTCCACTCTACTTTTATTTCCTCATTAAATCTGGAAAACTAAACTAAAAATAAAGCACATCTACCACGTCAGCCCAACCTATCTGAGCTTTGTTGTTCTTCACGTTTAACCTTCAGAGAATAGTTCAGATCCAGGGAACGATCTAACATATTTAACAACATTAAAACCATGTCATGGTAGTTGCTGTGAGGAAGTCTATGGAATGTTTTGGACAGGGGTGTAGGTTTGCTTTCAAATGTGGGTGGGACAGCTTTTTTAATAACTGATAATGCAGCCGTTAAATATAAAATTCTCAATAAAAAGTGGGGTGGACAGATTCGCCATGTATAATGAAACCTATACCCCTGCTTTGTAACCTTGTCCAATCTGTAGAAACTCCCTGCCTCCTTTTGAACACCACCCTCTTCTCTGGCCTGCCTTCTTGGACCACAATGTCATACCCAGACCAACCATGTCTGACTCTGTAGCTAAAACTGATATACAGTACATATACTATACAAAATTGACTGTTTAAGGTCTTGTGTGAGGTGTTAGGGCCAGGATATTTCCAACTGCTACTACAGTTCTCAGACGTACCACAAGGCTAGTAGCACGTCAATCCAAACATGCAAGCACCCCGCCCCCACTATGCATCTCTCTTGGCTCCATGCCAAATTCCACTTCACCTTCAATGTACTTGTCCTCACATACAGTAGTCCCGATGGACGGTTTCTGCCACTCTGAAACCAGGCTGTTTCTGACTCATGTGGGGGAAGAAGCCTTTGGTGCAATCCTAACTCTCTGCCATCTTTTAGCAACTCAGATTCAAAACTGATTCCTTAAACATGTCTTAAATAGTGGTCATCTGGTTTCATTTGACTGTCTTATTTAATTTTTGTATGGCGGCCTAAGATATGAGAAAGGTGCTTCAAATGAAATGTATTGTGTTGTATTATGGTTCAAGTAGTGTCAGATGGACAATAAACATATTTGTTGATCATCTAAGTCTTAGAACTCACATTACAAAGGTTACATGTCAAGTAAACACGTGAGCTAAAAAGTCACATTTTGCCTTGGTCAGCTTTTCATTTTCTATTGAAGAAAAATGATTTACATTCAAAAAATAACATGGAGGAACAAATTGGGTTGAGGACAGTGATAGCAGTGATTGTGTGTTAATGGTGGTTATGGTGGGCAGTTTTAGAGTTTGACAGGGCAATAGTGAAACCAAGAAAAAAATCTGCCTTTCATCCACACACAACACATACTGTACACTCACTCACAGGTTCAAACACTGACACTCACATACTCTATTCCTGAAGCAAAGTAAAGCATCTGCAGGTATAGGAATGCCAGACTAGATATTAGACAAAGCATGTAATCACATCCTAAATCTACGGCTCACACAGCTACACACATTTTTTAAAATCGAATTAAAAAAGTGTACAGTGTTGAGTATAGAGTCTCTTCCAGATCAGACCTTTATATTAGGATTGTTCATTCACTCTCTCTCAAACGGTCGTGCTCTGTCTCTTTCCCTCTAAATCCACAGGAGCCAGTGAGTCATATGACATGGTGTCAGCCATTTTAGGTGCTTAGAGCTTTGGGTATCAGGTGACTTGAGGTGCTTCCCTGGAGAAGAGGGTGAAACCCAATCTAACAATCCCGGGCCCGATGGCTCTTCGGGACAAGGTGAGGGCTCAGGTTTATTGCAACAGAAAGCCAAATATACGTCTTCCTTTGTATCCTTCCCTTTAGTTACCCTTTAGTTAAAGCCAGGGGTGAGGGTTTGTGAAGGGAATAGAGGAGGTTGACGTTTGGGAGAAACAGCAGCCAGATGTGTCTATTCGATCACGTCTTATTCATGAGTTTGGCTAGCATCTGTTGTATCTGGACACGGGAGATGCCGGGCAACAGGGGCATATGGCGGCGCGAGGGTAGACGGGCGGGGCTGCTCTCTGCTGAGCGGCTGCGCTGGATCAAAGCACCGGCCTCAGCGCTGCCGTGGGGATACTGCTCCGTCTCCAGTGTCGAGGAGGAGAACACATACGACGCCAATCTCCGCAATTGGTTGGGCCTCGGGTAAGAGTGTTGGTGGTGGTGGTGGTGGTGGGGGTGGGGCCTGTCCTCCTCCAACTGAAAAAGACCAATAAGATTGGAGGAGAAAGGGATCAGGCGGGGGGCCATGACTCTTGCTTAAAAAATATATATTGTAGCGCATTTAAATGTTTTTGTATGCATCTCGCAGCCGCCCTTTCCCCTCCCTGTACACACATAGCAGAAATATGGACCTCTTTCTCAGTCTTTTAGGGGATAGGAGAGATTTTCCTCTGCGATATGAAAAATACTTCTGTGAGGGAAAGTTAAATTGGTTGTAGTAAGGAAACTCCAAGGCAATCGTGATTTTGAGCGGAGAGAGACGAGAGACATATTACTAATTGTTTTTAAGGTGGAATTGAGATCTACATCCCTTTGCATAACTAGATGCTCAATTTGACTAACCTCAGCAAACGAAAGAAGCCACAGTCAATATTTGCTCAAATAGTGCTCAATGATGGAACATTTCAGACCCATAACAGAACATGATTACCATACAGATGAAGTTGACCATGGACTGTTTAAAATAAAAACGCCAACAAGAGAAATGAATGAAAGTTGTATGATCTGAAAATGGGTTATTGTGCTTGGTTGGATGGACTGAAGTCGGTAGTTGGATGAATTCATGTTGTAATGGTTATTAGATAAATTAATGGATATATGAGTGGAATGATATGGGTGGGATTGTTACTTCTGTTGAAATGATGTGTTTACACATGTTAAGTACGGTATGATAATTATACAGGTGAAGTACGGTGTATTTACAGCATGCTTCTCAATGATTTTTAGTCAAATATGTACTGTCACTGAACACTGACACTCCTGGACTCAAATACATACAAAATACAGATTTGTAAGTGAAATTGTTAATGTCCATTGATTCTCAGCACTTGAAATTGAATGTCACAGTAGAAGACAACCTAAGAACTGTCATGATCTACATATTACACTTCTAAACCTTTTCACAACTGATTTTCAGTGCCATTCTCCATGTATTTTAGGAATGTCACTTGTCTACTTCACAGAGATACTATAATCCTGTGGTCAGAATCAGATATTTAAATTAACATTTTTTATGGGAATTAATCTATTGATCTTTCTTTTGATACAGTAAGACAGTAAAAATGGATGTAGAAAGGGGTTAACTTCAAGTCCAATCATCACTACCCCTGGATATAAGTTAAAAAATCTGAATCTGATCTTACCTGCCCATGTGGTCTAAAGGGTTCTGATTCCCGTCTCTGGGCCCGGTTTTCTTGTTGCCTTCGCACTGATTCGCTCTCCTCGTGTAGTGCCCCAGTGCCTCTAGTCGCCCCGCGGTCCGCGTGCGTCTTAGGCCGCACTACCACCTCCCCAACTCCGGGACCTCCCCGTAACCGCCTGCGCTCCTCCTGCTCCTCCAGAGGGCGCAGCTCCTCCGGCTCCTCGTCTGTGGTGCCCGAGGTGGTGGGCTCGGCCCCGGGGTGGAAGTCCCTCAGCTCTGTCTCCTTGTCGATCATCACCCACTCCTTGCTGTCAAAGTCCTCTTCCTCAGCCAGAGGCACAGAACGAATGAAGGCGTTGCTGCAGGCCTCGGGGTCACCTGCGGAGGCAGCGGAGACCTCCTGCCTTCCGTCTGCCTGCCTGTTACCTCCCCCTGCCTCGAGGGACAGCATCTGGGCCGGCTGGGAGGAGTACACATGGCGGGATGGGGACCCCAGGATGTCCATCCGGGACCTGTAGTTAATACAAATAAACGGAACTGAATTGATGTATTTAACAACTGCGGAATTCGTGTCAGATTAAGGTTGCAACATCCAAATGGTTTACTGGACGTGCGTCATATTGTAGGCCAAGTCGTAAATGTAACGAATACAAAGTATCTCAACAAGAACACATTTACAATACAAACTGTGGGTATTTGTCAAATGTCAAATGTTCTTGTTGTATTCTCCCACCGCCTGTCATAGACATCTGGCCTTCCATCAGCAGCAGATAGGCGGTCGGATTCCGGGCTGTTGACCCTTCGGTACATGAGGACACGGGCCTGAGCTCCGGGAGAGTCTGGTGGGTCTCCTACTGGGGATGCAGGACACGCTGCCTTGGCTGGCTCCTCCTCGGCAGTCAACTGTGTCTGGGGAACCAAATGGTTCCAAACAAACCCCCCCCACATTTTTTTTTTTACTTAGACGTTGGACGTTGATAAAGACAATGAAGAAACAAATAGCTATGTCGAGAACTTTTAAGAAAAAAGTCAACTGCTTCTCCATCAAATAAATAAACCATCTGTAGACTATATGAACACGTTTGCCAGTTAGACTCACAGTAAATAGGCACATTAATACGCTCAACATTTTTACGTTTTTCTACCGTATACATAAGCTTACATTAAAGCAAAAACAAATGGTGAACAGGCATGCAACATGTGGCCAATGGCAATGTTAGAGCCAATCCCTATACTTTACCTTGCTGATGCTGATCCTGAGTTTGTTGCGGTTGAAGTCTGTATCTTCCCAGGCCTCGCCCTCTGCCTGAGCCCGGGTCCCATCTCGGGACCTACTGGGAACAGGTGGAGCGTTTTCCTGGTTGCTCAGGTGCTCATCCTGCAGTACATCGCCAGTGGAATCTCTTGGCATCTCACCAGGAACAGGACATACATTCAACACACTGAAAAAAATCAATGTATTAACTGACAAGGGCAGTACATGGATTATACCTTCCTATACAATGGGCGGATCGTAAAATGGATCAATAGCCCTAAAGATGTTTCATATATTCTTCTGTTTTGCCTCTGATGAGCAAACACAACAAGGCTTCACAAAGATAAATGTATTACATCATTTAATAGATTGAAGATGTGTAATGGTTAAAGAATGTGTTGTACAGTAAAGGTCCTGATATCTGACCCTTAAAACAAGGTGAGAATAGGTAGATATTCAAATGACTGTGTGCTACACAGGGTTGGGGTTTGAACATAGGTAACTTAAGGTTAGTACATTCGTTCATTTGTTGACAGCAACAAACTATAATAAATAAAGTACTGAATAAATAAGGTAAATTTCCGAGTAATAAATGATCATAAAGAAATCTTAGTTCTGATTCATTTGAATGTGGCCCCTACTGGCTTGCCTAATGGGGATGTTGGCAGAATGTCTCAAAGTTACTGAACGACATCTTACCCCTCCATGGCAGCGTTCTGACGGCGCTCTGTTGTGTTTTGTTGAGGGGGGGTTGCCAGTCCTGCATCTGTCCCCCCCTTCTCCCAGTCAAACGCCTCATTCTCTGTGATACTGCGCTCTTTCATACTGTTCTCAATCACTGACATGAGCAACTGCATAGAGAACCATGAATAGAAGGATTTCAGACAATAGAATTCATACTCCTCTGATTCATAGAATATTGATTTCAATGAACACTAAACTGATATTCAAATAATGGTTCATTTCTTATGTAAACATTTTAAATGTATATACTAAGTCAAAAGTTTACAAATTTAATTTTATGGCACACTGTCATGGTCAAAAACGAAAAATTGCAAGAGGAGTGCATTGTAATAGAAGTTGACTGTACCTGGTAATCTGGCTTGGTTAAATAGTCAAGGCCTGATACATGTTCAAGAAAGCAATAAAACTCTGAAGGCATGTGTCTGAGCAGCATTCTGTGGTCGTAACGCTCCTTAATTTGGCCCACTTGTTCCTGTCAAAACATGATATAGCCTAGTTTGTAACTGGGAATAGACATTAAAGGGGTCATTGACTGCAAAACCGAGTTTACCTTGTCATAGTTGAATAACGACAGTTTGGTGGGTAAAATGGACAGACAGTCAACCTCAAACACCTCTTTCCTATGCAAATCTCAAAATTTGAAACTGCCACTGTAAAACGTGTGGTTTCCAAAAAGCCACCGAATTAACAACAGATCGGTGGCTCCACCTTTTTTGGCTCTGGTCTTTGTCACGCCCCAAAATTGACATACACATCCGACCGTATGCTCATCTCAACCGCAAGCTGTAAGTATGATTTTGTCGCTTACAGTTATTAGCAATGCTAACGTATCCTGTATCTAGCATAGGTAGAATGTGTGATGATTTTGTTTATTGGCAATGGGGCTAACGTTATTTCATTTTCCTGACTGTGCTTCATTCGAATAAATAACCTGCTGTCATGTAAATCTACAATTCACGATGCATGTTTGGCTATGTTGCGTCTTTGCTCCGCAGCTTTGCTTGTTGTAAACCAACCAAACAGCACCCAGCTCATCTAAATATTCATGAGCATGCCATAAAAGGGAGAAAACCTCTCATTTCATTCTAGGGCTATTTCACAGGGTTGCATTAGGGCGCATAGAACAGCACCCGGGCCATTTTCAGCCCAACCAATGATACATACCCTATTCGGAGACCTTAAGGAACAGTGTGAAATATATATAATATATATAATAAAATTAGTTAATGACCACTTTAACTGTCAAACAGTAGTCATAAAGACAAACAAGAGAGCTCACCTTATCTTTGATTTTTCGCCATGGTAACTGACCCACCGCAAATTCTACCAACATGTAAAACAGTGACCACAGATCATCATGTCGTCCCATTTCCTGCGAAAAGGACATTTTTAAAATGGGTTTATACAGTTTAGAAGGAAGTAGCGTACTTTCTTTTTCCTCAATCGTGAAAATGTGCTTGCACCAACCAGACATTACAGAAACTTTGTGTATAATACGTATTAGAGACTTATTAAGAAATATTCTCTTATTGCAAGTAAATGAAAAATCCATTATAGGATACTGTGTATACCTACATGTAACATTTAATAAAAATGTGTGAATTAAATCAGATGAAACTACACCTACTTTGTTTTTATGTGCATTTACTGATGCATAACGAACAGTTCCTCGGAATCCAGCCACACTTCTAGGCTGCAAGAAAAAAATATTTTTAGCATTATGTCAAAACAGTTGTCCTGTATTTTCATGTTTAGGAAGGAATCCAGCTAAATATACATTCAAGTGAAATGTAAAACATGCTACAAATGTTAAATAAAATTTGACATGGGTGGGGAAATATATCTCAGCCAGGGCATTGCACAAATAAGGGGAAAGGATAAGAGCTGAATATACTGAATATTTAGTACATTTTTCTCTGTGGTCAGTGTAGGTTTGCAAGGCCCCATGAGCATCAGAGCAATAAGTTATACTAATGGTACGATATATCAAACTACATCAAAATCCATAATGTTGAGTTCAGTTCTTGCATTCATCTTTAACTATTTTATTTTTATAATTTAGTAACCATTAAAAACAAAAAGCCAAACATAATTCACATTGGAACAGTTTGTATGTGGTGTGGTATAGTTGCATATATTTTGTGAAGCTGAATCTGCAGTGGTGTTCAGGCACCTGACACATAGGGCCACAAGCATGCAGGAAGTATGCAGTCACACGTATATGTGCATCAAACTGAAAGGGTCAAAAAGGAAGAGCATGACTGCAAAATAGAAACAGAAATATAAGAGAACAGATGCTGTATATCGTGTGGCAGCATGAACATTTTCAGAAACAAATCACAAAGAACAGAAATGAGCATTAAAATGGAAATTATGTGGCATATCTTTATAGGTTCAAATAAGTCTGACAGATTATAGCTAAAGACAAACTTAGAAATCTTTGTTTGCGATTGTCACCCACCGGTCGAACCTCTCCTGTAGTATTGGTGTACTGGCGTGCAAGCCCGAAGTCTAACATATAACACTTTCTGTATGTCGAGGGAAGTCGACCCATGGCAAAGTTTGACTGAGAAAAAAATACAGATGAAACCAGGTAAATTATCCTAAAAGAAATATACCTAAATGTAGACTTGTATTGCATATTTCCAAAGTTTTACTCTTAAGCTATGTGTATTGTATTAAGTGGAACGAAGAGACCAAATAATTGTTGTCACATATGCTACTTGATTTAAAACCAACATTAAGTGGACAACATTGAGAGTGTTTGTGTTGTACAGTATGGGCCCCAAGAGTAACAGCAATCAGGCATAGAGAGAAACACTCACAGGCTTAATGTCTCTATGCAGGAAGCCTACAGAGTGGATGGCCTCTATGGATTCCAGTATCTGCTTGCCCAGACGTAACGTAGTGCTCATGGTGAATGTCCCACGAGGCTGACTACGTCTTAGGTCAGCCAAGTTCCTTCCCTGTCAGAGGAGAAGACAAAGAGGGTGGGAGAGGAATTAGAATGATGTCATACTCTTTACATATATTGTTTCATTTATTATTTCGCAAATAGTTTGGATTACCTGAAGTTGCATGACTACATAGTTGAACTTCTCATTCCTCCCACATCCAATAAATTTACAAACGTGATTTTTACCTGGAAGAATGCAAGAAAATGGTTAGAAAGTTGTATTTTATTCTAATGGTTGACTTCCATCCATGACAGATAGATTTAGCTTAGTTTAGACTCCCCTATTTCTTCTTGGTCAGGATATTGTTAATCATTGATTCATGGTGTCCTTACTAAACTCCTCTCTCGGTTAGCTGTCTGTTCTTACCTTGCAGTTTCTTCAGGACAGCAACTTCCATTTTGAGGACCTGTTTGGGTTGCTGGGCTGATTCCACCTTAAGGGCCACATTCTCTCGTGTCAGCAGGTCCAAGGCCTCGTATATCTCCCCAAAACCTCCCCCTCCAATTTTCTTGAGCTGATCATGTCAAAATGAGAAAAATGTAGAGATTGACAAACAGTGAAGATAAACACGTGCTTGCTGTTTGCACCTCATTGGTGGTTCTGTTACAAACCCACTCCATTACAGAATGTATCTACCAAAGTCCCACTTTGATGCCAAACTCACTCACCACTTTCCATCGGTCCTTCACCATGCAGTTTGGGGGCAGGATATCCACCTGCTCTCCTGCTCCGTTCATGTTCTCGTCAGCTTGGACACCAGGCCCCACACACTGCATTGGCCTGCCTAGTGAAGGCGCAACAGCTCCAAACTTGAATCAGCTATTCATCTAAATGGAAGAAAACATGGACACTGGTGTTACTGTATATAACACCTCATGTTACTGTAGGTAATAGTCTGTGTGTGCCTACGGTTCTGTTTTCTGATACTGTATATTCAGTTGTGCTCATAGCATAGTCCCTGATTTCATAAATTCCCTACCGCCAAAGTACCCTGCATGCTTCCCATGTCTCATTATGCTCTGATAAACAACTTCTGTGGGTTTTCGGATTTGCTGATCTATGGCCCACCTTGTTTGATGACAATGAACTGAAACACCTAAGGTCAAACACATTTAGTATATTCTGTGAAACTTGAGGTGCATTTAATTAATTTAAGCAGCTTATGAGTCAAATAAACCAACATTGTGGTAGTGCCAAATATGCCATCTGACATCAGGCATATTTAATCTTAACACAATCTATGATCATTTACAAAAAACCTGTTTAAGTACACATAGATCTTTGTGATCATGCTCACAGGTTAAGCATGTGTATCACTATGGCCTCAGCGCATGTCTTGCATGTATTCCCCTCTCTCTCCCTGCTTTCCTATGTCTCTCACTCCAATTGCCTCCATACATAAAGCCAAAAAAGGCCAAATAAATCAAAAGACTATTAAAAATTACATACATGGATGACTTCATAACTCCAATCAAGTTATTGAACACCATTCAAGCCATTCTCCAAGTGATGGGAAGGTTAAAAAAAAGGTTAACTGTACAGCCTGCATTAGATGCCAACAGCCTGTGTATTTGTGCGTGTACAGGTGTATGGCGTGTAGGCCTTCCCACCTCCAAGCAAAGGGATTTACAGTATTCCCAACACTGAGAAGACGATTTAACATAAACTAAAAAGAAGAAAAGAAAGAAAGAAAAAAGTCACAGCATAGGCAATACCCACCTGCCAAGACACCCTGCATCACTGCTGCCAAGACACCCTGCATCACTGCTGCCAAGACACCCTGCATCACTGCTGCCAAGACACCCTGCATCACTGCTGCCAAGACACCCTGCATCACTGTTGCCAAGACACCCTGCATCACTGCTGACAAGCCCCATTACTGGATTCCATGAATATTACCATATAACCATGAAGAGCAAACATTTTGCCATGAAATTCTAGTCTGAGGATTGCGAGGTATCACCTGCAAGACCATCAGAAATACCAACACACAGCAAGGTGGGTAAAAACATGATTTTTTGTTTCATTATAAAACATGGATGGAGACTGCAGATAATCAATGTACTACCAGGAAATCATTTCAAGATATTGTCTTGAAGGCAACTCTAATTTTCAATCCTATTTTCAATTTACTTCCCATATCCTATGATGTGTTGAATATTTTTAGTTTTTTTAAACTAACTCCTATATGGTCACTAAAGACAAATAAGGAATTATGTTTTCTCCATAAACTAACAAAACAAAAGGGCTTTGCAATGGGTCCTGAAAGACAACCATGGGTGTGTCAACTGACAGTTGCTTGCAACTCCAATCGGTCTCTAAACACCACAGGGTGCCCACTAAATTTGTCTAAAATACAAGAAACAAAAAGAAAACAAGGCAACATGTGACTGGGATTAGGAAAAATGTAGAGCAACAAATTGTGGAGAACATACAGTGAAACTTTGATTGTCCTGGGAGATAACATGAGTTTCCTCTCCGTTTGTCTGTGAATAACATCCTGAGTAATGAGGTATCTCGTTAAGAAGTGCAACACCTTAGTAAGTAAAGTCACCAATCTCGAAATGGGAAGAAAAAACCTAATGCTTGTCACAACCATGTAAACCAAACATTCGCATCTTCGCCAGGTATTGGTTGTAGTACCTTAATTTTAAGCACTGAATTATAGCTTTTCAGTGAGATCATGTGAACCATCACCGCATAGGCTACTATGACATTCAGCAGGTGCAACAATGTGGCAAACTGAGTTTAAAGCAATGTAGGCTTTTTATTCTAAATTGTTGAAATATTTTATAAATCAGAATGGTCAAAATAGAGAATAGGCTGGCCTTCTGTATTTAATCTCATCGCAACTTTAACTGGCCTCTGTGCAAGCGCTCATTCTCCTCCTATCTTGCATTTTCTCCGCACTGCAGTTTCAGCATCCCCTGAACATGAGCACACTCCCAGCTACAAAAACGCACAAGGCACTGCGCTGACGGAAGATTAATCTTCAACATGCCTTCTGATCGGAAAAATAGTGTAATGGACAGGTGAATTGATATCCTATATACTGTACACAGGCTATTGGGTTTGACAATCGAATTAACAAGGAAACATTCCACTGCATGGGAAGGGCGCGTGTGGCATATTGGGTAGTGTCGTTTTTGTTCATGCAAGTCAATGCAGAATGATGCTCCTATAAGGTTACAAGCACTACACTTGAGCAGTACTGACGTTAATCGACACAATCATTTGTTTTACATTTTAATCATTCCTGTATGGGATACCAGTAGTCATGATGTGAACTATCATGACATGCTATTCTACTGTCGTGATTAGATATTAATAACCATGTCCATTCCAAATATTGTTCTATCATGTCAATAAAGAGCATAGCAGGGGCGTCTGCTTCTTCAAGTTATACTAGGCTATATTTACCATCATTCGTGAATATTGCATAAAGTTGGCCTGATGCTAATATCAAGTGGAGTCGTAATTCACACCTGTTCTGTTTGCGTTGTTGTTGGATCTCAAGTGTCGGAGGCCTTTGAGAGGTGCATCAATCCTTTTGAGAGACCGTGGCATTTCTTGTCGAGTGTCGTTGCACCATTCTCCATCCTCCCGTTATCCGCCTGCATTCTGATTCAGCATCATACGGATACTCCCAAAATGCATCGCGGTCCTGCGTGACTGGGTGCTTGCGTACCAACGTGAGTGACGCAAATGGTGTGGTGCCTATAAATCAATGATCGAGAATAACATATTTTTGACAGTGTCATTTGTTTTGAATGTAGTTTGTGCATCACGTGCACAAGAGGCTAACTGAATGGAACAACTTTGCAAGTCTTTATAGAATTGAGAACCAGACACCCGGCCTAAAAGCAATAGGCCTAAATCATTTCAGTGTAGCCTACAACATACAACTTTTTGCTTGTCCAGGCAATCCGTTTCGTTTACATACTATCATTATAGTTATTGTTACATAGAGTGCATCTAGTGAGATTCACCACATAAACCTTGGCTATTTTATTGTTTGTGACATGTTAGTCCAATGCATTTTATGTAGGCTATAAGACTAACATTTATGTTGTCCACTGAACCTGAACTTGATTCAAATTCTGAACCTATTCAGTATTCGCCAAGTATGATTCGTAATAGCCGGGCCTATACTTTATTTTGAGCGAAAGGGGGCACTGTTGCAGAAATAACACTCCATTTGACCACATAGCAGCACTCTTGAGACTAAAGACATCGTGAACACGCATGCGCACAACGTTCTTCGGAAGTAAGTACATTGGCATAACTGGGGGACGAGGTTGCGTAACTGCAGGGCGACGAAGACCGGTGGACACATGTTTTAGATGAACTAATACAAATAGGATATCATCAGCCACACACAGAGGTGAACATGGCTGACATATCGGAGAGGACACTGCAGATTGCAATTGCAATTTCCTTTGCCACGGGGTTTATTACGGGATGGCAGGCCAACCGAATGAGAAGGAAGTTTTTGGACTGGAGAAAGAAACGACTACAGGACAAGCTATCTGAGACACAGAAGAAGTTGGACTTGGCGTAACTTCAGTCAGTCAAATGCTTGATTAATTGTGTTAAATGTATGTGTGCTGTTCAGTGTCAACAGTTCATTGTTATTCATTGTTTATCTTATATGTTATACAATATGTAGCTATATGAAAATGTTTAGGACGATCCCAGGTAAGGATTGAGTGATCAAAGTTGCGGACCCTAAGGCGAGTATGCCCTTTACGATCTGCATTGTAGCCTATAGGCTATAGTCGGAAGGATCTGTACCTTAAACAGCATATTCTACTCAACAATCTCATCTTTTTTTCTTAGACTATAGGCTTACATTACTTTTACAGTGTGTGTTCCTGTTTTGTTTTCCTAGGTCACCAGAAACCTTGTTTTAGCTATGAAGCAAAGCAGT
The DNA here is from genome assembly GCF_963692335.1 of Osmerus eperlanus. NCBI lineage: Eukaryota > Metazoa > Chordata > Actinopteri > Osmeriformes > Osmeridae > Osmerus > Osmerus eperlanus. The sequence continues at coordinate 11,536,284 of NC_085023.1, forward strand.
ACATCGGTTAGCAGCTGACAGCATTTCCTGAGACAAACTTGATGAACACTTTCATCTGTGTGCTGTACACTGCCCACGGACACTTCCACCCATTTGAGGAGGATTGAATTCTGTCACCATTTTGTACTCGACTTCACCCATGTCAGTCCAAGTTGACACTCATCTTGTCAAATAAAACAAAACAGAAAATACCTCTTTTTTTTTTATAAAGAGCCTTATATGTGACTGTAGGTGTGTTTGACTAAATGCAGCACCGGCGCCGCCGACAGCCGGCTGCAGCCGGCTGCCTTGAAGCTGAGAATGCCATTGGCTGCTTCAAGTCAGTCGGGCTGCAGGCGGCTGCTCTATGAAGTCGAACGCAACTTATGATTCCGATGATACACGGTAGGGTCCAAACGTCTGAGACCACATGAAAATGTAATAGGGGAATTGGAAAGGGTATGTGGGTAACGATTATGTTAAGGCAAATAAACCAAAAGGTAATTAACTGGCTGTTAATTATATATTTGTTGCTATTTTATGAATTACTATACCCCTACTGGGGTAACAGGGGAGCTGGTTACCCCCAGTAGGGGTTCACAAGTGTAGATTTTAAGGGGGCCGGTTGCCCCTAACACACTCATCCAACATACTACTTATATATAAAATTATACCCAACATTTTCTTTCTAAAATAGTGAATTATTTATATTAAGGCCTTACAACTAGTACATATAATATGTAGCCTATACAGAGATCAAACTGAATTGAAACATGTCTAGTTGGGTCCTATTTTACCCTACAAATGCCAAATAGTAGGCCTATCTGACTAGTGATCTCAGACGTTTGGGACCTATAAACTAATATTTTTATATGCCAAATATTGCAGTGTTAATGACATGTAAATAAATTGGAGAAGATATTTCTAAGATCCTTTTCCGCTATTTTGGATGCATTTTTTTCTCATTGTTCTACATCTGTCTAAACATAGGAATGTAATCTCATAATTAATTAATAATGAGTACAGAATAATAATAGTGTAATTAATTGCCGATCTCTTTTAAACACTTCAACGAAATATTGTTTGATCCTGACATGTAGCAGGAAATTAATCGATTTAAAAGCTCCGCAGTAATATGACGATAGGGTTCTTCAATCTGACCATGGCTCTAAAGTGCCAGGGGTCTCCGAACACCTCTTGCAAGACTCTAAGAACCTTTATTATGAAGATTACAACAAAATCCTCGTGGTTTTTCCTTAGCCCGGAAGTTCAAATGGGCGACAGTAGTAGGCGCAGCTAGCAAATATTAGCTAGCAAAGCTTGTACAGCTGAAAGATATGCAATTGTCTGCACTTGATGCAGATAAGTTTGGAGACTAGTTGGGTAACTACATCGTCAAAAGACAAGCCATGAGTTCAAACAACGTCAGCCTGTCCAAAGGTACACTGTGCTAGATATTTGCTTGCTCCAACTTAACTTGACAGTCATTAGCAAGCTAGCTAGGTAGGCTAGTACTATTCTAGTAGCTAACCAGTTAGCTAGCGTAGCGAGCAAACGCATTTAATGTGAATCTGGTGTTTAGTTTGCTGCTGTGTTTTAGCTACATGATGGCGTTTATAACCCAAGACAGCTAGCCATTTGGTTTTAAGCAAACTTAGCAGTAAGCCACCTATTAAGTTACTTCATTTAGTCGATAGGTTGGCACAGCAGCAACCTCCCAAGAAGATCTAGTAGGTGTAGCATCAATAGCTAACTTAGCTAGCTAGCAATGCGACCTTGACTGACATCATGACCTGACATAACCCTGAACCGCTGCTAAAAATGTTCTAACATTTAGGTATAGTTACAGTAGTCAGACAATGTTCACATCATATTATTACACAATGAATAATTTTCGTATTAATTTATTGTTGACATGATATAGTAAGTATGTTTGATGTCTTACTACTTTTTTCTTAAAGCCTGGACTAGCTAGCTATCAAAATAGCTTGGGGAATGTGAATACTCTTATTCTATTTTAGCTAGAAAATAATTTCAAAACCTATTGTGCTGGCACTACCATCAATCCACTTTCAACCTAATATGTTTACAATGTTATCTATTTTGTAGCTGAGCTTGCAACGGCAATCTCCTTGACTGCTGGAGTAACAGCTATTGGCATCCTACTCTTCCAAAAACTGTTCTCAAAGGGGAAAGGTGTAAAGCCTAAAGTGAACCAGGAACTGCAGAAGGACAATCCCAAAGTGGTTCATGCGTTTGACATCGAAGATCTTGGGGACAAAGCTGTATACTGCAGGTGTTGGCGCTCTAAGAAGGTAGCTAGCAGTCAAGTTTATATTGCCACTTTAAGGTCGGGGGATGTTGGTTTACGCAAAATGGTTAACACAAAATGGTTAACACAAAATGTATTAGCCAGTACATTCTTCTTAAATTGATTTTAAAAAACCTACTATTTTAATTTGTAATTTTGGTAACTCACTTAAAATTCAACATTGAAGAGCACAATGTCTTTGATACATGTTATATTTTTCATGAGGCTTGTCATTTCAATCATTGCAGTTCCCTTTGAATAGTCACATTGCATTTTTCCAACTTGAGTTCAAATGGTTTTCATTTACTTTGAAAGACCGGTGTCAGGAAAGGTATTTGATCCAGAAATTTCACCTGATAAGCATGAGGTGGTGCTGAGACTAAGAGCACAATGCAAATGTAGTTGGTTTTTTTCACCTAACTACTGTGACAGAAGGTAAACTTACAAGGTCAGGTTGGTTCACTGGGTTAGCTAAACCTAACCATGCATGGAAAAAAGAAAACCATGCACATCAGACTTCTTCAAATGGTTCTTTAACAGGCAATTTAACGTACTATCACTTAATTCACTGGATTCTGCCAAATGTATAGCTGTTGGGTAAGAAGTAGACCGATCTTGCTTGAATTTTGTGTTTGCACAAATACTGGTCCTGAAGACTATTTCTCTTGTAGTTTCCATACTGTGATGGCGCCCACGCGAAACACAATCAGGAGACGGGAGACAACGTTGGTCCCCTCATCATCAAGAGAAAGGAGGCCTGAACATTCTTTCTGCTTCCATGAGTATCGCTGCTAACACATGCACAAGTGCTTCTTGTTTCAAATAGGGTGGCAGAAATAGATTTTACTGCACATTACACCCCTGCTAGTCTCAAATGTTATCAGTCAGTATCCAGTGTAAACAAAGAAATCACCCTTGTGCAATGTTGACAGGTTTGTGCAGAACATTTATTATTCTTTGATGAGTGGGAAATAAGTCGCTAAAACGTCAGTACTGTAGTGAGGTCCACAAGACCACACGGAGCCAACATCTTGCCACACCTGAAGAGTGATTCAATCACATCAGAATCAGCCCTTGTGACACCCTCAGTATGCTGATTACCCACCAAACGCCGATGCAAAGGAACCATAGAATGGGGGGGGGGGGCCTCCCCAATCTACCTAATCAGCCCTCCTGCTAGCTTGCAAGCTTCAAAGGGCCTGATTTAGACAACACGTCTCCAGCGACCATTTGCTATCCGTTTCGGCGGCGATTTGAACAAAGAACATACCTTGATCAGAACTTTTGAGGAAAGTCTTGAGACTTCACCTTTACCACAAGAGTACAAGGTGGAGAATTATGAGAGGGATATTTGTGTTATGTTTGTTACTTTGTTTTAATGTTGTGTTCACTGAAATCTTGATTCTAGTAACAACTCCTTCTTCCTGAAAGATAACCACGTCATTCTTGGTATCTACACGAAGCTATCATAATAAAACAATCATTCAACTATATTTTGTAACTGTACCAAGATGTCCAGAACAATATTTGAACCATCGAATGAACCAGCCAAAGATCAGATCACACCTTTGGTAGGTGTGAAGGAAGGAGGGGGGAGTTGAGAACCCAGCTTCCCCCAATCCACATCTGACCCCAGACGGGTCCTCCCTCAAACTGTATAAAGCCCTAAGATGACCATCAATCTCTGACTCCAGCGAAACCGACCATGGCATGAACGCCATCAGGATTGGCGTTCCAAAGGACGTCGCCAAGCTTCTCCTGAGATTCAACTTCATAGTGAACGCGTCACTATCTGGACGTTTCAACAGAAGAACCAAAAACGCAATTCCAAATGCGACTTCACTGAGATCCCGCAGACTCAGTCACATGACCCAGCGCAGCCGCGCTGTGACTTCAGATTCTTCAAATGGACCTTTGGCGCAAACCGCCCTCAACATCATTGATCAACCCCTGATCAAACGTAACTATGGCTAACGCTCTTTCCTCCTCGACATGGCATTGGCGTGAGCTCTGTTTATGATTTGTAAGGATGTAATCACTGACTGTACAATTTCTGCCTTTCTTTAAGTTAGACCATTTCATTCTGTTCATTGAAACCAATCTCTCATATCAAACCCATAATCCAACTTTTCATAAGATCTGTTTACCTTACTTGAATAAATTCATTGTAAAGATATTTTGACGTGCGTGTTCACTGATGTTACGATTGGCTCTACTCTTAGAACGAATTCATTCCTTAAGATTAGACTGATTATTACGAAGGCTATTATTTAAATATTATTCAATAAGGTTTCCTCTATCCCTTTAACAATAAGAGGTGGTGCCCCAAGAACTACATACTTTATTATAAATTAAGTATTGCTAATCTTAAACGAGCAAACCCCGCTACATAATGGCGCCCCGTGTGAGGCTAAGATAGATTGAAATGAGCAATCGTAACTTTTGTGAAACGAACTGTTAAAATAGAGCGAGCTCTAACTGTATGTAGCACCATGTATTTAATACTACTGTGCCTGGGCTACAGTGGCTGTGTGCGTATTCAATTGTTTTTCGTGAAATAGCTGCTAGTGTGTGTGTGGGACCAGCTAGCTCAAAGGAAGCGGCTAGGTTTGACCGGAGGTACGCGCGTGCTCAGAAACACCGCTGCCCCGACATTTACGTTGTAATCTGCCTCGGCCAGCTCTTCACGGAAAGTAGCATAAGAGCCTTTTATTATAGCCTCTATTTTAATAGTGTAGCTATTTGGTTAAGTGAATTAACCAACCAACTAATACGTTGGTGCACATGTCTAGTTCAGGGAAACAGACAGTAGTGCTTAGTCCTGAAGGACTTTTGTTTAGAAGCAACTAAACAACGCAGTTCTGTACACGTAACCTACCGCCACCACGAGTGTGTGTGTGGGACCAGCTAGCTCAAAGGAAGCGGCTAGGTTTGACCGGAGGTACGCGCGTGCTCAGAAACACCGCTGCCCCGACATTTACGTTGTAATCTGCCTCGGCCAGCTCTTCACGGAAAGTAGCATAAGAGCCTTTACTATAGCCTCTATTTTAATAGTGTAGCTATTTGGTTAAGTGAATTAACCAACCAACTAATACGTTGGTGCACATGTCTAGTTCAGGGAAACAGACAGTAGTGCTTAGTCCTGAAGGACTTTTGTTTAGAAGCAACTAAACAATGCAGTTTCTACACGTAACCTATTATGCCGCCACGATAGCTTGTCGAAAAGAGCATTGACTATTCCCACAGCTAACTGTGTTTTAAAATAACAGTGGTTGCCAAACTAAAGTTACATTATTAGATGCAGTTCATCAATGTGGTTTAGTTACGTTGACTTCAAGAAGCTACTTAGTAACTATAATTGTGTAAAGTATGTACTATAATTACCTTGTACCTTTATTTGTTATTTGTATACGTCTTTGGCAGTCAATTGTAACCATAACCTAAATGAGTTTATTGAAACTAGTTTGATTTAAAAAGATTGGAAAGCCGACAACTTTTCCCTCATCTAGACCCCTAGTCACAAAGCTTCAATTGCTACGGCCATTGTAAGCCACTTCAAGTGCCTCTTTTTGTTTCAATAATTTCCTCTCAACCTTTTTCCTATGTCATGTCATAGCTTAATCACTCATAGCCATGCCAATGTCTGGGGAGGGGGGGTGACATGCTGTTACGCTGCTGTGGTCTTTCTTCTCTTGTCTTCATGTCAACAGTTTCATCGACGACGGTCTATGAAAGTTGACATCCGGGGGGATGTAGTGAGGTCCACAAGACCACACGGAGCCAACATCTTGCCACACCTGAAGAGTGATTCAATCACATCAGAATCAGCCCTTGTGACACCCTCAGTATGCTGATTACCCACCAAACGCCGATGCAAAGGAACCATAGAATGGGGGGGGGGGGCCTCCCCAATCTACCTAATCAGCCCTCCTGCTAGCTTGCAAGCTTCAAAGGGCCTGATTTAGACAACACGTCTCCAGCGACCATTTGCTATCCGTTTCGGCGGCGATTTGAACAAAGAACATACCTTGATCAGAACTTTTGAGGAAAGTCTTGAGACTTCACCTTTACCACAAGAGTACAAGGTGGAGAATTATGAGAGGGATATTTGTGTTATGTTTGTTACTTTGTTTTAATGTTGTGTTCACTGAAATCTTGATTCTAGTAACAACTCCTTCTTCCTGAAAGATAACCACGTCATTCTTGGTATCTACACGAAGCTATCATAATAAAACAATCATTCAACTATATTTTGTAACTGTACCAAGATGTCCAGAACAATATTTGAACCATCGAATGAACCAGCCAAAGATCAGATCACACCTTTGGTAGGTGTGAAGGAAGGAGGGGGGAGTTGAGAACCCAGCTTCCCCCAATCCACATCTGACCCCAGACGGGTCCTCCCTCAAACTGTATAAAGCCCTAAGATGACCATCAATCTCTGACTCCAGCGAAACCGACCATGGCATGAACGCCATCAGGATTGGCGTTCCAAAGGACGTCGCCAAGCTTCTCCTGAGATTCAACTTCATAGTGAACGCGTCACTATCTGGACGTTTCAACAGAAGAACCAAAAACGCAATTCCAAATGCGACTTCACTGAGATCCCGCAGACTCAGTCACATGACCCAGCGCAGCCGCGCTGTGACTTCAGATTCTTCAAATGGACCTTTGGCGCAAACCGCCCTCAACATCATTGATCAACCCCTGATCAAACGTAACTATGGCTAACGCTCTTTCCTCCTCGACATGGCATTGGCGTGAGCTCTGTTTATGATTTGTAAGGATGTAATCACTGACTGTACAATTTCTGCCTTTCTTTAAGTTAGACCATTTCATTCTGTTCATTGAAACCAATCTCTCATATCAAACCCATAATCCAACTTTTCATAAGATCTGTTTACCTTACTTGAATAAATTCATTGTAAAGATATTTTGACGTGCGTGTTCACTGATGTTACGATTGGCTCTACTCTTAGAACGAATTCATTCCTTAAGATTAGACTGATTATTACGAAGGCTATTATTTAAATATTATTCAATAAGGTTTCCTCTATCCCTTTAACAATAAGAGGTGGTGCCCCAAGAACTACATACTTTATTATAAATTAAGTATTGCTAATCTTAAACGAGCAAACCCCGCTACAGTACACTAGTTAAACTGGTCATGTCATGGTCATCTACACGAATGTGCTAGCCATTGTGTTTGTGTATACAGTGAAGCAGTGCTTTTTGATATTGATTTATCCTGTTTGTAAAGTAATTAAGGGTTGTTAAGATTTGGTGCCATAGTAAGCAGAATAATTATAATTTACAGTGTATTCTATAAAATATGTTCTCTAATGTCGCTATCAATGCCACCAAACTTTTGTGTGTTAAGGATCAAATAAACACAGCTCTAACTGTTAAATCTCTAATGTATTAAAAAGTGTCCTTGTGATTAAAATATCATTTGTGTACCTGCAAAACATTTCTGCAAAACATACCTCTGTGATCGGAGAGCTTGAACTTCAGTGCCCAGAGGTACTTTTGGGTATTAATCTGGACTTGACCACAGTGAACGTAAACAGTTTTTGTTATTGAAATGGTCGTTTATCTTGATCATTGATTTAAATCGACACCACGCAATTAAATAGCGAAAAAGGCAAAACTTCAATTTAATGTCAGTATGTACAATTTGTATTTAGGCCTTGCCCACCAATAGGAGTTCAAGCCCTGTAGGTGCTGAAACCTACGGAGTCCCTGAAGTGACCGTGCAAAAAGAAAACTGAGACTTCTACCTGCGCACGAAAATGTGTCATCTCTTTTCTTGTTGCGTCTTTGGAATCATTCATTACATAAATTACAGAGCACCTGAAGAAATAGAGAGCATGGATGCACATTAATGTTAGATATATATTTTAAACTTTGCTTCCGTAAGTGATGCCACCACTTCCAAATGTAGCCTACAAGGATGTGACGCAAATTCGGCCATACATCTGTGACAGTTCGTTCAAACATCACCAACTTGAAGGATATTTATGTTGGAGTAAGTTTGTAAAAATATAGGCTTTTAAACCTTTTTCTATAAGTAAAAAAAAATATGTTCTGGCTTGAACCCCGGAATCGAGGCTTAAATAGCAGTTGGCAGGCATAGTAGAGTGGGTGTGCGATTACCATACCTGTCAACGTTTGGGTAGGCTACTAAAATCCAGGAGACCGGGAGAGGCGTGCTGCTAGTGTTTCTGATTGGCTGGTAGGTGGCACAGCTTTCAACTTTGCAGAAAACTTACCATATACCTGCGCTTCGTCCATTAATTAGCGGGACAAGTTATGCCTTAGGTCTACTTATTTCTCAGCGTGAGAGCGTGTGAAATGTTTGAAAGACGTGAGTCTCACAGCGAATGCGTGAGACTTGAGAGCCCTGAGTGCAGGCCCGTAAAGATTACCCCCTCAGCCCCCGCACCGCGGGGGGGCCTCGCAGGGATGGGGACCTCGTTTTTTTAAATGTTTTATCCAATTTGAATTACATGGGATGTCTTATTGTCTTGTCTGTGTTTCCAGAGTTGAAGGAACAAAAAAGGAAAGTATATTTAATTGTGCTTTCTTTGTTAGCTAGGTAAGTGACATGACGAAGTATGTCAGATGGTCACACAGACCGGCGAGCCCGCTGCAAATAGGTAGCTAACTGTAGCGTAGGAAAAATGAAACGCACATTTAAAAGCGGTGCCCAAAAGCGGCATTCAAAACAGAACATTTCTGAATTAAATGCCAAACATCCCAAAATTACAAATTTCTTTTTCGACCAGCCGGTGAAGGATGCACTCATCTGCCAGAAGAGACAGGTATTGTACTGTTTGCTAACATTACTGTACCACGTAGCTAACGTTAGCTGTATGGTCTATGTTGTGCTTCCTAGCGTTAACAGAGCCTCCTTTCCAAGAGCCAGGAAAATTAGCCTTGCTCCTTTATTGACTTCCTATCAAGCTGACAACATTGAAATGGAGTGAAACTACAAAAAAAAGAGAAAGTAGAAAAAGTGCTTAATTATAAAACATATTACATAACTGACATTATTAGCAAACATGATAACGTATGCGACAGTAGTATCGTGCAGTTGCAGCGATTGAGTTTGACTATTTAAACATACAAAAACATCAAAGTTACAATAAGTCATTGTATTTCATTTATATAAATATTATGATCGTGTAAAACGTACAGTCATTGCTTTCTACAAGATTCACACGACAAAAAATGGCTCCATTTATGATTTAGCGAACACGCTAATAATAAAACACAACTCCATACTATCAAGTGTGCCTGATGTAGCCACGGCCATCAAATTATTTCTGACAATACCCGTGACTGTCGCAAGCGCTGAAAGGTCATTTTCCAAGCTGAAACTGATCAAAACATATCTAAGAAGCTCCATGTCACAAGAGAGGCTGTCAGGGCTTGCCATTCTTAGCATAGAAAATGAATGTGCGCGCAGTTTAGATGTAAAGAGTGTGGTAAAAGACTTTGCACACAGATTTGCTAAAAGACGCGCACATGTGTAGGCTATTCACCTGCAAACCGTTTGAGCGTTTTTTTCTTATTGAATACATTTCCCTCACAAGACAAGCTTGAGTTTTGATATCTTGCATTTATTACACGGCTCTTCAGAATGTTCCAAAAAGTTCAGTCGATCGCGTTGTTGTTCCCCATTCCCATTGCACCTGTGACGCGCGGTTTGGGCGTGCATTTTTGCACACATGGGCGGGATTCTCACCTTTACCCCCCCCCCCCCGCCCCCATGAAACATGTGATGTGGACCACATTCTTCGAGAGTTTGTAAGCAAAAGAACACCTAATATACAAACTGAGGTTCTTGGGAATCATGAAGTGCAACATGATAATATTGGTTACGATAGCTGTCCTCTGGATGTTTTCGTTTGGCGTCCAAGGCTGGATAGCTCCAGACTTTTGCCGCGGCTCTGAATGCCCTGAGTTTACTCTCGTGCAGAAGATTAAGGTAACACAACTAAAATGTGAGAGTCAATACTACACGAGATAGGTTTGAGTTTTAATAAAAACGTAACGTTTTCTCTGAAACAACAGGAATTTGAGGAACGTGCGTATTTTGCCAGCCGATGGATAACCACCGATGTTGCAAGTGCGAAACAGGATGATGTGAAGGCTGGCTTTATGAGGCTATACCAGTACTGCAAGGGACAGAATGAAGAAAGTAGGTCAAAGGAACTGGTTTTCTTAAGATGTAACATTATTCGAGATTCATGCAGTAAAAGTATTCTAGCTAAACTGTTTTTTTGGGCTGTCTCAGGCGCAAGTGTCACCGCAAAGACGTGGCCTGCAATAATCACCATAACAGAGGTAGGGTCGGCGGACGAAGACTTGTCGGTGTCTTTCTTCATTCCCCCCGGCACCGTCCTTCCAAAGCCAAATGACAAAACAATCAGGGAGGAAAACATACCTGCTCGAACGGTTTATGTGAGGTAAGTAGACCACCCTCCTCTACGCCCTCCTGCTTAATGAAAATCTGATACACTTATTTTAGAGACATGTTTTCGAAATGATAAGCCATTATACGCGTTAAACAGCCTTCCCGAAATTACACTTATTCAATTGAAAAGTTTAAAAAGTTGTTTTCTTGTTTACATAAACAAAGGCATAAGGAAGTGTGACTGTTCTGTTTATGCTGTGAAAAGTATTGCTAATAGCATGGGGAACTGAACAAAACAAAATCTATGAAAGGTACAAAGTTATGAGGCACCAGTTAGTCTTTCTAAACACTAGAACTGGTACCTGGACCATAACATTTTTCATGTTTTGCAGGACTCAGATGTGACAGTAGATGGATAAAGCAACACCTTATAGGCTACAACTTACAAAGCATAAATGATGATAGCCTACATAATGTGTGATTGTTATTATGTGATAACCTTCCATTTTTTTCACACAGCCTGTCTCTAATTTACTGAAAATTTCTCTCTAGGATATTTGGTGGTTTCGCATCGTATTCTGCTGCACAGGCCAATGTGAAGCAACTACGGGATGAGTTGAATGAGGCTGGGAAAGCGTTTGAGCTGCATAGGTACACAGGAGCAGGATATCAGAGCCCATGGGATATATTCAACCATCACAATGAGGTCTGGGTAGAGGCTGTATAAAGGGCAACATAGATTCTACTTTCTGTCTGAAATCAACCCAAAATGATCATACTGCATTTCTTTGACCTAATAAGATTATTTTGGGGCCAATGAGTCTCTTCGAGATGAGAATCCAAATTTGATTGACAGTCATATCGTCTCAACACAAAACTATTATTTGTGTTCTATTATTAATGGGTGGTGCCTAAATGACTTTTCTATGGTTAAGTTGATTATCTTGTTGATAACATGTTTGAGAACGTGGTGCAACAGCATTATTCAGCTTTGATGAAATCCACAGTCAATAAAAAAGTATATTGTTTAAGAATTTTTTATTTATTTACCTGTAGCAAATTAACTGTCTGCAATTATGTCAGCATAACATAAATAAAGAGATGTATAAAGAGTCATTAGACATCAACAGGCTGAGCAGAAACATGTTCTTTGAACTGTTCGAACATGTAAAACTGGCTCTGCGGGTTTGTTAGGATACATAGAAAATTTCTAGCAATGGTCCTGGAACACTCTAATTGGTCCCTGGAACCTGAAAATCTGATGAGACTATGCTTTTACTTCCTGGTTTGACTTGTTTGTGCTAGAGGAGAGAAATTAGGGCAGACACCTGAGACATTGTGTGAAAAGGGTGGGGTTGCCTTGGAGCAAGTGAGAGTTGCTACTTAGGTTTTCCAAAACAGCAGATATAGTAAATATGAGTATAATCAACTATGTCCATATTTTTTTTCTCAGAAAGGATAGTTTTGCTTTAAGCAAATGTTTTTTCTTTATTTTATAAAACAAATGCGTATCAACAACATCAAAAATTGTCCTATTTCTCTTATGATGACCGTTCCTGGACACTAGATGGTGCTGTGACATTTAATGCCATGAACCCAGGTATAACCCAGTGTATGATGGGTTTGACCAGTGTTTTAGACCCAATAATACTGTCACCGTCATGGGTAATGACTGTTGGTGGTGATTAGTTCTAGTTTATATTGTGGATGGCGAATTTGATAATTTTCCAAGCAAGTTCAGTGTGTTTTATTTAATTTGACATAAGTCTAAAATAACCAGTGGATGGGCAGCCGGCCATGCTGCTTGACCCATGCCTGTACCCCACTAGTACTGTAGTTTGTGGGCAGTGAGGATGTGTGACTGGAGGACAAGGCCACTGTACCCAGTTCCCAGCATGCCACTGCCTGCTTCTCGCAGCAGGACCTTCTCTGGGATCTAGACGGACGCACACTGTCTCCATGACAACTGTTCTATTGTGGGGAACAAGGCCTGTGCGTCAGGTGCGTAATCATACTTTTATGAAAACCTGAAATAACGGCAGCTAAAGTGTTGGTATGAGTCACACTTGAACATGGACTTACTCACCTATTGGCCCTTTCTTTTCCGTGATACTTCAGGTTTTTGAGAACAAGTCTCAAACATTGGTAGGAATAAACCAGGTTTACCGAAGATCAAAGTCATATTTCTCTACCTGATAAAACGGTGTATTTCAAGATTCAAGTCAAATGTTCTAAATCTACTTTTCTGAAGCTCAGTTCACCTTTAAATAGTAATTGAGTGTAGATGTGCTATTTTTGTTAAAGACTGTCACAGGTAATACAAAAGACAATAGGAGTTAGGCAGCTACAAAGTAGGGAAAAGGGACACAGTGGTAATATAAAGGCTAGAAAGTATAGGGATAGGAGTTATGGCAAATTGATGTCAGACTGAATAAAAAAGGTGTATGGACCTTCAGCTCAGACCTTCATAAACCTCACTATCTCACCTAACTATCTCAAGAGTTTCTATTGTTGACTTTCCATGTCTTATTTTCCCTCACATTTTCATTTTCTCCTCTTCTCTCCTCCCTTGGTGTCCCTATATGTTTGTCTTTTTTGCCTGATATTGCTCTGTATATTTCTCTCCTCTCTCAAGCATTTCTTCACCCTGAGGCGCTGTCTGTCAGCCTGTTCTCCCATCTCTCTCACTATCTCCTTTTCGCTTTCTCTCTCTCCAAATCATTTAGTACTTGGTGTCAAGAATGCACCTAACCCAGGATGACTTGCAAAAGTACATTGAAAAGTAGGCCAGCATTGAAAAGAACTCTTTGCACAATAGCTTAACCTCTGATGTAGTCTTGTGTCCAGAACTGTCAGTTTCTATGGAAACCCATTCCCAGTGACACGCCCCTTAGCCATACTGAAAATTCTGAATCAAAATAAAGTTAAACAGGGCTAGTTTAAACTGCTGTCACTGTCAATTCACCTGGTTATGACAGAGAAAGGGAGTAAAATGGAGAAGACTGACGTTAAACTAGAATTGGACCAGTGCGATGGTCGCTTATTTTTATCGCAGGTATTACAAGGAATGATTGTAGGTGTTGTTTCACACGCAAGGAATTTAACCCCTACATGGTTCCAGGTGGGCTAGGCTCAACGACGATACACTTAATTCGACATAATCTTCAAAATCGAGAAATCGTTGCTGAGATATTTATTTTTTTAAAGTGTAGCCCGTAAACTACACCTGTATCTAACCTCACTTTTCCCCAAAGGATTTCAAACCCTACATCCTAATTCTGCTTCATTATAAAAGGGGTAAACCAGGACACTCATTAAATAAATGTCTCTGCAGCTGCCTCTCCCCTGGAGAGACTGGAGGAGCTGTGCAGACGGAAAAGACAAGTTTCCATGAGCGGAGCTCTGTGTGGATAGAGAGAGTGGAGCTCTGTGTGGATGGAGAGAGTGGAGCTCTGTGTGGATAGAGGCACCTCCGTACTGTTAGGTAAATCAACCTTAGCATTATCCTAAATTCTGTTGATAATATTGTTAAAAAATCTTGGGCATTTTGATCAAAACGTTTTCAATTTTTGCACAAGATTTTGTCTCCCGACCTTGAAGGACATGACCTTGGGGCGCTGTACCTTGGCTTAGGTAGTGTATTAAAGCACCTTTTACCTCTTGGTGCTGTTAGGCATGGTGGTTAGTGGAAGTTTACATCCATATTGGAGGAATATGTGCATAGAAAGAACATTGACTGTCAGCACACACATCCACACACACACACAATTCCCTTTGTGGGCATGTCTGTGGCAGGACAGATTAGATGAGACATATTTGCTTCTGCGTATCACACTCGGATGACATCTAAGACCAAAACTATAACCTATTTTTCCTACCATCCTCTCCTGGTAGAACTACTCTCTCTCTCACACACACACACAGAGGTCCATTTTATATACTTTTATATACTGTATACACACTCCTCTGTCACAAATGCTCATAATAATAATAATAAGATTTTATTTATATAGCACATTTTATACAAGAATTGCAGCTCAAAGTGCTTTACATAAAATCAATAAAAACAATATTATAAGTAATAAAAGTAATAAAACCCTTCTGAACACATCTCATACCATACATTTGTCTATGCAGAGTCTTAAGCTTCAGAGTAAAGATAGCAACTCTATATAGAAAGACTTAAGTACAGTACACACCCACCCACACACCATTATGTACATGGTATACATACTCGCACACTCGCGCACACACACTGAAAAATCAATGCTCCTATATTATCTGTTCTATTTCCCATTCAGTTTGTGCTGTTTTTGTTGAAGACTGAAGCCACTCTCATCCTAATAGTGTGAGTGCATTTGGCTTAGTTTAAATGAAATTCATGTGTGTTTGTCAGGCTTTCTGAAGAGGACAGTGGAATGTCTGATAGGATAAGTCACTGTCAACCCTGGGGGCAAAAGACTACTAATAAAGTTTGGTTTGTGGAGGAGAGTGCTGAGGGAATACAATGTTGTGTGTGAGTGTGAGAAATAGAGAGTTAAGGCAGAGGTTGAACAAATAATGGTCGATCACTGACAGTATCTGACAAAAATATGTCCCCCAAAACCACTGTTTTGCACTTGAGTGTACTCAAGCTTGCACTCACAAACACACAGACACACACTCCTGTCATTATATTAAACTGGGACATGATTTCCACTATACTGGTCTGCAGAATCAGTATTTGAGGAATCTGATTATTCAATTCAATGTTCTCAAAACTTGTAGATGTTTGGCTCACCTGAAATGTTGAGACCCAGAAATCTTTCACAGTTCCCCTTGTTAACACTTTAGACGCATTCACCTAGACTAACTACTCTTTGCTTGGCATGAGGGCAACGAAGCAAAACATATAGCAATTTATTTTTTATTGTGATAGTTAGTCCTTTGCATATTGTATTTTATATCCTGTTGTACCACTGTCCGGCTGGCAACTGCACCCACACAATTGTTTATGATGTTACACTGTCCTATGCACTATTGTAGTTGAGATTATTGTTAATCGTGCCTTGTAGCTGAGATGTGGTTACTTTGCACTCTGCCTAGTAAATACAGTTTCTTGACTGACCACTGAAATACTGTTAGGACTATGCACTCCTGGTCCTTCATTTTCTGCTGTACTTTGTAAATGCACTGTATGTCACATCATCTGCTTAATGAATAAATTGTAATGTAAAATGTAATTAGATCCATCCAAGTTGGTATAAGGGTTATACAAAGGATGGTAGGCAAAGCGATTGTCATGTATCCTGCTGCAGTGTAACAGTGCTGCTCTTACACTCTTTACAGTTTGGATTAAGAAGTATTAGTTTGACTGCTGAGGATTATTACGCTCAGGGACAGATGTCAAATACTCACTTACACATACATACATACATACATACATACATACATACATACATACATACATACATACATACATACATACATACATACATTCATTCATTCATTCATTCATTCATTCTTGAACAAACAATACTACTTTTTCCCCCAGCATACCTGCCCCCCCCCACACACACACACACACACACACATCACCCTGACTCTCTAGGCTCTCATTCATGTACCTTACATATTCCACAGACCTCCATAGAATACAAGAATGTTTCCTTAAGAGAAGAGATTACAGCTATTACTGTAAATGCAAGCGGTAACAAGATCAGATCAAGTACTTTCCACATTTATTTTATATTTCCACATTAAGTATCGTAGATTTATATCCAAAATGTTTACAAATGAATGCAGACCAAAGTCATCTATAACGTGCCCCAAGGTTTCAATGAATACACCATTGACATGGGCATTACTTCTTAGTCCAGTTTAAACAAGCTCGGTTTGGTTCCATTTGGGTGTGGTCAGTATACCCTCAGAGGGAGAGACAAACGGAAAGACAGACAGACGGAAAGACGAGGGCATGGCGTGATGAGGATAAGGCTGGTCGACATCCCTGGTCCTCAAGGAGGGCGTCAGGTGCCAGTGCTCATCTCGGCCTCCCTTCTGTTCTGAGTGAATGGAGGTCAGTACTTCTGTAAACAAGCTCATTGGGGTGATTCATGTTGCCATTGAGCTCCACTGTATAATCTCAGAGTCGTTGATGAGCAGACATGCCTGACCTGTAGGTCATTGTGTGTGTGTGTGTGTGTGTGTGCTCGTCTGTATGCTCCATTACATGTTCTATATGTGTGATGTGTATTTTCAGCACCCAGTCTGTCAGTGTCACAGCGTGACTAGGGAGGAGAAGAGGGCCATCAGAACAGATTTCTCTGACAGTAAATAACCCCATCTATGAATACCTTTCTCCTCATCCCCTCTCTTTTCTTCTTTCCATCAATCACCTTTTTGACAGCCAGGTGTCTCATCCAGATGTAAGATCACTGTAGTTGGTCTCCAAAAAATGCCTACTCTTCTCCCCCCCTTATGTCTTGTCCATTCCTCTCATCCTCTCCTCTGTGTCCTTGACCTGACTTTGGTTACAGATCCCTCTCTAATATCCTAATATAAAGAAACCCTAGACAACAACACAGCAGAACTGGAATAGACCACAATGGTATTTGTGGAAAGGGAGCCTTTAGGAAATCCCCATAGCCTAGCTTCAGCATAGCACCGAAGACTGGAGGGAGTGGGATTGAGTGACCAGACTTATTGATTGGCAGGGGAGACAATACTCTCACACACACACACACATTCACTGTCAATGGACAGAGATAAAGGAGGGGTCTGATATAATTTGACATATATCACATGAAAACAGATAGCCTATATTTGGGAGAAATATAAAGAACAGATAGTGTTTGATTGCCTGGTTTTCTACCATGTCTCTGTGTAATACATCATTTTAGATTTTTGACTCATTTTGGTGTGTGCGTGAGTGTGTAAGCTCATGTGTTTTATAGAAGAGGGTGTTCTCTCATTCACAGAGAACACACAGTCCTAGGATGGAACAGGTAATGGCTTTAGGGGGACGAATTGTGTGTGTGTTTGTGTGTGTTTGTGTGTCCATGTGCCTGAACACGTGTGAATACAAGGAGGAACGTGTAAAAAACAGCCCACACAATCCATGAGGATTAGTCAACCAGAGTGCACCATTTTAATAAAAGGAGAAATGTTGGTGCAACATGTCTTAATCTTTAATAACTCATAAGAATTTACACTTTTGTCAAGCCACACTCAGTCCCATATATCACTCCATTGTCTTATACGTTGCACCTCACTCCATCTAACCTTGCCTTCAGATTGCTAGTTACACACTCATCTACTGTGTGTGTACTGTATGTATGTGTGCATGCTTGCATGCATGTGAGGAGAGGACAGTGGTATTATGTGGTAATTGCTTTCTGTTAGGGTAATCCTTTGGGCAGAGGTTCTCTCGATGTCATAGAGAGCACACATGTTATTTCACAGCTTCAGCATTTGATCCATTTGATACGAAGCAATGCTAAATCAATTGTCTGCTTCTCTCCTTCTCTTTCAATTGTGCTCTATTTTTTCCAAATTCACTCAATGCCTCCTGTATGTTTCTAATGTTCTCAAAATGTTTCCTTAGATCCTTCCCTCTCTGCCTCATTCTCTCTCTCTCTCTCTCTCCCTCGTTTATCTCGCTATCGGATTCTGCTGCTCAGTGTCACAATCGTGTTACAGAAAATCAGTCTACACAAGCAGAAAATATGTTGCAATTAGTCCGAGAATAGGCCTCACATTGTGAGGTTCCTTCTCAGGATATTCGAAACCCTCACACCCTCAATTTCAGCCGGCTTACACATTGATTTCTCTGCTTCTGCAAAAAAGAGCAGAGAAGGGAGAGGTAGCGACATCACTAGTGCTACAGCGCTGAAGCACTGCAGCACATCAATAACCTGTCTATTAATAAACTCAGGGTCACAGGGTCAACAGGTGTGTGGGTTCAGTGGGTTCATTTGTCTGTGCAAGTGTGTGCGTGCACGAGTGTGTGCATGACAATAACCCTACCCTGTGTACACAGGATGTAGTTTAGTGCATGATGGTACGCATGGAGAATGTGGACACCACCCCTAACTTATTGTTTCCATTCTCTTATATTTAGACCCCACATCCTCCATACATTCTCCTTCTCCTCTTTCTTTCTATCCCCTCCATGAACACACAAACATCCCCACTGCAGCAGAACATCTCAACAGATGAAATAAACTCTTCTGTTTTGTGTGTGTGGGTGTTTCTTTTTTTTTTTTTTTTTTACATCAACAGTCTTCCAAAGTGCTCCTCAAAACAACATTGCCGCCAATTTGTAATTCATTACCAACACAGCCTAGTCTGATGCTCCAAAAGCCTTTTAACTGCAGCTAAACAAAAGCCACAGTCTCTGTTGATCAAAAGAGAGAGAGAGAGAGCTGGGCACCCTGAGCCGGGCAAACCAGCAGCTCACAGAATCACACATTTACAGAACAATGCTGTACTAGCTGCACTTCAAAGACTGAGGGGGTACGAATGACGGGGAGAAGCAACAGATCAGGAATGGCGAGGTGTGGGGTAAGGGGAAAAGGATGAGGCAGACAGATAGACAAAGAAGATAAAGTGACAGGAGGAGGGAAAAGACATATGGTACACTACAGGTGGAAGAACAGGTGAAAGAGAAGCCTCCAAGTAGACAAGAGAAATAATGTGTGTGCCCAAGAGTTTGAGAGAGGATTATAGTTGAGGAAAAGACTGAGAGGGAGAACATGTGGGACAGTTGACACCGAAGCCGAGTTTGTTTGGAAAGAAAGTAACAACATCCAGAGCATCCATTTCAATTAATCTTTCTCTCTCCCTCTCTGCAAAGGGTATATGTATGGTGTGATATATACAACCCGAATTCCGGAAAAGTTGGGACGTTTTTTAAATTGGAATAAAATGAAAACTAAAAGACTTTCAAATGAGCAATATTTTATTCACAATATAACCTAGATAACATAACAAAAGTTTAAACTGGCACAGGGGCAACAAATGGCTGAAAAAGCAAGACATTTGGAAAAGATACAGCTGTGAGAACATCTAGCAACGAATCAAGTTGATTGATATCAGGTCTGTAACATGATTAGCTATAAAAGGGATGTCTTAGACAGGCAGAGTCTCTCAGAAGAGGCTCTCCAATCTGTGAAAGAGTGCGTAAAAAGATATAGGAATACTTTTAAAACAATGTTCGTCAACGTCAAATTGCGAAGGCTTTGCAAATCTCATCATCTACAGTGCATAACATCATCAAAAGATTCAGAGAAACTGGAGAAATCACTGTGCGTAAGGGACAAGGCCGAAGACCTTTATTGGATGCCCGTGGTCTTCGGGCCCTCAGACGACACTGCGTCACTCATCGGCATGGTTGTGTCAATGACATAAATGGGCCCAGGAATACTTCCAGAAACCACTGTCGGTAAACACAATCCGCCGTGCCATCTGCAGATGCCAACTAAAGCTCTACCATGCAAAAAGGAAGCCATATGTGAACATGGTCCAGAAGCGCTGTCGTGTCCTGTGGGCCAAGGCTCATTTAAAATGGACTATTTCAAAGTGGAACAGTGTTCTATGGTCCGACGAGTCCAAATTTGACATTCTTGTCGGAAATCACGGACGTCGTGTACTCCGGGCAAAAGAGGGAGACCTTCCATCGTGTTATCAGCGTTCAGTTCAAAAGCCAGCATCTCTGATGGTATATGGGGGTGCATAAGTGCATACGGTATGGGCATCTTGCATGTTTTGGAAGGCACTATGAATGCCGAAAGCAGTGGCAGATCTAAGGGGTGGCAAGGGGTGGCAGCTGCCACCCAAATAAAAAATACTTCCACCCCAATCGTTTTTTTTTTGTTTATCAATTTAGCAGTCGCTTTTATCCAAAGCAAGAGCTTTACAAAAGTGCATAGGTCATTGATCATAACAACGACATAGCCCCAAACATTGCGGGTAGCCAAAACATGAAGCATGCATTGTGAAAAACCAAGTAAGTCCCAAAGGGAAGAACCATAAGAGCATATAGTTAAACAAGTTACAATTACACAACATGAACCTCAATCTTCCCATGGAAAAATATTATTTGTACATTACAGAACATTTCAATAAATAATATTAATGTTACTGTTTAATTTAAACTACAATGTTATAGCCTAATCATTTACCATAGGGAGTACTGTACCCCCCTACTTTGGGTTTTGATTTGCCTCCAGGAGGCCACCCAACAACTTCCTTCTGCCACCCCATTGCCACCCCGAATGAAAATCTCTAGATCCGCCCCTGGCTGAAAGGTATATAAAGGTTTTAGAGCAACATATGCTCCCCTCCAGACGACGTCTATTTCAGAGAAGGCCTTGTATATTTCAGCAGGACAATGTAAAACCACATACTGCAGCTATGACAACAGAATGGCTTTGTCGTAGAAGAGTCCGGGTGCTGAATTGGCCTGCCTGCAGTCCAGATCTTTCACCTATAGAGAACATTTGGCGCATCATTAAACAAAAAATACGTCAAAGACGACCACGAACACTTCAGCAGCTGGAAACCTATATAAGGCAAGAATGGGACCAAATTCCAACACCAAAAGTCCAGACACTCATAACCTCGATGCCCTGACGTCTTCAAACTGTTTCGAAAAGAAGAGATGTTACACCATGGTAAACATGCCCCCGTCCCAACTATTTTGAGACCTAGCAGGTAAAATGAGCTCATTTTGTGCATAAAATTGTACAATTTCTCCGTTTGAACATTTATGTTATCTATTTTCTATTGTGAATAAAATATTGGCTCATGTGATTTGAAAGTCTCTTAGTTTTCATTTCATTCAAATTTAAAAAACGTCCCAATTTTTCCGGAATTCGGGTCGTATAAAGACAGTTTATACACTGTTTATAATAATAACAGCATGTTACCAATACCCATATTTGATTAATGTTTGAAGGGAGACAAGAAGATTGCATTTTAGATAAATTAAAGAAGGCACCATTAGGATTAGACTGGGAAACTAGTGTCATTGGTTGACATGAAACATCTCTCCCACCCACGACAAGCTTTTCAAAAGAACTGTATTTGAATATACCTCTTAATCCATCTGATTCCAGTTCATTGTCCTGAATCACTGCTGTTCTCTAGACAGGGATTATGCTCAATCCGTCAGGCAGGAAATGTGTGTGCGTGCGTGTGTGTGTGTGCGTAAGAAAGACTGTAAAGAGAGACAGTGGGAACAGCACGGCCATAGTTCGTCGCAGATCGATCGTTTCGCAGATTTACCAAGCAGGACACGATTTTATTTTATCATTCTAACATAATGTTTCTGATATGTGACAGTCTACTATTGGTTAATTGTCAAATGTATTTTAATTAACTTGCTTTGTTATGTAAAACCAATAACTAATCTGCATCTGAAAGTGCAGCCTACTAGCGAAACAGAGACATACTGCCAGGAAAAGCAGAAAAAGGGGGGGGGGGGGGGGTGAGAAAAAAATTGGGAAAAAAAACAAAATGTTTTTTAATAAAGTAATACATTTCCCCAAAGTGTCATCCAGGGCCATGACGAGTGCATATCTCGATTAATAACTGATGTCATCTTTCTCTTCCTCTCACTGCCACACGCACGCAGGCACACGCACGCACGCACACTCCTCCCTCTCCCGCTCGCGCTCTTCTCTTTTCGACATCCTCAGCCCCGCTTCAAATCGTGTCCTGCGAGACATGGCACCAAACTGACGCATCCATGGAGCGCTCCGTTCTCTCGCAACATCCTCAACGCAAACTAACTTCTCCGTCTGAAGTAGTCTTAATATAGAATACAACAATCAGCCTCAATATAGCGTGCTGTCAACGTCTCCAACGAGTCGACAATCAATTTCTGTCGTTGTGTAACTTTGCAACATCTCTTTCTTCTCTTCCCGTTCCCTTCGCTGTCATAGTCTGGGTTTCCTGGAACACTTTTACCGTGAAAACGTTTCCATGGATGGGATAGCTGTTGGCGGGATGCTCGATCCCGTCCGGGTACGAGGTCGCCCGCCACAAGTGATGCTGAACCAGCGAAAGATCAAAGCAAGGCGGAAAAAACGAAAGGAGTTGTTCGGTATACAGATGTGTTTCATTGGGGTACTGCTAGCGCTTGTTACGGGGCTGTCATGTTTGACAGATAAATCAGGTGAGTAATATTTGTCGTAACGCTCGTAACACGCTTTACCTAGAAGGGGAATGTTGTATCCGTCTTAATGATGCAATGACGCTTGAATAACGCACCTGTAGTTGAGTGGCATAAACAAGAATTAGTTGAATTTCTTTTTTTATAGGATTGCAACAAGTTCAAATGTTTCTTTTTCGACTTTTCAGTCTTCAGTGTGACCACCCAAAATAGCACCCGTATAAACCATGGTTCTGGCTACAAAAGTAATTGACAAAAACATTTGTTTCCATGGCTCGGGAGCGAGTGGAACATCTGCACTCAATATAATTCTGAAGTTGGTAGTGTCAGTCGCCGCACAGTTGCTTGAATATTAGAATGCAGGCGTTTAAACCTCTTAAATATGCCTATTATACACGCAAACAGCCTATTGAAAAAGAAAGCTACTAAACTTTATGACTCGTGTCTGCTAAGAATTGTATTCTGACTAGTGCAGAATGAGAATGGAGGGGGTGCTGTCTTCACTGTAACTATTGCAACGAATCAGTACTGGATATAGACAAATCCCACAAGCACAAGTCGTGTGACTGACTCAAACAATTTAATAATAAACATTTATGTATAGGAACTATGCATATTGAATACTATTCCTTTCAAGCTTGTATCTGAATAGTTTAAATTAGTTTATTTTCAGGAATCGGTGAGCTCAAGGTAGCATTAAGGAGGCTGGTAGCAGTACAGTTGCAGTGCAGGCAGGCAGATACTTTATTCCAGAGGAACAATTCGCGAATTATGAGGAGTCCTTCATTGATAACACCTCTAACTATTCATCTCTGGGATGTACTGAAATTGTGTGTCTGAGTCTCAATATGAGCACACACCCATTTGTCCTGGTGGATTTTATCAACCTCTTCCCTACCTTTGTCTGTTCTTTATTCCATCTTGTCATATTTGTCTGACCCCCCCCCCCACACCACCACCACCACCACCCCCTTTTAAAAACAAAGAAATATAATAATTACACTCAAGGACTGACAATGGAGAGATTATAAGTGTTTGAGCACACACATTCCCAGAATCCTCTTGTACCATGCATTAGACCAGGCCACTTTGGCATACCATTATCCTTCTAGGAAACATCAGCGGAAAACTTTAAAGACAACCCCTCCGAGACGAATGGACATCGTCGATGTATGGAATGTCATATGGGCACTAATGGGCACTAGCTATGGTCGTGTAGATTATCCCATTGCATAACGTGGTTGTGGTTTCTCTGTTGGTACGCCAATATGGGATTTTTTTGCACAAGA
This sequence comes from Osmerus eperlanus, assembly GCF_963692335.1. Lineage (NCBI taxonomy): Eukaryota > Metazoa > Chordata > Actinopteri > Osmeriformes > Osmeridae > Osmerus > Osmerus eperlanus. The sequence continues at coordinate 11,560,439 of NC_085023.1, forward strand.
GCAAAAGTGGACAGCGGAGCACTTTGCACTCGGAGGCTCCAGGGCTTTAAGAACAGGGTCACACTAAAAAGCTGGAATAACAGAGAAAGCCACCCCCCCCCCCCCCGGGTTGAATAGAAAGGTAAAGGGTAAAGTGAAAGAAAGATGAAGCAGAGCGGCGAGAGAGGGAGTGGAAAAGAAGGGATGAGATAAAGTGAGAAAGAAGGGGATGGAGAGCACAGATTGCCTGTCACGGCAAGGTGTCTCTGAGGTGACTATCTCCCTCTCTGTCCCCATTCATCGCTTGTTATTTCGACGTCTCAATCTGAAACTTTCCGTCTCTCTGTCACTCCATCACTTACTGCGTCGTTCTCCGACCGCGTGCGCGCGACCGCATGCATGCGCACGGTGCTCTCTGAGGCTGTGTCTAATTCAGCTGCATCTGGGTCAGGCTGTTTGAACAGAGAGCTTCCTTCCAGTCTGAGACTGCTTGAGTGCAGACGCAAACATAGTCTCTCTCTCTCTCTCATTCTCCCCCCCCTCTCCTTCCCTCGCTCAGTCACTGAAACTCTCGCTTCCTCTTGCTCTCTTCCTGTGCCTCTGTACGTCTTCTCTCTCCCTCCACTGTTTGCGTTGTTATATTGTTTTATTACGTTATGTCTCTCTAGGTTTGTTCTTACAGCTCTCTCTCTCTGTTTCTCTCCTAGCTGTCTCTCTCTTTCACTTCCCCATGTGTCTCTTTCTTGCTGTCTGTCTTCATCTCTCTCCCCCCCATCTCTGTCTTTTCTCGCTATCTCTCTCTTGCTGTCTCTCTCTCTCTCTCTCGCTGTCTCTCCATCTTTTCTCTTGTTTTTCCATTCCCATCAGTTGTAACTAATCCTGAAGATTTCCTCATCTGTTGTTCTCTAACAGCCTTGTCTGTTGTTTGTTGATTCATTTATTTGTTGTTTATCCGCTTGCGTGGAACAGAGTCTTTTCATCCCCTGACCAGGTGCGCCCGGCTAGCCCCATCACCCAAACAACCACCCACAATGCACTTCTTCTCATCAGTCAAATGGAAGCTGTGATGTCAGGCAATGTTCTAGACAGGTAAATCATGGATAGCTAGGATTATTTACCTTGTTGTGCCTGATAAACAAGGACAGCTGTTTAATTAAATATAGGAGTGGGCCACAAAGTAAGATGTATTTGATTTTAGAGAACCATATTGAGATTGTGGTGCATATTCATCCTGGCAGTATGCTTTTTCGCTTTCTCTATCCCCCTCTCTCTTTTTTTCTCTCTTGCGCCCTCTTCCTCTGTTTTAGTTCCCTTTCCTTGCGGTGTTCCTTATGTACTGTTTCCGCCTTTCATCAGGGATGCCTGCAGAGTGACACCCAGAGAGGAGGTGGAATAATATGACAGACTAGTACACGTGTGTGTGTATGCGTGTATGCGTGTGTGAGTATGTGTGTGAAGTGTGTGTACGAGAGATGGATCCACCTGTTCCCCAGTGAAAACAGCAGGCTCTTTGCTGCTCCTGTATGTTGACTACCTCATTCATCATACATGCCAACCTGTCTCAAGTTGCCCTCCCTCCCTCTTCCTATCTTTATCTTTATTCGTTTCTCTCTCTCTCTCTCTCTCTCTCTCTCTCTCTCTGTCTATCTGTCTGTTCTCTCTCTCTCTCTCTCTCTCTCTCTCTCTCTCTCTCTCTCTCTCTCTCTCTCTCTCTCTCTCTCTCTCTCTCTCTCTCTCTCTCTCTCTCTCTCTCTCTCTCTGAAGCACATTATCTGAGCTAGTTTGGGTGGTGGAAGGGGAAAAGAGTGTATTACTGTATGAGACTATTTTACCTGTGTTTCTGTACCATAGCACCATATATATAGTCAGCTGAAAAAACAGCTGACGTTCTTAGATGCTTGAGGCTCAATCTTTGGATGTGTGGGTTCATTCTTTTGTCCTAGAATAATGGGTATTCTCACAGCTGGGGTCCCAGATCCCCCCACAAAAACAAACACACACACATACACTTACAGTACACACGCACGTACACACACATACAGTACACATCCACGCCAATAAACACACCTACACGCCTATACATTCAGACACACATCCCACAGTCCAGAGATATGATCATTGACTATTCTCTTTGAAACATGAAAGGAACAGGTTGTATTTGATTTGCACTATTTTGACCATATAAAATAAACTGATAGAACCAATCACAGTAAAGAACAGTACCATAATTTTTTTTGTTTGAATGCCATGTCTGGTTTTATAATGATAATGCAATAAAAACAAAGGTTCTCAATCTAAAGGAACACTGTGCAGTGCAGTAAAGATAACGTAAGTAGTGTAGTAAAGCGAAAATAATAATGATTCATTTAGTAAATTAATTAAATGAGTTACAAGCCAAACATAAAAGTTTACATTGTACGTTCTCTACCATTATAGGAGATCAGAGAGAGGCAGAGAGAGCGCGAGGACAGACCTCAAGGCCCTGTTACCGAGGGAGAGAGAGACACTCTGCTTCTGCACTTCCAGAAAGACGTATAAGAAAGAACAATTGTGCTTTTTTACTTGACAAATCAACTCTATGACCAGATCCCAATTTGATATCACATTACATATCAGTATGCACAACAACCGATGCAAAAAGCGGTCTCAGCATGACGCATAAAAATATTGTAAATTCACTGTAGAGAACGTCAGGCTAAACCACCTCCAGCAAATCCAGTCTTTAGAATAAGAAGAGAGTCGATGACAGGTTATCTCCCCGCTTACACGGTTTGTGTTCTAGATTTTACAAGCTCAGATTCTATTAAAGTTTGACTTAAATATGTGCATATGTACTTTTCCAGAGCATTTTTTATGATACTTTTCCATGTACACAACCCATGCAGTAAATATTACAGGGGGGTGTTGTAAACATTATTGACACCTAGGTTTACTGGTGGCCAGCTTGTCCAGTCGGTTGGTTGCCTGGGCTTTGAAGGAATCTAGATTTGGAAATGGTTTATGACCTTATGGTTCATTGAGTGGTCATTTTTGGACACCATGGTTACACCACTTGCCTCAGAGCATCTGGGAAGGATGTTTTCATGTTTTTTGTCTTTAATTCTTATAGTATTTCTGATATCACTTTTTTTTTTTACATAAATCTTCTCACACACATACATATACACACATGCACACACACCATCTGCTTGACAGAAATCACCATCAATCTTTTTTATGAGGCTGCAACAACAGGCCTGTTGATTATAGAAGTCCCAGACTATTACTAATTCAACCCTGCATATGAATAATGAATACAGAGGGATGTGAATATAAGGAATATGCTGATTGCAGAGAGAGTTCATGGGAAAATGAAGGTACATTATGTTGGTTTACACTCAGAAAGATGGTAGAGATTCTGGGTTGGCTGCTGGTGCTCTGTGTTTGATTGTATGTTGGCATACAGGAAAATCTTATAATAGTAAATGTTTTTATGCATCTGACAGGTTCTGTGTTTGAGGTGTGAGCATGTGTGCTCATTGCTCTATTCCCAATCCTCTCATTATTAACCACCAGTTGACCAGTTGGTGTCTTCAACTCTCATAGGGAGATAAAATAAGGATGTCTGTCTGTCTGTCTGTGGGCCTGTGGGAAGACTTGCTCCAGTATGATGGATATGGGGGCATTGGGTCTATCTGGGAGTCTGTGATGCCATATTACATCCTACTGTGATTAAACACTCTGAGCTATTCTTCTCCCGATCCCCAAATACACCCTGACCAATTAATCACCATCACGATGCCCGTTTTAGAACACCGGCATGTATTCTGGGACCTTCCAAGAACCTGGGGGGGGGGGGGGGGTCCGTGGAGAGTGAGAGGGGAAGTCTCTCTCCATGTTCTCCTTAGTTTTAATCACTCTTATCACTCTTCTGTCCATATCCTTTTTTTCTTCTCCTCCTGTTTCTTATAATTCAATTCGAATTTGGCATTTGACTCTCCTCCCCTCTTGTCTTATCTTTCCACTCCTCAGCTTCAGCACACAGTCAGAGGCCAATACAACCAACCCCACGACAACTGCTTTGGGGTTTGCTTCTTCCAACATGTATAGCTTTGACCCCTCATATGGAAATTGCACCATAAAAGTCCTCATTACATGTAGAGGACGAGAAGGAAACGTTACTAGAGCTCTTTCCTATAGACCAGTGAGATCCCAGGGCTTCCTGAGCCCTGGGATCTCTTCTGTATCTACCTTGATGGTCTTTTGTTGGAGTGCGGAAGTCTACGAAGTGGACCATTCTCACACGCACAAGGTCCCAGAGTTCAAGTGGGTCTATGGCAGATGGTCTGAGTAGCGCTGACATTTCATGAGAAGAACAGGAAGGGACACTAAGTGTGTCAACATGTATGTTACTATGTGACACAGTAATGTCACAGCCCCCTGATGGCACAGGGTGAGATGGTCAAGGTTGGTTCACACTCCCCTAACACACACGCACAAAACACACACCTCTCATCCCTTTCTCTACCCCTTCCTCTCTCTATATCTATTTGGCAAAGTGATAGAAGGCAGACAATGGAAGACTCTGGAGTCGTCAGCAGTCATTAGCCCCAGAGTCTTTGTTCGCTTGAACAATGAAAACACTATCACTGAGCTATTCACCTGCACTTGGAAGACCAATGGAACCATTTAGCCTTTTAATTACTCGGCGCCGATTCATCATGCTCTCAGTGTCATGGGGTGAAATTAAATGTGTTTCTGCGTGAGCTTGTGTGTCTGCACGTGTGGTGTGAGACATGTGTGTGTGTGTGTGTGATTTGCTCATTTCACAGCAGAGCTTTCTCAATGAAAAGACCAATTAGCTAACGATATTCATCTTCTCAATAGGGGGTGATGAGAGAGAGGCCTCTCCTGATCTCCAGGCTGGTGCAAATCATGGGATGTAAGATACACATGGCTGATGGTCACGCATGCTTTACTCAAAGTACAAAAATGTATGCCTTCCATCAACATACCATGCATATTGAAGTATATCTTGAGAATTGCTCCTTGTTTTCTGAAGTCATTTTTCTACTTTGGCTGCTTTTAGTGTAAAGGAAAGGGATGAAAGAGTTTCTGAAATTCCCTTTTGGATAAACAAGTTTTTATCGTCTGGCAGTTGACAATGCTCTGTATGTAGATCTGGCAGGGAGTGTGTGAGGACATGTTTTGGACAGAGCTTGCAGAATAAGGGAAAACTATGTAAGTCGTTGTGTTTCACAGTCGTGTGTCACATTGAGAATTTTCGCATTTTAGCCATAGATTGTGTTTTTTGTGGCATGGTTTGCGTTTAAGTAAGAATAAACATGGGGATGGGTTGGGTGACCTTATTGGAGAGGGAATGAGATATCCCTCAGGACATAGGGAGAGGTGTGAAATACTTCCTGGAGGTTATGAGCTGGAAGTGTCATCTTATGGCCATCAGTCATTGTGACTGAACTTGCATTGGAGTTGGCTGTGAAACGTTATTTAAATGCATGTGATGCACACATGCACACGCATGTAAGTACAAAATAGCAACACAATCACACACACTCTCTCACATTCTCACACGGTCACCAAAGAATCAATGCAACAGTCTTAAAAGAATGCAGTCATACAACCGCAATTGTCCACTGGCCTACGGACCGTGACTGAATTAATCTAACGTCATCTTGAGTTCTTACTTACAGTAATACATGTAATTCGATTAGTTCTTCAACCAGGGAACTATGATGAAACAGGTTTAGGATCATCTGTTGACTCCATAAAAGGCCTGTTCGTCTTGACTGCTATACAGATTGTCAACTGTGGTTTGGAGCCAAAGCTCTCCAGCCAATAATTCAAGTCAAGAGAGAATTACTATTGGAAGTTAACTTCTATGTGTTGAGAGAGTGGTGGAAGTGGATGTGATGGAGAGAATGTGCGCATGAGCAATAACGAGAGATGGAGAGATAAAGCAACTGTGCATGACACCCACAGCAGATGCTGAGTCCATCTCCATCTGCCTCAAAGACTGTTAGCATGGCCCAGAAGGAGCTCCACAGGAGAGATGGAGATTTCACAGACCCTGCAGCCCACCAAACCCCTCCCCCGCTGGGACAACCAGCTCCTCAAAGCCACCCTGTCCACGGCATTCAAACGAGGATGAGGGAGAGATGGAGAGATGGGCGAGGGAAATCTGACAACCTGACAGCGCACTCTCACACGCTCACAGCATGTGAGGTGGATGACACTGGACATTTACATTTAGTCATTTAGTCATTTTATTATTATTTTTGTCCATTGTCATGGACAATAACGAGGTTATTAACAAGCCCATTAACAAGCTGTCATACTCGTTAACCACCAATTACCAACGCCCTCCAATGGGCCTAGTTTTTATCAGCTATTGATCTTTTTTTTATGTGTTCAGGCACATTTCTGACCACCCTTAATGAAGTCCTTGGAGGCGGAGGTGGTCCTCAGGACCCCCTGGGCTATTTAACATAAGGTAGTCCCTTGAGTCACTCATCCCACTTATGAACAAATGTATTTATTGAGGGGGGAAATGAGCAGTCTCCTGATGATGAAAAGATGTGTAGTTTGTGGAAAACCGTGTGTGTGACTGTTTGGGTTAGAGATCTCTACCAGACTACATTACTATTACCTTTAAAGAGCTAAAAAGTATATTCAGGACCACAAATATAATCAAAGATTTCTTGTAGATGGATGTGACAATTACATTTAACTTACTCTGTCTGAGAACTGGGGGAGTCAAGATGTAAAAGTAGACGATTGTTGGGTGACTTTTTGGAACACATCTCAATTTGATATACACAGTATACACAGGTTGAAGCTTAGCCTGAAGCCAGTGTGCGGTGCACAGAAGGATCTGGTGTCATGGTAACAACGGTTGTCAGGAGGTAGACACTATCATCTCAGATATATAACATATTCCACAATCTACAGTCCTGTTTGTGTAACGCATACACACAAGATACATGTTGCATCACTGTATTCTGTACTACCTGTCCCTGGCCTGATTCTTCCCTCTCAAGGGACAGGGCTCTTGTTTACCTACAGTGGTCCATATGCGCACACACATACACACACAAAACCCACATACACACACACTTGCTATTTCTAATGAAGATGAACTACCTGATTAGGTGTGACAGGAGGGAGGACTTGGCGCTCTCCCCCCTCCCCCCTCCCCCCCCCTCCCCCTTTTCCCCTTCATAACGACATTATGGGGTCATTTGGACCCATAGATCTAAATTTACTATAGAATACGGTAAAGATTGTGTGTGTGTGTTCACTTTCTGTAGCCCTGAACAGTTTGTCATGTGGATTGTCTAAACCTCCCCCTGTGTATTGAAGATCATTACACACACACACGACTGGCCTAGATTTCTGCAGAGGAGAAGGCTGATGGGGGAACTCCTGTAGTTTCAGTACATCCTTGCAAGATAACCTGAAAACATTTGACCACCACACACAGTATATTCATTTGCTCATCCTGTACACACACACACATACACACGCATACACTGATCATTTAACAAGCATGTTGGCCCATGAACACACAAAGAGGCACACACAAATACATTTCCTCTCCAAACTAGGCATGCAACAAACATACACAACCACACAACCACACAGACACACAACCACACAGACACACAGACTACACCAAGGTTAGATCTTTCCACAGTAGCCTTTCAGACTGTTACATGAAGACTCATATTCTTCCTGATGGCCTTCTTCATTAAAAACACAACAAAACCTTCAGTTACGTAACCTGGGTGACTCACGGTTGTCTTGGTAATAGCACTACAGTTCTCCACCTGAGGACTCTGCTGAAGGACTGGGCTTCTAAAGCATGAAGTCTGTAGTGTCTAAGCATGGTGTCTATGTGCACACCTCCCCAGGTCAGTTTTGCATCTATATCCCCCATGGAAAAGCCAATGCCTGGTTCCGTATTCTGATCTGGATCTGCAGCATGTGGGCTTTCCTGGTGTGTCTCATATCCATCTGTGTTTACTTACTCATGCCAGACACCGAACAACCATAACATCTACACAGCCTCTACCAATGTGAGAAATGTGTTGTTCACTGTGCAATATTTATGTGAAAGCAATGTTGGTTGCTCTCTGTGTGCATGTGTTTCAGTGTGTGGTAGACATGTCGTCTTTTTACTCCGTGTTCACATCATCCCCTCTCTCTCTCGTCTCGACTGTTACTGTACGGTCCTGTGTACGTCATGTCTCCATAGTAACTCAAGCTTGTGGATGAATTCCGGCTCATTGAACAGCGCTTACTACTAAACATAGAACCACAAGAGATCAGAATCAGAATCAGAATCAGGTTTATTCGCCATGTATGTTATACAAACACAGAATTTACTGTGGCAGGGAGGTGCAAAACACTAAACATATACAGATCTTAAATTAAGTAAAAGTACAAAAGTTTAACTATTTCTAAGAACTAAACAATCTAAGAATACAAACATCTCATGATGTGTGTGTGTTTGGATTTGTGTGTAATTGATGGGTCAGACTGTCGGTCTGTTTGGTTTTGGATATGGGATTTTGGATTTGAGCCGCATGTGTGTGTTTGTGTCTGGTTTTATGTGTTTGGTTCTGTATTTGAATGCTTGTGTGTGTAATTCTGTTTGTGTGTGTGTGTGTGTGTGTGTGTGTGTGTAATGCCTCCTTGTGTGTGTGTGTGTGTGTGTGTGTTGCGTCTGTGTGTGTCTGCATGGATGACAGGTAAAAAACATGTACTCATAAGGTGACTTAGAGCTGTCAACACCCACTACCCACAATGAGTGTGTAAAGGTGTGTGTGTGTTGACGCAGTGACTCTCTAGTCTGTAACGGTGGCCGGTCAAGGAGAACCCCTCTCAACCGACACTAGCCTGTGTCTGCCCAGCCACACACTTCTTCCAACTGAGACGACTTCTCCTGAGCATTCGTGGAGAGGGAGAGGAGAATGAAAGACAAAGACTGAGAGAGAGAAAAAGGTCACAGTGGGGCGTCTTGAGTGTCTGCTCTAAGCTATTGCTGTCAGTAGTCCTGCACACACAAACACAGCTGAACATAAGCATCAGCTTAGGGGAAGATCAGGACCAGGACGACAGGATGTGTCACAACAATGTAAGCTTTACATACGTATATGGGCATACTGACATGCTTTAAGAAGGACCACCACAGGAGTCTTGCTGTGTATTAGCTGTGCTGAGTCAGCAATTAACTGTAACATTATTACATCAAGTATTTGTTATAAGTACAACATCTACATAGTACTTTAAAACATACTTTGGCCAGCATGGTTTGCATCAAAGTGCTCTCTCCATTCAAACAGTTGAACAAAGAGATTGCTTTTACTTCCCATTTTCATAAATACAGTTGTGGCTATTTATAGTTTGGCGGCTCGCAGCCGTAAGTCAGGGCCTGTTGCATCGTGGGAGCTGAGATGAGTTCCAGGCGGGTGTTTGAGGATACCGTGACCCAGATGACTGAGCTGCCGGAATGATCACCCAGGGCTTACAAAGCATGCTGGGAATTGTGTTGCCGTAGGAACACGCTCCCTGTGATGTCACAACAGCTATGTTTCAGCCGGAGAATATGTTTCTCCTTTTTATGTAAGAGCTCGTCTTTGGAAGGCTTTTGGAAAGAGTGTACACTAGCTTTTATGACAAAGTAGTCAACGTGCTGATGAAGCTTCCTGGTGGTTAGAACCGGACTCTCATGGTGAAGGAAAAACAGGAAGGACGCACCATACATTTGCCACTCTGGTCCTACTGTATATGACGAGGCCTGTGTGACATTTATATTCAGACTGATACATTCCATATACCTCTGTGCACCCGCTGACTCTGAGCCTAACAGTTAACGCGTGCTTACAAACATGCTGAACCTCAACGGATGATTCGGGGGTATTTTTGGACATGCAGTGTTGCTCATTGTACAATTCTCTGGGAAATTATGTCACATGTGTTTGGGACTAGAAAATAAGAACCGTCACTGGTTTGAATTTTCCCATGTGAAAACTGGGATGGAAATATTGACTAGTAGCATACTGTATATGATGTCATAAATCTTTTTAGACTTTAGTGTCTGCTGTTATACTCCATGCCACGGACTGAACCTTGAACAAGTGTGTTTTCCACCCCCTGTCAAGGTTACGACATGTCCAGCCACGCCACTGAGGAGGAAGAGAGGTGGGGCAGTCGTCGACTACTGCAGGTCTCCTACGACAACGAGACGGAGCCCCCTTCCAAAAACTGCACTGAACCAGGTAAGACTGGCACAAACCTGTTTCACTGTTCTTCACCCAGTGTGCACTTAAGTCTCCCCCTAAGCTTCAGCAGTCCATGCTTTGACATTGATTTAGGGAAGTTCAGAAGAGGAAAGTTGGAAGCTATGCAGGAGTAAACTTTCTATGTTTACATTACATTTCTCAGGTTGCCAGATGAACTGACAGGATGCCATGTGGAGTCTTTCTTCAAATCTGTAACATTAGGACTACAGCAATATTAAAACATCCTTTCAGAAGCAGGGTCCTGAAACGCTTCTCCTATGCCAGGGAAAGGTGTCAGTCAAACCTGACAATAAGTTAAATAAATTCGATTGGATCACTTGTGTAATTCAACAGTATCCCATTGAGCTTCAGTCTCGAAGTTAGCGAGTTAGCATGTGAGGCTTTCCATTGAAAATGTAACATGGTGAAGACGTGGAAATGTTAGTTTTTTGTTGTCTGTGACTGACATGCCAAAAGGCTACGCGACAAGTTCTGAAACAGCTGTATGAATGGATCAATTGATCATTTTGAATAAAAATGCAAGGCCAACCAATAACTGCCGTCTAGCTCATGTAGTAGTGCATCAGTGTTCATCCTGCTGTAGCTGCAGTGTGTGCTTGTTCGTTGAAGAGTTCAGCTGGCTACAAAACATTAAGCTTTCAAATCAAATCAGCTTTCAAGAAGCCGTGAATGGTTGAAAATGAATGAAATGAGTAAACCATCTAAGAAAAGAGTGAATGGAAGCCTATGGGCCAAATGGAGGGATTCCGGAAGAGCGACAGAGAGAGAGAGAGAGAGAGAGAGAGAGAGAGAGAGAGAGAGAGGAGAGGAGAGAGAGAGAGAGAGAGAGACAGAGACAGAGAGAGAGAGAGAGAGAGAGAGAGAGAGAGAGAGAGAGAGAGAGAGAGAGAGAGAGAGAGAGAGAGAGAGAGAGAGAGAGAGAGAGAGAGAGAGAGAGAGAGAGAGAGAGTACTGGTGTGGAGATGAGAGTCAGAAAACGTGAGGACTTCAGAGAAGTAAAGATGAGATAAAGAATAAACAGATAAAGAAAAGCCAGAGGGAGTTCAGTCTGTATTCTGCTTTGGCTGGCTGCAAAAGTTTCTGGACCAGAGAGGGCATAGGACTGTGTGTATGTGTGTTTGTGTGTATGTTTGTGTTTGTGAAGATGCTCCGAGCTGTAAGCAAGGGCACTCGTCCGTAGATGTCGGATTTTTTCGGTGGGCGTGTGTGTTTTCTCTCTGCCTGGTACTGCTGGAGTGTTTTCCATGTGGGGTCCCGTTGCTTTACAAGGCTGCCACTCTGCCAAGCATTCTCTTGATCTCATTGTAAATTCTCCACTCCCCTAAAATCACCCCTGTGTGGACACACATACACACGCACACACACACTCACTGACACACACACATATGCATACGCATACACACACTCTCGTGAACACACACCAACACACAGACGGGCCCAACACACACATTCTACCCCTCTGTTTATATCCCTCTCCCTCTCTCTCTCTCTCTCTCTCTATTTGGTAGTTATCATTTAGCTTGCATGAGGGAGTTATATTTAGACAGAAATACCTAATAGCCTGTTTCCGTTTAATCACGCGTTGCCTCCTGAAACACAGTAATTATTTTAATAGGCATCATCCCTGCCTTTCTGCACCAAAGAGCCTCGTCTGACGACATGCTTTCTTGCAATTTCATTCATTTTCTCTTCCCTCCCACTGTCCATCTCTCCATCTCTTCCAGTTCTATATGAAGGATCAGGAGACACACGCAGTTCCTTGTAAGTGGTCATTACTAATGGTCCGCCAATGTCAAAGACCTCACCATCTATCAAGCCATACTCATGTGAGGACATTAACTCTGATCTCATAAAGGAGGGCTTGGTTCAGAAACAACACCCATACAATGGGTGGAACAGTGGCGGTAGTCACATGGAAAAAACGATGACAAACTGCCACTGGCCAGTCCATTCAACTTTTCACATGGAGAAAGCTCAAATTCAACAAGCTCCGTAACTGGCTGTCTTAAGACCCTCACATGTCTGAATCCCTTGATTCAGTTAGTTCTATTGTTGAGGATTACGGTCATCTATTTTATGTTGGAGATGTGGAGTCTAGCCCAGTGAGACTTTCTTCATGTCAGTCCCCACACACACACAGAACACATGCATGCACACACATGCACGCACGCACACACACACACACACACAAACATACATTTCCTTAAACACTTAAATAAAGCTGGAAAGTTTAGTAAACATTCTGAAATAGTATTGTAAACTTGCTCTGGTTGACAGTATTTGTTATTTCCATACTCCATTAGCAGCCACTCAAAGATGCAGGGATTCTCCCTGCCACTTCACTCTAGCTACTTTTAGCTCTATCAATTGCCTCCTCTCCCTCCTTGTCTTCGGACACACACACACAATACTTGTTGTATTTCTCTCCTACCTCTTTCTATGTCACTCTTACTGTTTAATATACACACACGCACACACACACACACTCACACACTCCCATTCTACCTTCATTAAACAGGATAGCACTGTGGTCGGTCTGATTAGAGATAATCATGTTTACATTGTCCACTTTCTACCCTCTCCTAATGCAGTGGAAACAAGAGGCACCACCTCATTAGTGGGTGTGTGGACGAGTGTGTGTGCGTGTCAGCTCGACAATGTCTGTCTAAAGTGGTCCTTGTCTCTCTCCGAGAGTCACGACAACCATGCTTTCCACATCCCCCTGTCCAGCGCGACCGAAGCACAGAACAAACAGCCAGCCCCCTCAAGCGCACGCTGGCTCCGTGGCTCCTTGACGCCAGTAGCGTCACACATAACAGGGTAACCTGCGAACGCCGGGCTCGACAGACAGCCGCCTCAACCCTTCCCCGTAAGTCTCCCCTCTGTCCAGCGTGTTTCATCAATCATTCATGGGACTCTGGTTGAGGGTGTTTGTTTTCTGCCCCACGGTGCACCAGCCGGAGAGCAAACATGGATTGAAAGACACGCAAGTCATGTTCTGCTCGCAGCATCACCCCCCCCCCCCCGAGCTAACCCCACCGTGGTTTCCAAACCCCAAGAAATGATCATGTCCGTCACTGGGAGGACTCTGTGGAACCCAAGCCTCAAGGGGGCACATGAGCTTTAGGTGTGTGTGTGTGTGTGTTTTAGCAGACTGTTTATGTATGCATGTGTCCTTGCTGTATGTTGTATGTGTGTTCTTGAACATGTTTTTAAGTGGGCTTTTTCATGCATTTGTGTGTGTGTGTGTGTGTGTTTGCACGTACAGTCCCCTTCCTTTGCCTGAAGCGCATCTGTCACTCTGGGAGGCTCACGAAGCCTGTCACAGCCTGGAGGCTGGGGGGGGGGGGGTGGCTCTTGTGTCTCTTCCCATCGCATCACATCCTGCAAGGAGTCACACCAGCAGGAAATACGATGCCATAGACAGGAAAGACAAGCGGAGGGAGCAGGCAGCAACGGCAGAAGACAAATAGTTCTTCCCTATCGATTGGCCTAATTGTGTTGCGTTTATGTGTGTGTGCCTTTGTGTGTTCTTCAAAGATATATATTCCCTGAGCGCAGTGACAACACACAGTGTCACTTTGCATCTGTGTGAGTGCCTGTGTCAGTTGTAAAATGAGGCATTTCTACCACTCAACACAACAGACTGTAGTTTCACCATCGACAAGGCGGACCACACAATGGCAGAGGTGGGCCACGCGTGTGTGCGTGTGTGTTTGTGTTCGAGCGTATGTAATTGTGTGTTAGTGTGTGTGAATACGTTGAAAGGGATTAAGCACCTCTTTCAAGACCTCTGATGTCGCAGTGCGCTGAATAACGAATGAGCTCTTGTTTGTTTTCACAAACTCAAGGTTACTCAACCACGTAATCTTATTTTGGATTTCTAGGCATGATCTTTTATCGAACGACACCAATAAATCGCTTGTAACACAAACAAGCATACACGAAACGTGCACGCATGCATGTGCACACGGCCCCGTGTCCTGCATTTAAAACTTTACCTTTCGGAGGAAAATCTATTTCAATTGACTGTTAGTGGCCCTGCCTTGGATGAGACAAACATATCCAAACTATCCCCTGTGACATTCTTCTTGAAATTGCTCAATGAAACACAATCGGTCGACTGTGTGTATGTGGACAGTTTTGTATTGCACCTATGGTGGACTTGGAGTTGAGGAAAGACAGTCTGTATCTCTCAGACACACGCACACACCCCTCCTCTTCCCCTACACTTGAGGAATGTGACATCTCTGCCATCCAACCCTCTCCATCTTTCCACGATCTGTTAGCACATCTGTTTCTCTCGGCCCACAACTTGATCTCTATCACTCCTTGTTCCTGACATGAACATGACCTACGGTGGAATACTATACGCTCTCCTTCCTGGTCTCCTCTTCATTCCGCCATAGAATTATGTACTTGATATCCAGTAAAAACTGTTAACAACAACTGAGTAAAGTGGAAGAGAGTTGGACTGGAGTGTATGATTGTTTGTATTGAGTAACCAAGCGAGGGGGAGTTAGTGCCATTCCACTGCCTGGACTAACCGGCAAATTCTGGCAGGTGCAATCGGAGCCCTCGTTTGTTACCATGGCGACCTGGCCTGACTGTGGTCACTGGTCAGGGGAGTGTATATTTGTGTCTGTCTGTGTGTGTGTCTGTCTGTCTCTAGAATGTGTATTATGTGTGTGTTGGCAAGGCAGTTGCTGGACAAGATTCGATGTGAGAATGCATCTCTCTGGCCACAGTTTAGTGCCAACTCTGCACGAGGCCAGCGATGCAGATTCCAGAGATGTTGGTGGAGCCCGGCTGCCTCTCCTCTTGTCTCTGCGTGCATCATGTTCACATTCCAGCACCTCCCGCCACTGCAGGGGATGTTTTCATCTCAACGCCTCAGTGTTGCGGGGAAGAGACAGAGCTGACACACCGGACATTGGGGGACAATGCGTACAGTTTCTCCTAGACTGTACGCTTCTCCTCACTCCTGTTGAGACACGTCTCTGGTTGTTCTTTCACAAATGTTTGTGCTCTCTAGGGACTCTCGGCCCACTGGGCTCTTAGTTCTTTTGGCTTCTTTGCTCTTTCCTTGGCTCTTTGTTTTTCTTGGTCTTTCCCAAAACCAAATACTTTCTTTTTTTTGCCAGTCTACATCCTTGTCATTCCTTCTTCATCCGATCTCTACTTCTTCCCTTCTTTCCTTTCTTTCCGTTGCTTTCTCGCGTCTTCCAAGCCTGACTTAAGACAGCTGAAATCCCCCCCCCCCCCCCCGCACACACACACACATCCCCACCTCCCACTTTTGTACTAATTTGGCTTATTTTCAGCTGGGCCCTTCAAGAATCCTCTCGCTCCAAATCGCCAGGGCCTCACATGCTGGTTTCCAAGGCAACTCAGCCCCTCGTATAGATGACGTCATCACCTACCGTTGCCTCATCGGACCCTGACGCTCAGTGGCCAGATTGCCGCGGTTACGTAATCCAGTGTTATCACCAAGAGTGGGATATGAAAAGAACTGGAGTGTAATCTAATCTGACGTAGAATAAGAGGAACATTAGTGGTTGTATGTGACAGGATTATTATTATTCCGCTGTAGCACATCTGTTTATGCAGTGTGTCATATCTACATCTATCTAATGGGTTTGTGTGGGAACTTACAGAATTCTCCTGAGCTTTAGGTGAGAATGTAAGAGTTTAATGGTAAATGCCACTAATGTGTATTGTATGTGATGTCACCGGTTGCCGTGTGGACCTGATCTGGAGGTTTGACAGTGAGCAGGGAGCAGACAAACAAGGTTACACACACACACACACACACTTGCACATGTTGGTGAGCACACACACAAACGGATGTCTCTATGGCTGCTCATGCCTACCACCACACACACAAACCTCTGTGTTGAGGTGCTGACACACACTCTGCCTACACCGAGCCTGCAGGGGACTTCCTGATCCTGTGTGGGGAGCAGAGAGAGGTCTCAGCGGTAGGGGTGTGTTGGACTGAGGATGCATGCTTTCAAAAGAGAACACTGCTGAATTATGAACACTTACTTGAACAGAGTCTCTTGAGGACGCTGTACTCTCCCTGTGTGTGTTTGTGTGTGTGTGTGGCGTGTGTGTGCGTGTATTTGCACATATACACACGTATACATGCACATCCAAATCCATTATCATTTTTGTCTCTCTACCTCACCCCCTGTTCAGCAGAGCATTACTGTTAATTAGCAGTGCTCTTTAAGCAGACAGTAAGTACCATCAAAAATAAATAAACCATCTTTCTGAGGTTATTAAATCATGGGCTACGGCATCGTGATGGCGATTGTGATGTTTGGACGAGCTGCTGGTGGTTACCTCGTACGGTGTGACTCTGCCAGCCGTTCACCCTCCTGAAAACGCTCCAGTCATGCAGTCTATCCATCCATCCTTTCATCCATCCATCCAGCCATCCTCCAACTAGTCAATCAGTTGAACGTGATTTGAATTTGACCATCACCCATACTGTACCATAGTTGCCTGATTGACTGAACATTGGCAGACAAGGTTCCAAATGTAACAGACTGACTGAGGTCTTGGCCAGATACGTTCAGACTTGCCCAGTTTCATCCCAAAACAACACAGCCATATAACGTTGTTTTCTTTCCTTCTCTTCCTCCGTTTTTCTCTTTCTGCGTTCCTCTTTTCCCTCTGACTAGCACACAACCTTTCCTTTACGAGCATTCCACCTCCGTAAATGTGTTTGTAATTAAGCAGCAGGCTTACCGTCACACACACATTGAGGCGTAGTACAAACCCTTTTAAGTTTTGGAAAGCAGTCATAGTTGGACCCTTGTGATGGCCAAGGTTTAAGTTAGGAGCCTCCATAGTCCTCCATAGCACCTAATTCTGCATGTATTAGGGGCTCATGCAGTATACAGAGCGTAGTGTTCATTAGACAGAACAAGAAGCTGTCATGTTCTGTTGTTTCCATCCAGGAAGGAGCCCCCCCCGACCCCCCCCCCCCCCCCCCCAACTCCTCTCTCATGTCCCAGGTCAGCAGCGCGACCGGCGTGTCCTGATTTCTTGCGGCCCACGTTTGTTGGCGCTCTGATTAAATGCCAGTATTAGCATGTAACCTTTCACAGGGTACTGCGCCCCCCCCCTCACACACACACACTCCGTCCCGCCACGCTGAAACCTCCACACACACAGACACACTCTAATGACAACCCCCCCCCCCTCCCCCCTGCCCCCCAACCCCACTCCCCACCAGAGGAGGTATTTTCAAACGGGCAACCGGCTTCCAGACGTGCATGCACACACGCGTGCCTCTTGCACAGACTGACTTGTGACTATTATACCAGCTATCAAGGCCTCACACACCTTTGTCAGAAAATAGCCACGTTCTTATGAATATGACGTGTCGGCGGTACAAACCTCCTTGAAGACTGTGACACTGAAGCGTGTCGACTTGGCTCTGAGCCCATTCCAGGCTGGGGATGTATCGGGTGGGAGCGAGAGGCTGGTGGCGGTAGCGATGCTGTTGATTTATCTCTATTTGTTTTCATCAAATAGAATAACAATCGACTTTGATCGGATGTGTTTGATTTTGTATTGATGGGAATGCCGTAGATGTTGAACCAGGCTTGTGGGCATTCTTAAAATCGAACCCACAAAGTACTTTGGATGCCTCTGTGGGATCTCTGGGGAAACTTCAGGATGAGTGTGCAGACAGAAGATGGCGTTGGCAGTCTATTGGCAGTTGGTAATTGAGTAGAGAGAGTCTCAGCGTCGTCTGGAGGTCTGAGTCAGTGTGTAGGGAGATGTGTGGGGTCAGTAACCCAGCCTTCCCCAAGCCTCCCCTGGTGATAATTGTTGCTCATGGCTGGAAGTGTTCAGACAAGCAATTTACAGAGTGGGGGAGCTTGAAGCAGCTCAACCTGTGCGATCCTCTTGTTTCCTTTTCTTCTTGCCCCCATCCTTTCCTTTCCTATCATTTCCTTTCTCCTTTTTTCCTTTCCTCTCCTCTCCTTTCATCCTCTCCTCACATTTTTGGACCAGATTGTTTTTCAATACTGTATCTACCCCCTTCTTAAATCCCTCTAAATCCTTCCTCTTTTGCAACACGATTGCACAAATGTCCTGGGTCATACCTCCCACTGTCTGTGCGGCACCCGTGCCAGAATAGCAATGGATAGATAGACACTGTACATTCAAAAACGATATTGAGGCTGTCCACGCTTCACTCCTGTATTAGCCGACATAACAACGTCCACCCAGAAATGAAGGGAGCCCGTAATATGGTCTATCGCTCCCCACTCACAAACGATAAGCCTTCTGTTGTGCAAACACTGGACGGACAAGAAGAGGTTAGCTCTCTCCTGAAGATTAGATCATATTCATTTCATTTTTGTTCTGTAAGTAGCGTGTTGGAGGATGAGTGCTGGATTTGTGTGCTTTTTAAGCCGTGGAACACAGAGGTTTTTAATTCATTGTGAAGATGTACTCATAAGGGCCAACATACAGTAACTGTGGCACTCCAACCATATTAACATTACTCTCATATAAATAGTACATGTCTACTTAGAGTACATTAAACATTCAGGTTGGAAAGATTAGAGTGACCGGTACAAGACTTCACATCCCGTCTGCCAATCTCCATTTGTGTTTGTGTGAGTGTGTGTTTGACTCGGTGTGTGTGCGAGCGTTTCACTGTGCATGTGTACACATATGTGCGTGGATGCATATTTGCCGCCATTAACTACAGTGGATGTAGGTTGACAGCGTTTCACCGGCGTTTCTCCCTGCTACCTGTGGGATGTTGGAACAGGGACGCTCTTTGCGTTGATGAACAAAAAGCCATCTGTCGTCTGCACAAGGAGTGATCTTTTCTACTGCTCGTAAAAGGCCGGCCCTCCAGAGATCTCTATAATGAAGCATAGGATTAGGATCGTTCTCGCTCTCTCTTTCCTCTCCCCTTTCTCTTCTGTCCCTCTCTCACTCTCTCCTCTGCTCACAGTGGCCTTATGTAATGACTTTTGATTACGTAAGTGCATGCTCGTGGACACACACACACACACACACACACACACACACACTGAAGGCTATGTCGTAGATCCTCTGCCCCCCCATCGAACCTAGTTATCTATGACAGGATCCTGTCAATCCAGCCTGATCCAGCACAGATTTAAAAATCTGGGATTTGAGAGTATGCGTGAGTGTGCGTGTGTTTGGGTGGTTGTACGTGTGTGTGTGTCTGTGTGTGGCTGTGATAATGGGGATAGGGAATTTGTCTGTTTAAGTACTCTTATGTGTTCCTGATCTGATTTTATTGTATTCATGTGTATACACCTGTGTTATGGGTGTGTGTACTATGCACAATATATCATCACTGTACATGTGTACAATGTATGTCTCTATGGGTATCAATGCAAGCATTTTGCCTGTGTGTGTGTTTGGGTGTGTATATGTGCATGTTAGTTTTGAGCCTATACTGTGATTGTATGATGATCCTGTACTCCCCAGCCTTGTAGCTGACCACTGGCCAAACTGACAAACACTAATGGAGAACACTGCCAACGCTTTACTAATTCAACACTGAATGTCTTCACCAACCTTTCACAACCTTTGCCAGTTTTTACTTTGATCTCTATTCTGACTGCATACTTCTATTCAGCCTATGGTCTGCACCTCTCTGTATTAGGAACCATCTCTGGAGGGGGGAATCCCTCACTGAAATGTTGAGTTTTGTCTTCCTTGAGGGTTATCGGTGCCGTTGCATTGGATACGGTTTTGTGAGAAATGACCAGCTACCTTTAAAGGTCGTATGTACCGGAAACCAGCCTGTCAATTCTGTAATGGCTAACACTATGGATCTCCAGCACCCTCTGATGTCACACTCAAATGTGGCAGGACATCCAAAGGTCAAATTCTGTCACATGGAGAATATAAGAAGATCACACACACACACACCCACACACACACACACACACACACACACACACACACACACACACCCACACACACACACACACACACACACACACACGCACACACACACACAGGAACACAGTCAAGTATCTCTCCTGCTCTCTCTTTCTTTCCATTTCATTATCTCTCTATGCTTCTGTCTAGCTCTTTTATTTTTCACACACACACAAACACATGAACACACAAACATGAATTAGATGTTGAATGATCCTTTAAATGCACTCTTTCAATTTAGTTTAACCTTTTCTGAAGAACTGGTGAAGACATTGATTTATGGGAGGATAAAATACTTGATTTCAAGGCTTTTAAGTTGACCTAAATTAAAGAGCTGTTCATTGACATTTCACTTCATTAGCATTAACTTCAGTCAAGACACTCAGGTATTGATTCGAGCATTTATTGATAACCATAGACATAGAAATAGGTTTGACTTTGGCAGAGTGGATGTATCTAGGGGAAGCACTCCCTGCTTGTAGCATTAGCAAGCAACATACATAGACTATGAGGCAGGGAGCAAATAGAGAAATAATCCCCCCTGAAGGATAACAACATACAGACAACACAGGGGAGATGGGATGGAGGAGGGTGGCAGCAGCACAATCATACAACAACCGGGAATGAGTGTAGGAGTACCTCCTTCCCGGTGCGGCATTATAATGCCGCCTTATCAGACGTGGCCCAATGGGCTTGAAGCCACCTAACACAGGTAAGTAAGTAAGACTTTATTTATATAGCACATTTCATACAAGAATTGTAGCTCAAGGTGCTTTACATAAAATCAATACAAACAATAATACAAGTGATAAACAATTCAAACAAAAATAAAAATCCCAATAAGATCTCTGTTCAAGAGAGAAAACAACTTTAAAAAGTAGGAAAACCCTTTTGAGATAAAATTACTTAAATGCTTCGGTAAAAAGGTAGGTTTTAAGCTGTCTTTTAAAAATGTCTAGAGTGTTTGCTTCCCTAATATTTATGGGTAATTTGTTCCATAGTTTTGGGGCGTAATTGACAAAGGCCGAATCATCAATCTTCTTATGACTGCTTCTGGTGACCTCTAATAGGCCTGCATTTGATGATCGCAGTGTTCTAGCTGGTGTGTAGTTTATAAAGGAGTTAGCAATGTAGCTAGGTCCTTGTCCGTGTAGAGCTTTGTATGTGCCAGTGTAAAGTAGCTAGGACAGGACTAATGTGTTCTCTCCTTTTAGTTTTGGTTAATAATCTAGCTGCAGAATTTTGAATGAGCTGTAGTCTTTCAGTGGTTTTCTTGGGAAGACCAGTGAAAAGTGCGTTACAGTAGTCCAGCCGGCTGGATATAAAAGCATGAATTAACTTCTCTGCATCATTTTGGTTTATGAATGGTCGTACCTTTGCTATATTCCTCAGGTGAAAGAAAGCTGTTTTGGTCACTTTATTAATGTGAGAGTTGAAATTCAAATCTGAGTCCAGGATTACACCGAGACTCGTCACCTCTGGTTTAAGACAGGGGGTTAAGCCTCCAATATTCTTAATAAGCATCTCTCTTTTGGATTTGGGGCCACATAGTAGGACTTCGGTTTTGTCTTCATTTAATTTAAGAAAGTTATCATTCATCCATTTGTTTATTGCCAACAGGCAGTTGGTAATGGAATTGATGGCTGTTGCATCGTTGGGTTCAGTGGATATATATAGTTGTGTGTCATCCGCATAGCTATGGAAATCTATGTTATGTTCTCTGATTATGTCGCCGAGTGGTAACATATAAAGAGAAAAAAGTAATGGACCTAAGCAGCTTCCTTGAGCAACCCCGTAGCAGTTCTCATGTTTCTTGGACCTATGGTCACCTAAACTAACATAAAACTTCCTTCCTGTGATATATGATTTCAGCCAGTTCAATACACTATCCATGAACCCAATAAGCTTTTCCAGTCTATTGATTAGGATGTCGTGATCAATTGTATCAAATGCTGCACTGAGATCTAACAGGATAAGGATAGAGACTTTATTTGCATCAGAGTTTAGTCTGAGGTCGCTAATTATTTTGGTGAGAGCAATTTCAGTACTGTGATATTTCCTGAAACCTGACTGCGAGACTTCCAGGATGTTATTTTCTTCAAGAAAAGAATTTAATTGTACTAAAACTATCTTTTCCAGTACTTTACTAATAAATGGAAGGTTTGATATTGGTCTGTAATTTGCAAGTAGACTGTTATCCAATTTGGGTTTCTTTAATAGGGGCTTTACAACAGCTGTTTTGAAGGCATCTGGGAAGACGCCAGTTCTAAGGAATGTGTTTATAATCTCTAGCACCGGACCTGAGACACTATCAAACACTCGCTTAAAGAATGTTGTGGGTATAGGATCAATATCTGAGGTTGTGGAGTTAGATTCGCTGACAATTTTGGAAAGTTCACTAAGTGTGATACAGGTAAATGTGCTCATGGTTATGTTGCAGAATCTACTGATGTCAGTTTCGACCCCACTATTAATAATACTCGCTCTGATCAAAGTTATTTTGTTCTTGAAGAACAAAGCAAGCTCTTCACATTTAACTGCTGAGGATGGAGGTGGGGCAGGGACAGTGTTTAGCAGCTGGTCAATGGTGGAGAAAAGAACTCTGGAATTTCTGTCATTTTCTGTAATAATGTTGGAGAAATATTCTCTCCTTGCTAGACGGATGGTTTTGTTATAGGTGGTTAGTGTATCTTTGTAGATATTGTAGTGGATAGTGATCTTTGTTTTCCTCCATTTTCTCTCTGCTGCACGGCATTTTCTTTTTGTTTCACTAACATTTTTATTTCTCAGCCATGGGGAGGTTCTGCTTGTGCACTTCTTTTTGGTTTTCAGTGGTGCAACAGAGTCTAACACAGATAATAGTGCATCATTGAGGTTCTCTACCATTTCATTCAGAGAGCAATCATGGTTAGTCGGCTCATATAGAGCAAATTGTTCAGAAAATGTCATCATAGCTGTATCGTCTAAATATCTTCTATGGACTAAGAATTTGGTTTTTGTTAGGATAATTTCCACATTAAAAAGTATATAATGATGTTCTGAGAGGGGTAGATCAGTTATTGAAATATTATTGATATTTAGTCCAGTTGTTATCACTAGATCTAGTGTGTTTCCGTGCCGGTGTGTTGGGTCTGTCTGGGCTAGGTGTAGTTGATGAGCAGAACGACACACGCTGCACAAGTGCCACGCCCTGAACTAGGCTTCGCTCACATCAATAGTTCAAGACTTCCAATGTCAAGTGTAAGGACATGTCTTTTTAATTAATACATTTAATAGATTTTCAGGGAAAGGTTGTCACAAACATATAGTTATTTCAAAACCGAGATATAGGTATAGTGTATTACACAATTTCATTTACAGTACCCAAAATGTAATGACCCTAGCAGACTGGTACAGAACAAAGATTTGGATTGTTATTGTAATACAGGACACCCTGCTCGTCAAACAGATGCTTAAGCTCAACCATTTGATGTTAATATCCTTCCTACTCACAGTTGGGAATCAGACAAAGGCCGGTCCATCTATAAATACAGAGCTGGCCTCTGAGCCATTATCTTCTCCACTTTTTTATGCTGTCGAAGAAAAGCCAAATGACATCACCATCCATCTCGTTCATAACCGTTTGAATGGAGGCTCCAGTGCCAGAGTGACGGCCACCACTTTGTAGCCCTGTTGTTTTCCCTCTTAATCCCATGTTATTCTCTCTCCAGCCTCAGCGCTATGAACCGGGGGATAAATCTCCTTACAGAGCAGACTGCACTTAGTGCAGGGTTAGGGTTAACCCTAACCCTAACCCTAACCCTGTGTATGTATGGACTCAAGCGTAGATGATCCATTTAGAGCAGGGGACAGTGTGGAGGTTCTGTACGAGTCGGGTCTGAAAGGATCCAACTGACATGAAAATGAGCAAAGATCATGAAGGGGGGGGGGGTCTGGGAGGCGAGGCCTTTCAATATATTTAAATGCATTTCATTCTTTTTTTTGTGTGCGTTTCCTTGAGCTTGAAAAGGTCTCATTTGTGTGTTTCGATGTGTTTCATTTGACTGCAATTCATTCACTTGAAGTAATGAGGTGGAATCCAGTGCCGGACGGAGCTTCGTATGGCTGAACTGAACCGAACTGTGAGGTGAACACACACAAAAGACCCCTCTGTCACAGAGAGCGGGAAGGCTCTTTTTCTTGTCCGCCCCAGCCGCTCACTTGTTTGGGTGGGCATGTTTGTTGTTGTTTTTTATTTTGAAGGGCTCTTAATTGGTTGTGGCTGTGGGGCGTGAAATCACACTTGGGATGTGTGTGAAGGTTTCTATACTTATATACTGTACAATTGTACTGTATCTAGGTAGGGGGGGGGGGGCATGTGTTTGTGTATGTGTGCGTGTATGTGTGTGTGAGAGAGAGGGAGCAAATTAGTGTTGTTGGTGTAGAACTGTACACAAATCCGAGTCCCTTCTTATTAGTGTTGTAAGTAGTATTTGGCTGCATCTTGGAGTAATTGACTGGCACCTTGGCTCATTGTGTGCGAGCGTGGGCATTGAGAGCTGGGCGCTGGTGTTGGCGAGACTACCTTGGCTGCCAGGCACAGCGTGAAACCCATTCCAGTGTGCTTCTGCCCTGCCAGCTGTACTGTAGGGCCCACTGTGAGATTTCGACTGTACTGTATTGGAGGAAGGAGAGGGAAGGTGACGGGAGATGGAGGAAAACCAAACGGGGAGGAGGAAGAGAGAGAGAACACTTCCAAGAGAACGATTTGTATAAAGAACATATTTCAGGACCATACACGACTCGCTCAATGATCCGTCTCTGAAAACACCTCTCTCCTCGTACTTCCTCCTCGCCCCATTCTCCTTTTTCTTTCTCCTGCCCTCCCACGGCCTCATCCCCCTTTCTCTGTCCTCGCTCTCACCCTCTCATCCTCTCTCCCATACTTGTTCGCTGCCTCCGCCCCGCCCTCAGCCCTCTCTGTCTCTCTCTCCCTCCCCTCTTCACCTCTCCCTCTCTCTCTCTCTGGGGCCTTGTCAGGTCCTATGAGCAGAGATGGCTGTGTTGTGTTTGGGGCTTTGAGGGCAGGCTGAAGCTCGCTGACTCACACAACCTCTTGGGTGTTCGAGGAGAGAATGTCACCGCACATTGTGCAGCCATCGCACACGACACACACACGCGCGGACATGCACGCACCCACACTGTCCCTCACAAGTAGAGACACTAACACATGCACATGCTCTCGCGTATGTACATACACAAACGCACACACACACAGCGAAAGGCTATGTTTAGTCTTGTCACTCCCGTAGACTGGTATGTATGTGACTGTTCTGGTGTGCGTGGGTTTGAATCAAACTGTGTCATGTTTGAGTTCGAGACTGAGTATGTTGGCAGAGTTATTGTCAATCAATCTCACTCTCCTGTTACCATAACAAACATGTCACTCACTGTGTTCCACCACAGACTTCCTTACAGTGTACGGGCTTAATAACAGACTACAGTCAACAGGTTCATATTGGGTGTTTGAGTGCAAACAAGCATGTGCTTATCAGTCAGAGTGTTGCCTAATTAACTCAATTAATTTGTGCATGCGTGTGTTCTCTTTGCAGCACTCCATGAATTCCCCAGCGATCTGTTCACCAACCAGGAGCGCACCGAGGGAGCGGTGGGCTTTCACGTCCTGTTTGTAAGTGACACACTTTACTGTGCTTTGGTCATGCCAGCATGATTTACAGCACAAGTATCCACACATCCTTACATTCAAATAAAAATCCTCCACCACCACTCTACACCCCAACACACACACACACACACGCATATTGCTCTACAGACCCTGTCTGTGTTGGTGTGAGGGCCACGTGTGTGTATGTGTTTTTTACCAGATGTTGAAGAGGCTTATCCAGAACATAGGGCCACAGGGAGGCGATCCATGATTATATCACTTTCTGAGACCCTCAAATGACCAAGACAAGCTCTGTTTGTATATGTGTTTGACTAGTGTGTGTGTGTATACAGAATGTGTTGGTGTATGAGTGTGTGTCCGTGAGTATACAGTATGTGTGTGTGTGTGTGATGACGTGTGCATGTTTGTGTGCCATCGCTGCCCTGACCATGGGTCTGTTTCTGCAGGCTGTGTACATGTTCTATGCCCTGGCGCTGGTTTGTGATGACTACTTTGTTCCCTCACTGGAGAAGATCTGTGAGGTAGGACTGGAAAATGCTCCGTGTTTCATGTGTCAACATAATCAGCAGTGCAAAAAAGCCCAATTTATCCTCTCGAAATCCTTAATTACATTTTCTCTCTCGTTCTTCCGTACTTCTCTTATCACTTTCCCTCCTATCACCTCTCTCTCTCTCTCCCCTCCCTCTCCCCCCTTCCGCCCGGCCTCTTCTCAGCGTCTCCAGCTCAGTGAGGATGTAGCGGGTGCGACCTTCATGGCAGCTGGCAGCTCAGCTCCAGAACTCTTCACCTCTGTCATAGGTCAGTCACTCACACACACACACACACACACTTTATCTCAGTTTCTCTCTCTTTCATCCTGCCCCGCAGACAATCATAAAAAATAAAAAAAGATCCACTCCCTTTAGCTCGTCTTCAAAAATCCTTGTGACTTTACCCTATATGGTCCCCGACCCACATGGTTTCAGTTTCGTGAGCCATGCTGCCTGTAACCCAGCGGTGTTGTGTGTGCTTTTGCCTCTTGTTCAGGAGTGTTCATAACTAAAGGTGATGTGGGGGTGGGAACCATCGTAGGCTCTGCCGTCTTCAACATCCTCTGCATCATCGGAGTGTGTGGGATCTTTGCCGGTCAGGTGGGATTGATGTTGTTTTATTTGCCCGCACGCCCACACTCACATATACCTTTTCAGGCATGACTACACTCTGCACACGTGCTCTTTGCTTCTATTAGGTTGAACCCATTCCTGACACTTTCCTGGCATAACATGGCGAGCACGTCCACACAGTTTGGCAACACAATCGAACCTGTCTTGTCAGTGTACATGCCAAGGGTCTGATTTAAGCCTAGTAGAAAACACACCCTACAAGTTGAGATTACATAACACAAACCAACACACACACAGCTACTGAAAATACCATCATGGAGCCATTGGGACCATATTTGATTCGTTTTTCTGGTGCTAAAGATCAGAGGGTGTGTTCCTCATGCTGTTCACCAATATTTGCAGAGCTTTGTGTGGAACTGTATTTTATTTATTGTCTGTAATTTTTCTGGTACTGGAGGATGGATGTACTCAAAGTGTGAGGAATAAAGGAATAAGGGGGTTTGTCTTTCTACCTCTCTCTTCCCCTCTTCCCCCACTCTTTCTCTCTCGTCCTTTTTTCCTCTTTCCCTCCCTCCTACCTCCCTCTTCCTCCCCTTCTCGGTCTCTCTGTCTCTCTGTAACAGGCGGTTCGTCTTTCCCATTGGCCTCTTCTCAGAGACTCTGTGTACTACACGCTGTCTATTGCCGCTCTTATTGTGGTGAGTGGATTGGAGCGTGTGTACGTGTGTGCGTGCAGTAGAAGTGCGTGCAAACATAATTGCCTGCGTGTGTGAGTGCGTGCCAGGTGATCTGATGTTTTCCCAAAGCAATTAAAGGTGATATGGTGTGCCTTTTAAAACTGTGTTGCCCCCTGCTGATGAGTTTATGAAACTACAAAATGATTGTCTCTTGAACGATTCTCTGTGAAAGTTCCAAAGTTCTGAGCAGTGTACCCCCTCTCTCTCTCTCTCTCTCTCTCGCAGTTCATATACGATGAGAAGATTGTGTGGTAGGTGTCAGTTACAGTCATCTACGTTGCATTGTCGGAGTGCAAGGTTTACTACCCTTGAGTAACCCTAAAATGTCATTCCCATTGTAACCTTTTCTTCATATGAGATTAATCAGATCCTCTGTTTGTACGTGGTGTGTGTACATGTGCGTGCCTGTTCTAGGTGGGAAGCTCTGATATTGGTCCTGATGTACTTTGTGTACATTCTGATAATGAAGTAAGTCTGCCTCTTAATAAAACGTTTTGTACAGTAAAATATGTATTCGATGACACAGGTGTGTTTCCCAACAGTACCGAGTCAGAATGTAAGTATGTGCACTTAATAACCATTCGACTTCTTGTTCTAGACTGAACTCGCACATTGTACGCTATTTGGAGAGGCACAAGAAGAACTCGTCCAGCTTAGGCAATGGAACGGCGAGCAACGCCGACCTGGATGACAACTGTGACGCCACGTCAGTCCTGCTGAAGAAAGGTACTTTCCGATCCTGCTTGAGATGCACTAAACCTGTTTTTCATTTACTTACCAGCAGTCAAACCAAAGTCAAAACAATCTGAATGCCAGTAAAATGACGACAACAACAGCTTATTTGTTTAGAAAAAGAAATGTGGGTGTTTGTGTATGTCCGTTTTGTGCCTGTGTTTGTGTGCATTTACGTGAGAGTGTTTGTCTGGGTGTGTATGAATGTGTGTCGGAATTACTGTGTGTGTGTGTTTGTCCATTTCTGCATACATGTGGGTGTGCATTCATGTTTGAGTGTGTGTGGGCATGTGGGCATGCATATGGACCTGCATGCCCATGTGGGTCTCTCATATCGTCTCCTGCTGTTAGGTAACTTCCACAGAAAGCCCTCAGTGCTGATGGTGGACGAGTTGCTTTCAGCCTTCCCTCACCAGCTGTCCTTCTCTGAGGCCGGCATGAGGATCATGATCACCAGCCACTTCTCACCACGGACACGCCTCTCCATGGCCTCACGCATGCTCATCACCGAGGTAACACACACACACACACACACAACACACGCATCACATGCTCAACCTACTGTACCCAGGTATCTGTTTTGTACGCAACCCTTTTGTGTGTGTGTGGGCGTGTGTGACCTGCAGAGGCAGCGTCTGATCAACACCCGACCCTTCACCAACGGAGACTCTGAGGCCACGGTGAAAGCGGGCGCGAAGCGGGGTGTGGAGAACGGCCTGGGCGGAGCCGAGCGGGGGGTCAACGGGAGGCGGGGTTGCCGCGGAGACGAAGGGGTGGAGCCTGGCAACGAGACGGAGAACGAGAACGAGGACAATGAGAACAACGAGAATGACGAAGAAGAGGAGGAGGAGGAAGGGGAGGGCCCCTTTGTCCCCTTCTCCACCCCAGGTACTCTTTCGTTCCGGCAGCGTTACCATGGCACCCAAAGGCAGCTCTGCTGCAGCTGGTTGGTGGAGGGAGGTTTTTCTTTCTGGACTGCTGCTTATCTCAATCCAGGAGCCCCTGCCCTGCATGGTTTAGATGTTTCCCTCTTCAACTCACCTGATTCAAATGAATTTTTAACTCAATCGTTATCAAGCTCAGCAGAAGCCTGATAACGACCCCTTCATTTGACATCAGGAAGGCAGGATTGAGAAAGGCTGCTGTACTGTACTGCAGGTCCATCATACTAGTACATCATGAAGCAAAATCAACTTGTTACTCACTACGGCGTTGCTTCGTCTTCTTCCCCCCCCCCCCCCTCCCCCCTAGCGGGTGTGTGTAACAAGTTCAAGTGGCTTCTGGCCTGGCCTCTGTGCCTGCTCCTCTACTTCACCGTGCCCAACTGTGCCTCACCGCGCTGGGAGAGGTGGTTCATGGTCTCCTTCATCGCCTCCACCCTCTGGATCGCCGGCTTCTCCTACATCATGGTCTGGATGGTGAGGACGGAACACACCCTCTCACACACACACACACACACACACACGCACGCACATAGACACGCACGGACACACATCAGGCAAGAAGCACATACTGTAAGCATGCAAAAGTCAAAGTCTAGTGTGCTCCCACACGCGTGCTCTTAAACAAGGTACACACAAATGCACCATCTCTCTCTGACAGGTGACCGTGATTGGGTTCACCCTGGGCATCCCTGACGTCATCATGGGCATCACCTTCCTGGCAGCGGGCACCAGCGTCCCTGACTGCATGGCCAGCCTCATAGTGGCACGGCAAGGTGAGAATGCCTTCCTCTCTTCTTCTTCTCACACAAGTACACACACCATGGGGGCACAGCGATGGAGAGGGTGTGCACAGTGCACACATTTAGAAGAATCAAAGATTCATTTTTGGTCACGTCTCTCATACCAGACATACCTCGCTCTCACGCAGACAGTACACACACACACACACACACACAAGTGTTCTCTTCATTCAGCATCAAACATAGGAATCAAAATCAAAGAGCTCCCAAGCCTCTGTGGGATGGTCAACACTCAGAGAGAGGGGACAGAGGGAGGAGGAGAGGGGGAAGAGGGGGCTGTCATCATTCTTTTTGTCTCCTGTGTCTCTGTCCTAAGGGAGAGAGAGAGAGAGAGAGAGAGAGAGAGAGAGAGAGAGAGAGAGAGAGAGAGAGAGAGAGAGAGAGAGAGAGTGGGAGAGAGAGAGAGAGTGGGAAAGAGAGAGTGGGAAAGAGGGGGCCAACGGAAGACAGAACAGCATGATCCCTTCCTCCTGCCTTTTATCTGTGTTTATTCTCGTTCCCCCCATCAAATATTCATCCCTCTCCATCTGAGGGGCCTAAATGGGGAAACTCAGTTTGTTTGTTCGTGTTCTCGTTTGTTGTTTGTGACCTGGAGGCCTCAGACACACGGTCGTCCCCATTGATGTTTGTCGGTGTTGACCTGACTCAATCTCTGTCCCTTTCTCCCTCTCTCTCACTCTCATCTGATCAAAATTGTTTTTCTGTGTGCTGCCCTTTCTGTTTTTTCTCCTTCCCCTGTTCATATCCATCCCCCTCACCCACTCCCACAACTCTCTCTTCCACTCTTCCACTCTTTTCCGTTTGTCTCCCCTAATACCTTTCACTCCTTTCTCTGTACCTCAGGTCTTGGCGACATGGCTGTGTCTAACTCCATAGGCAGTAATGTGTTTGACATCCTGATTGGACTGGGCCTACCTTGGGCCCTGCAGACTCTGGCGGTCAACTATGGGTCATACGTAAGTGTGTGTGTACATGTGCGTGCGTTTTAAAACAAGCCTATTGATAATAACTGCAAGTCCTACTGCCGTCACCAATTCCAATTGCACATACACCGTATCGCCCACACCTTATCGCAGGGTGGCATGCTGTTGTTCAGCTTGTTCTGCAACCTGTCAATCAACACCCTGTATTTCTTCAAGTCTGACATGACAGTATTAAAATGTTTGAAAGAAAGAGAAGTTGAGTGACTGACTATCAGCTGTCCATGAGAAGAACAACCAGGAAGGTACCTGTGGCACAACGTCACCTGATCAAACACACGTGTGGAGGTGTAGGCAACGTGAAGGAATGTCTCCAGTAATCTGATACCTTCAGTGGGGCATCCTTGGCTGACTAAGGGCTTTTTGTTGTGGATCAGTGCCTGTTTTGACAGTTTGCGAGAGCTACAGCGTATTAAAAAAGGTTGTGGAGATGGAAATGACCTAGAAAAAGTGGAAAGTTAAAGGAAAGAGCAAAAAAAACTATTGTGGTAAACAAGTCTACCGTGGTTATTTTGGGGAGTGAAAAGTTGAAGTTGAAAACACAATCTCTTGTTCTATTTAACATGTTCTCCCAAAGCTTCTACAATATTTGCAAGAACAGTTGTCCTGTCAAAAGACCTGTGCAAACTTCATTTATATTGTTTCTTCTCAGATTAAACTGAACAGCAAAGGCCTCATCTTCTCAGTTGGTCTCCTCTTGGCGTCTGTGTTTCTCACGGTGAGTGGAAGAAGATATGAGAGATTCTGAGCAGGATTTTTAGTTTTGAGCTGACCAAGAAAAAACGACTGCACGAAATGAACTTGTTCGCTCTTCCTCTCTCTATCTTTCTTTGCCTCTCCACAATTTTCCAGGTTCTGGGGGTCCATCTGAACAAGTGGGTCCTGAACCGACGTCTGGGACTTGCCTGCCTCCTCCTGTACTCTGTCTTCCTCTGCTTCTCCATCCTCATCGAGTACAACATCTTCATCTTCGTCAACCTGCCTACCTGCCGAGACCGCTGAGACCCCAAATTCAAACACTTGCTCTTCCTCATCCTGCTTTCTATCTCAGTCTAGAACACCTGGCTCTGGTATTCTATCTGCTCTTTAAAAAAATCCATCTTTCTTTTATGGTTAGTGCAATATGGAGCAGGCCTGGAGTGTATATTTGGTATATGTATACACACATATATATATACAGCATATATTTGTGTGTGTGTGTCTGTGTGTGTGTGTATGATCTTGAAAAGACCTCACCATGGATCGGACTGTTGTAAAAAAAGATATTTTTGGAGGCTACAGCCTGTCTGTAATGTGAAGATTGTCTATGGTTTTGGAATTGTAGTAGAAACTGCATTATACTGTATAAGTGATCATATTCTTCTACAAGATGTATTTTCATTAGCTGCTAACTGTCTGAGACTATAAGGCTTTTGAGAATAGATAATAGACTGGAGTACTGTTTGATTAATAGTTTTGGTCATGACTTAATAATTTCTGGGACTTAATAAGTTATGGGGAAAATTTTAAAAACTTGTTAACATTTTAAACTTATTACATTTGTCAAAATGAGGGCCAGATTTTTTCTGACAGGTTGTGTGGTAAAGACAAACTCTGGCTCTGGCATTTCCTACTAGTTTTGTCTTCATAGCAAGGGCATTATTCCTGTCATACACACAGAAGTATAAAGGGTTCTCACATTCCAGGGTGATCCAGGTACGTTTCATTATGGAAAGTGAAGAAATATTTTTGTATTTAGTCCTTTTGTAAATATTGCCATTTATCCTATTTATTATTTATTGAATGTTATTTACGCATTTATTTGCTTCCTAATTTACATTTCAAAAAACCCTGAATGGTCAAAATAATGACACAGTAAGCGTTTTAGTGTTTTACATTTAGTCATTTTTTTTTAGCAGACGCTCTTATCCAGAGCGACTTTCTTTGGCAGTGTGTTTATCTGGGGGGTGAGAGGAATTATATACAGCAAATTCCATCTCCTCACACACTCCTAATTCTTGTTTCTTTTCAGTTTCCATTATTCTAAAGGTGTATGACTATATTTGTTAACAGTAGCTTGGAGTTAAAGTTTTTAGAGAACATTTGTAAAGTACAAGCACTTAATGAAGTCAGACCTTGTGGTTTTTGTGAAATCAATCACGGTTATTTGCCAGATTTCCTACACAGTGTGGAACTGACTTTTGAACTCTCTTTTATCATCAATGTGTTGGTCGCTGTAGGCTACAACATTTGTTTAAATCCAATATCTAGTGAAGGTTATTCACTTTTAAGATCTTAGAGTGGTTTTATTACATGCGGGGTGAAATTCACGTACTCTACAGTACTCTACTGCTACCACCTATAAATGGCAAAGAACTATAGCACAATATTAAAATGCTGTTTTAGTCCCATTTCAAGTATCCTGTTTCCAAATGTACACTGCCATTTTTGGATGATGGGCAGCAGTATGTGTAGAATGGACTTCCTTTTCTTGAGATGCACAAAAAGGAAATTAAGGGGTTTTGTGTACAGTACTGACAAGTACTAAGTGTTGATGTTCATATTTAGTAGAGATGCTAAAAAAGTATCTAGTAAAGTATCTTTTTTCTTAACCTCATAGTTCTAGGTTGGCTGCCAACCTATTGTTATAATAAGCGGTTATTTGTATTTTGTAATGCACATAATGTTTAAACCTGTCCAGACTGTACAGTAGGATGTATTACATATGAACTGTTCCACTTATGTCCTTTTTAGAGAGTAGATCTCATGTTGTTTGTCAACTTGCAACTTGCAGGCTATATTTATTTGAGGGCAAGCCTGCCCATTGTCTTCCATCAGGTGGCATCATTCCTACATAACAGCCGTCATTGTAGACCACACGCTATCTGACTCACGCTATCTGATGTGAGACAAACCTAGCCAGCCAGTGAAGCACCTCAACATTAAATGGTCCCTACGTGATTGAATCTCAAGACGATTTATCACATTATTTGCAAAAACGTTTTGGGAAATGAACCAATGACTACTTATTTGTGTAGTAGGTTTCTGTCTCTGCCTACAAAACTTCTGTCTGTTTTGTTTTTTTCGGAATTCTACTTTAACATAATTGTTTTGACTCAAAGTAATTTTTGGGGCCCAGAAGCACAACACCAGTTGCTCTGTTGAAAATAATTATTGTAGAATGTAAGTATTATTGTTGCTATTTACTTTTCCAAGGATGTTGAATTTTTTACGTTATTTATTTGTTGAGTTGAGAAGAGATGGAGCACAGCACCAGGAAAACAGGGTTTATTGTTGTCCAATTATTTATGATGCAATAATTACAAACTTTACAATGTAAATATGGTTTTTATTTTGTTTCATATGATTGAAGGCACATATAGCAGGATTATATGTGGTGCTGGTTGTAAATTGTAGCTGCCTCTGTTGTTAAGGGATGATGTACCAACACCTTGGTCAAGTACCAACTAGTAAGTAACAACTTTCCCATTGTTTTTCAAAAGCTCTAAAATGAATAGTTTAAACAAGACTGTTACCTACCTATACAACAATATAATTTTAAAAGCTTTGTTTGAAAAAAAAGACACATAGTTAAATTACCCTTTACTTGAAGCACTTATGATGTGTCATACTGGGTTAGATTTAGTATGGTAAACATTGGAAAGTTTGTGGACATATATTGATGTGCTCAAGTCTAATACTATAATATTTAATATACTATGACAATTCCTAATGTTAATTCCATATCTAAAATGTCAATAGCCATACAATTGTTAACATGGTTGAATATTTATTTTTGCTGTTGTTTATTGTTTGCATTGTACAGCTTCCTAGTTAGGGAGAAGTCCCACAATGACTCACTAGATTACAGCTACCTGCTTAAAATAGTAGGCTAAATGACTAAATGTAAATGTAAAATGTACCAAATTATTGCCATTTAGCATCAGCAGGGGAGCTGAAAAAGGCATATCTGAATAATTTGTGATATTCACACGGTGATATATTGCTTATGTGTACATATATACATAGGTGTAAATGTATTTATATATTTTTGTCTTAATCTGTATATCTGTTGAAAATATTTTCATAGATAGGATCCTAGCCACTCCCCAGTACGCCCCTTTTTTTGTTGTGTTTTAGATATTACCTTGTCCCTATTATACTTGCATGGAGATATTTTAATATAAGAAATTATTTATGGTAGTTCTATCGTCATTGAATAATGAAGTATAAAGATGGCACTGGACGTTGCAAAACTGGATAACCTCCTAGATCACTGCATGTTGTTACTGATAGGATGTACGATTTTGTTGAGGTACGTAAGACAACAAAGCTGAGGTGTAGGCTGACCTCCTAAAAAGGAGCATTAGACTCAATTATATATTTGTGTTCCAGATGTGATTTAGAAATAATTTTGCTACTTGAGCATAAATAAAATGATCTTTGCTTAAGGTAACTCGTGTTGTTGTTTTGATTGTTAACAGTTACAAACAGGCAGGAAACACTCGAACCAAATTTGGATCGAAAAGCTAGAACATTTCATTCTAATAAGTAACTATAAGTAGCCTAAGTATGTGCTTGCTTAAGGAAATCTGAATATCCAGTTTACTTAATGAATCAACATAAAAAGCCTACTGTTCTTATTAATTGTATTAATAGTGATATGATAATGTAGATTCATATCAAAAGAAAGAAAAACAGGATAAACTTGTCTGACTAGCTTCTGGGAAATGTAGTTTCTGTGTGATTCTGAATGTTCTCGCAACATTACCGTGACGTTGCTGCAACGTGATATCATGCCCTGTCTGAAGGCTCTTGGATTACAACTTCCGCTTCTTTTCCTTCACGAGTCCCTTCTGTGTTTACTGAGCGAGACATTGTAAAAAGGTTTTCCTTGGTTAAAAGTAACGTTTGTTAACTCGCGGGTTAAGTGGCATTTATGGAGCATAATGGGAATAATAGAAGCTGGGGGATGCAGCGACGAATGGAAGGTTTGGTCAACAAACACATGGCAGATATTGCCTTAGAAACACTCCAACAACGGCTTTCGGCTGTGTCAGATGAAATGCACAGTCTAGCTGAGCATGTTTCAAGACGCTCAGAAGCAATTCCTAAAGATGACATTACAAGACGCACGGATGTGAACTTTGACGGCGGGTCTCTCAACGGAACGTTCAACTCAGGGGGCGTTAGTGAAAAGTTATTGCCCGCTACAACATCCACCGCAGGTAACAGTTAATTTGATTTAACAACTACAAAAAGATACATTCCTTGCTGGCATAGACTACAACATTTTCAACATGTCAAGTTATAGCATGGTACAACCAGACCAATATGGTTCTGAGTACAACCCCATGAGTAGCACAGAATTTTCATGTAACCCTCTTTGACCAATCAAAGTTAGAGGAAGATCGCGTTTTACGTCAGCCTGGCTGAAAAGGCTTCAACAGACACAGTAGGCTCATACCTGTGTCAACACTTCCGTTTTCCCTGTGAGTCTCCTGTATTTTACACCCATCTCCCGCCCTCTCCCGTTTTGTTATTTCTCCTGTGAAACTCCCGTAATTTGTATGGCCCAAACCTCGTTATATGAAAAAAATCACATCAATATATTATTTCAAGGTTGTCCAGTTGCCAGATCTTCTATGAAACGCATCCTACTCACAAAATACATATGTACAATTTTCAACCCATTTATGACCTCAACCTGGCAACCTACAACCCAGTTGCGCTGTTGATATCTGCGCAGGTAGACGGGAGAATTTGAATAGTAGACGGGGGAATTTGAATCAAGAATCAGTGGTAGAAATTGCATTAAAAGTCTCAGGTGGTGTTACGGCCAAAAAAAAACAAAATATGGCTGCTAATTTAACAATATATGGACGGAGGAATTTTATTTCTTATCTCCAAGCAGCATTGACAATTCCCACGCCTTTAGCAAAGTGTGTCACACTGATTTTAGGCCTATCGGTAGGACGGTGGGAAAAATGATGTAATGCAGCACAATAAATCACAACGGCACAGTATTTCAATTATTGGAGCTCTGTCTCTGAACTCACCCCCCCCCCCCCCCGTTCTGAAGTGTCCCGGATTTTAGTACTTAAATGTTGGCAGGTATGTGTAGGCTACTGGATTGGAGCAACAGTATTCACATATTTTGCATGTTCAAAATTATTGGAATAAATTATGGAATAATACAATATGAAAAAAAATACTTAGTGCCAGAACTTAATCATATCAATATTGACCCATAAACCCCTTAGATGCTTACAGTGATATAGATATGAAAATGTGTTCACATAGATATTATGTATATTAGAATAAGACGTATGTAGCTCTGTTTATTGGAACTAGCATAGACCACAGTTAATGCAGCATCGGTAACAACGCAACTAGTCGAGATGGTAAATCCTCAACAACACATTCTACAACATCTAACAAACCATTTCCCCCATAATCCCAACCTAAATTAAAGCCACTTTGCTACTTTGCAATATATCTTCTGAACATTTGCTTCAAGTTTTGCAGTTGTCACACCTACTTCTCTGTTCCTGACCCTTCTCTCTCAGAAACGGTAGCACAGCGGAAGATCATTGCCTTGCTGGTGGAGATCAAGGAGGAGCAGCAACGACAGTGGGTGGTGCTGAGGGAGCTGCAGGCCCGTGTCCAGGGACAGGCCTGCATGGAGGAAGAGGAGGTGGAGTCTCTAGACGTGGACCTGCCCCTCAAGACAATGGAGCAACTGGATGAGACCGAGACACACCTGGAGGACCCTGGAGCACAGAGGAGAATGGTAGATACTATAGCCTTACTAGTTTAACTTGGCCTATATGGGCCTATCACAGATATGTTGGTATCAATTTGAGGGATCATTGCAAAACATTTGTGTATGTATATATTCTGTATAAAAATTGGCCATATTTTATTCCCCAATATCGGCATTGGCCTCAAAAACCCAGTATCGTTCTTAGACACCCTGGCGAGGGGGGTGAGGGAGTGTTTAAAACTAATATGGAGACAACCCTGTGCATGCTTCCAGAAGCCGATTAAAAAGTTGTTTCTATTTATCGCAGGTTTCTCATCTGTCACGGATGGGCGGAGCCACCGTGGATGATGCTGTGCGGCGGCTCATGCAGGCTGTGCTCTCATTTGCTGTGGGCTCAGAGCTTAACTGGGTTGGCAGAGGGCAGAAGAGAAGCTTCAGGAACACTCGCCTCCAAGGGGTCCTCTTTCGTACGTATTCATGGCTATTCAGAAATACTAGATGCAACTTACAGTAGAGCATGATTATGCAATTACAATTTATGTTAATTGATCTTACTATGTGTCATGCCATGTTAAATGAGAATAAGTAGACATCACTACATAAATGTGTTATTAGGGGGGGCATTGAGGGTTTAACATTTATTTTTGTATTTTAAAAGGTGCATAAGTATGATTTTTTCAGTATAAAAATAAATATGTGTAAACTGATGAGGCCCTCTGAGAGCTGTTTAGCCACAGACAGCTTAGTGCCAGCGAAATGTCAATATACCATTTTTGGAGTTAAGATAAGAATTGGAGGTGCTTTTTCTCATATATTAATTTATTTTATAATCTTACCTATTGCAGCTTTAAGCCCCAGTATTTTTCCAGCACTTTTCTAACCCTGACCAATCTTAATGCATTATGCATTCTTACCATTGACTCAGATCTGTTGCCAAATAATAACCAAACACTAGCGGTGGTTGCCATAATACTGAGTTTCAACTGACTTGACTCTTTCTCTTCATTTGTAGGGGCTTTGAAACGAACTCCAGTTGGTAAGGAGGCCACACACCACCAGTTTGCAGATGTGGTGAAGAAATGGCTAAGGTTTGCCCCCTTCAGACAGGGAGGAAGTGGACGGCGACATTACAGACCCCCTTCTGTTGAGTTTCCCCCATCCTAAAGCGTTACTGTCCTCAGAAACGGGCAGCCATTAAGAATCTTGATTTCTCAAACTTATTCCTCTGCTTTAGTGTTGTAAAATGTTTTATTTCATTTTTTTTGTTGGATTTTTTTTATGTCTGAAAAACATGGTTATTGGTCTGAACTAAATGCAAATTGATACAACTGTATATAGAAACTTCAGAAATACTTTATACAGTAGAGGATAGCAGACAGTTATCAGTACTGTAGTAAGCACCAAAGTAATGTTGGTTAAGTTGTTTTTGTTGTATGAATGAGTTCTCAAATTCTTTCTAATTTCTGTGAAAACCTCTATTGACTTTACAGAGTGGTTTTAAGGGGTACCACTTGATATCAACCCGCTGAATGTGAGTAAATACATGTAGATCAGTGCAACTTTATGTAGTTTCAAATTGTGAAATGTTTTCAAAATTTCCTTGACAGTTTCCCTGACATCCCTTCATATCACCAAAAGCTTGGTGTGATGGCAAATGCATCAATAAATGAGATACTGTGTATACTATATAATAAATTATATGTAGAGAAGTTGTACAGTATAAAAGAAAGGTTGTCTTGGGCTATGCTCAAATTTAGCTGAAAAATAACTATTTGAAATGTTTCAAGTTATGAAGAAGAAACTCTGTGATGACAAGTCTGGCAGTTTTGGAGCTATAAATACTGATATGCAGTGATAAGATATGATCGCTTTGGGCCCTTGGTGGCTCACCAAGTAAACGGTGGACCAAATAGGCTATCCTTACTGCAGTAGCCTGGGTTCAATTTCAGCCAGGAGCTGTATGTCATCCCATCTTTCCCCTGCCTTTCCTGCTTTTCTAAAACTGTTACTATCCAAAATAAAGCAGAAAATGCACAAACATATATCTTCATGAAGTGATTGCTTTATTATTCCTTCTCTTACCAGAGATTAAAATATACATCTGATACAGATGTTATTTTAATCAATCAATAGCAAACAAAGATGATGAGCCAGGGAAGATATGGAGAGGATTGTGTGAGCCCCTAATAAAAAGAAACTCAACATGTTAATGAGTTACACTTCATCAGTGGTAACCACAAACAAAATTATAGTAGTCATCTTTTTATTAAATGTACTTATCAAAGTAGTTGATATAGTATTATAAGCTATTTGGTTTAAAAGATTTAACATACTTACTAAATTCCTGTAAATAAATCATTGAAAAATGTGAGAATAACCGTCATAACAAAAGTGTAAGCAGTGAACGAAAAAGGGGGTTGGTAAAAGTGCCAATCCAATCCCATCAAAGGAACACAAATGATTCTATTTTACACTCGAGTCATTTCAGGAGAGCACGTGACGTGAAAGACAACACGGATTTCACTTTACTCCCCCAGTTTTGTTATCCAAGAAAGGTCGCATGCGCGATGGGGGAAGGAAGGGGCGGTAGGAAAGGAACTATGGCAAATCATGGACAAACCCGCCGCCACTGAGGAGCATTTCGGCTTACCTTATTTTCTCTCCACAAACATAAAACCAAGTCAATACAACATGTCACGATGGAATATTTTAAGCATGTTGTGATATTTTTCAAGAATACAACAATGTTGGTGCTGTAGAAGCTTCAACCGACCTGGCACGTAACAGAGGGTAAGTAGTTGAAAAGTTTGTCTTGTGTTGACAGTTTGTCTTTGTATTATTGTTGAATAGTCGTTTGTGCACAAATGGTCCGTGTTTGTCTTGGTTGTCACTTTCGGATGGGTTTTATTTGTAGGCTCGACGATAGGCCTATATGTTTTTTGTTTGACCTGATTCTAAGTTAATTCTCTTTGAAACAGTATTAAGGATTGCGATAGTCGGGTTTATCAAATGTATAAAAAAATTGGTTTAGACCACAATTCGTAAATTTAGGATACTCACTACGATACTCAAACGTCGTTTACAAAACATTGCTATTCAGCACCTGTTGCTTGCCGTCTCAGCTTTGATAGTAAATGGGTGACGATAGGCAATAATGATGATGGGCTATAATGTAGAGAGGTAAATATTGCATAGACTGCAGTTATTCAGTAGTGTAACTTTCCTATAGACTAACAGTTTACGGATATAATAATTACTCACTGTCTCTTGCTTTGGAAAGTGACGTAGCCTACCGCGGCATAGTGCAGGGGGTTGTTCACCTAGGCTACTCATCATGAAATCCTAAAACAATAGGCCTACAATACAGTTTTAATACTGTCATATGAATAAATACCTGTCGCATTTACATGGACAATACTTTCTCTTTCCTTTCAAAGATTGCTCAGATGTCATTGAGTGATGTGATATTTGACCCAATGAGTTCTGTGAATGTCTTTGGATAACAAAGGAGTTTTAGTGCAAAGCACATTCAGGACGGGCATATTTGCTTTCTCTTAAGCGACTGAGTCATTTAGGCTGAGCCGTTTAGGCTGAGCCGTACCTTGAGTCGGCAGTTAAACGAGGAGTGGTACTTTGTATAGCTGACTTTCTTATCTTTTAAATGATAAATTTCTCTCTGCTGGACACAAGTTAATTTGCTGTAATTTGTGTTGAAAACTTATTATCCTGTTATTATATTCGATCACTAACTTCTCAAGACTTGAGTGAAAAACAAACACCATAGTTTTCCAGTGTGCTCTGAAATCTGTCAATGTGCTTAAAGTTTTTGCCTAAAGGGAGGGGGGTACATTAAAGCTGAATCACAGTTTTGGAATTCATAAAGTGTGCAAAGTCAGGTGGCCCCTGACGTTTCCCAAAAAGGTTTTCCCTTCTTCTCCTCTTTGCAGCTTTGCAGCTTCTCGCGCTTCCCCACTTCCCAATTTGTCCTCAATCAGGGAATGTTACAATGTAACATAGCAAAGGTTTGCAGTTATTTTGACCAGCTTCTCCAGGGAGGGGTTGTGGTCATCGTTGATAGTCCTATGCAACACTTACCTGTTTGACAAAGTGTGAGACACATAATCTTTGACTGAGATAAGAGGCTTCTATCTTCCTTAAAGGTATAGCCTAGATTTTAAACAGACCCAAACATTTTCAGTTCTATGCAATTGAATAGCACTATTCCCTTTTCTGTAGGTTTCTTGTACATAGGTAGTAGGCTAATGCAGGCATGTCCAGTGTTGCTTCATTCAGCAACACTGGGCCACATTCATAGCAGTTAGGAGGTTGACCTGTGTTACGTGCTGGAAGGCAGTCAGTCACTCCAGTTTGCACTTCTTTTAATGTTGCTCATTCACCCTCATGGAGCTTCCACTCTTTGGTAAATACTGTAAACGTAAACGTGGCACCAGAAGGTGTGTTGGTAAGAGTTGAGAGAGAGTTGACATTTCTAACAGTTGTTGTCTGTTATAGGATGTTGTGTCTGGGCTATGAGGCTGCAGCTTTTTGTGGACGTAATGGTCCTTGGTTACAGCTGCACTGGTTTGGGATCCACACCAATGTCAACAACAAGCTTGCGTGTTTGTGTGTGTGTGTGAGGAAGAGAACTCTGTGATCTTTCCTTAAATTCTTCTGATTGAGCTTAAACAATGCCAGTTGACTTTTAGTGTCACTTTATTTGGAATTTTGAGCCCTATTGAGTTGGTGGTGTGAATAGATCAAAAATAACAATGCAAGTGTTGAATTTCAGCTCTGTATTGAAGGTAATTTATTAAACTGGATAGTTTCTACAGGACATGATTAGCGAATAATCCTGCATGTCTAAACACCCTTAATGGCTAAGCTGCCATGAAAGCTTTAAACACAAATCTGGAGACATTGATTGTTTATTAGTTCCCCACATTACGGGATAGCCTAACTAGTATGTACATTCTTTATCCAGATAGGCTTGGCCGTAAGTCCTCTTATGCAATACTCGTGTGCGTGTGTGTGACAACAGTTACTGTAAAATGTCCTCATTCCTGCACTTAGTTTTTTCCTGAAGTGCATCATACACCATCATAGAGAATATTTTTTTGATTTTGTAACTGTGCCATTTACTATTGAGGGTATCAGTAAACAGACTGTTAACCTTTTTGAATGACCGTAACAGTAGAGCAGCTATATCTATGACACGTGCTATTGGCAGATTGGACTACCTCATCACCACTCCAACCTCAATCAAGGCATCACCAGACAATCCTCTGGACCTGGAGCAGGTCTAAGCAGCAGCTTTGGCGCGCTCCATCTCTGAAGCACTTCACTCACAGAGACTCATCCCGCCTCCAAGATAGGGTTTCAGCCTTTTCAAATTGGTCTGAATTTTTTTGTTGCCTGCTTGCGTCTCGTTCCAGCTGTCTGCTGACGTTGTGACCAGTGTAGAAGTGCTTCGGTCACCTCTCACTATATACACTACTGTAGATGGTGTATATAGTGTATCTGTATCTGGGAGAGATAGTGTTGCTAAAGTAGAAAATAAAAGACGGTGAATCCCCCCCCCCCCCCCCCCCCATCGGCTTTTTCATACAGATGGAAA
Organism: Osmerus eperlanus; assembly: GCF_963692335.1. Lineage (NCBI taxonomy): Eukaryota > Metazoa > Chordata > Actinopteri > Osmeriformes > Osmeridae > Osmerus > Osmerus eperlanus. Next base: position 11,603,999 of record NC_085023.1, read on the forward strand.
TATCCACAGACACACACACACACTCTTCCACACAGAAACAAAGGAAGAGCAAGATAAAAATACTTGGGGGATGGTGTAGGAAACCGACTCTGAACTGAGGAATCTGTGCCAGTCAGAACCAAGGTATTGCATGACAATACATGTTATCAACTTCCTTATGTACCCATATGAAAGTTGGCATAAAGCCTTTCACAACTGTCCTAAGACAACAACTTAGTTATCTGATGAAGCTAGCTAACTTAATTCTGCTTACAACTAGATAACTGTGTCCCGTACAAGTTGGGTATAGAAACTAGTTGGTTTGTATTGTGCCAGAACTAGGTCAACTCCAACCATCAGCAACTAATGATCAAGTTGAGCATGGATGATTAGACTCATTCATATCTTAAGCATTGCTTTAGGATTATTATAGTGTGGCCTTAAATCTGAGCACGACACTGTGGTATTCCAGCCCACTGTACCGAAATAGGTTAGGCTTGCAGAGCTCAGCAAAATCCCACTGACTTTGAGAGATGTGGGTTCAGGTGTGGTGATATTTTAGGGGTTGTGTGTACGTGTGCATGTGCGATGCTGATGATTTGATAGCTGGTCTAGTAGTCGCAAGTCAGCCAGTGTGGTGGGGGGTGTGGGTGGGTGGTGGGGATCACCACTACCGTAGAAGAGCTCCTTCTCTTGTCAGAGTGCACTTAGTGTGTAGCTGTCTGGTTTTCCATCCACTGCTCGTCTTTTCGTAGCAGTACCTTCTGAAAGCAGGGGCACACCCAGACATAGTTGGGAGCAAAGGAATGTGACACACTTTTTAGGGAGCCAAACATAGCCGTTTTATTGAAAGAATCAAAATGGCTACTCCTGCCCTCAGTTTCGCCACTAACCAGATGAGGACTGTCCCAGAATAGTAACTGGCTTGGGTGTTGGTTTGGTCAACTTCTCCAGACCCAGAAGTGGAGTTATTCTAAGCTTGTTGATTTCTTGGCTGGCTCAGCCAGGCCTGCTAATGTGATTAACATTGCAGGACACGATTTTGGGATCCACCAAACACACACATACACACACATTTAGGAAACAAATGATCCAAGAGAACCTAGTTATGCATCATATTGTGGTTTTCCTTTGTCTACAATGTTTACAGCAAACAGAGTAAAGCTGTCTGTTTCCCTCATTCCTCTATCACTCCATCTGTGGTAGGAACTGGAGTAGACCTTCCCCTGCCTTGGTCCCTGTACTGTAGACCTGGGTCTGGACCTAGTTGAGGGTTACTATGTGGGGAGACCTATAAAACAGCAGGGTTTTAATTATAAGGTAGCACACACAAACCCACATAATGCCAAATTACTTTAAATGTGTGTGTTTCCGCTGCTCATAAATAACTGACAAAACCTACAAACATAAACAACTATATTCTATATGATTCAAAGTATAATTCTAAAGGTTGGGTGAACCATGGATGTGGTTTTGTGACTTGATACTAAATTACTTACTTGAACATCCTCTTGTAAGGTGACAACGGAAGGAGACATAATTACACAGTTCGCACAGGTGTAATGGCCAACTGTGAACTTTGGGTGGGCTTTAGAAAACCAAAGTCTTGGCTTGCTTAACTCAAGTTGATTCATGTTTTAAGCCTCAGGTTTGGTCTTGTTGATGCTGTAGCCTGAAGCTGAGAAACTAATTATTGAGGGTTCCCCAGGCCTGAGCTTCAGAACACACTGTTAACAATGATCTCTGAAAGTGATGCATGCACTGAGCTGTAATATATATATGAAGTCCTATAGTATTAGCATTTGCCATGTCGTACGTGTTTTTTCAGTCACCTAGTTCTGTCTACATAAAAGTTGCACAAAAAACCCCACCTTCATTAAAGTTGCAATGTAGTTTAGGCTAGTTCTAGGCTAATTTTGGTCCTCCACAGAGATTAAATACACATACCAGTTGGAGTTGAGCAGCTTAGCTGAAATGGAATGTGTTATTCTGCAAGTCTAGATAGCCATACTTTATGGGTTTAGCTCACAAGTTAAGATTGTATTAAAGACGTGTGAGTTGCTAGCATGTTAGATTCCGGTGCGTGAGTTTCCCAATGTGTGTAAACCCCTTCTACTCTGCTGACTTGTGATTGTGTCCTTTACTATCTGTCAGTGCAGCCTAACTTGAGAATGCGTCAGTGCTTTTGTGGTGGATGACTACACTGCTAAACCCTTCATTAGAAAAACTCCTCCTCCCTTTACTCATCTCTGGTTGTCGCTGTTATTTTCCTGGCTTGCTTCTCTAACTTTCTATTTCACATGTTCTGTTTGTTTCTTTCCCACTTTCATTGTTTTTCCTGTGCTTTGTGTCAGTTTCCTCACTTTTTAAAATCTCTTAACTAGTCCACAGTGATAGTGGTGTGTATTGTGCCTGAGCTTGATGGTGTTATTAGACTTCACACTGATGCCAATATTGAGCAAGTCACTATTACTCAATCAGTGTTTCCACTAGGTTTACAGCTTTGAGGGGGGGGGGGGGGGGAGGGAGGACAGGACAATCTGTGACATGGTCGCCCGACCATGTAGAGACAGAAATGACATGCCGTCGTGTAAATAAGATAAATAACGTAAGGCCATTTAGTTTAATAAATGAGCAAGATATAGACCTGTTTTATAGGAAAGGTAACCTTAAATGACTTAATTTGTGATCTGGCGCTTTATAAAAAATAAATAAAAATGGTAGGGGAAACGCAGTCAAGTATTCATATTCAGTCAACCTCATTAAACAGTACCATAGCTTTCCTTTTGTTGACATTTTACCATACCATTGTAGTACTCTAGGGGAAAAAATGAGATACCACTGTACCTTTTTCTGTCATTTATAAAAAGTTGATAAGGACAATTTTGAGTAAGGAACAGAAGGATAAAGATTGCAGTGGCCTCTTAAATTGTACCTTTCTGTTCCTCACTCAAAATTGTCCATATCAACTTTTTCAGGAGCTGTATATTTGGAACTTGTCTGCAGTTCTTGGCAGTGTAAAAATGGACTTCCGGTTCATATCCCTAGCACTGCAGGTCAGTTTATGTTATTTATGGCCATCTTACCACTGTCATTCCTGTGACCTTCCCTGTTGGCAATGACCCCTTGCTACACCTGGGTAAGGGATAGCTAGATGGGTTAGGTTAGACTGGGGGCTGGGTGGGATTGAGTGGGCTTGCGGAGACTTGGAACAGAGGAAATGAGAAATGTAGTGGGCTGTAAAAGCATGTGTAGGTCTTTCAGGTCTGCACACAGACTTCCTTTCAGGCATGAAACTCACCACTACAGTAGGCGTGGTGGGAAAATAAAAGTAATATTCTGAAAGATTCTCTACTGGAGCTCCACTCAGGATAGGCTTATTTGTCTTCCTTTTCAGCTGTTGAACAAAGTTTTCACATTTGAATTGACACCAGACTTGGAATTGACCCCAGATCTGGCAGATCATTTTGTTTTGGCTATTTAAGATATTCTCAAATCTGGCTTGTTTTTCAGTTTTTTTTTCACTACTTTGTTTCATTGAGATGTGCTGTTTGTGAGTGAGTTGTTGTTATAATTACTGCCCTAGTTTAATTTGCGTCAATTGGTGACCACAGGGGCCTTCCTGTTTACCAGGCCGTTTGTGTGTTTTGTATTCTGTGTAGTTTGGATACACTGGTTGGAGAACACTCTTGCTCTCTTTCACTCTTCCACTCCACACACACACACACACACACACATAACAAAACCCTATGTCATGTCCCTTATGTTTAGCCGTGACAAGATGGATGTTCATGTGCATGTTTGAGTGCAACAACAACATCATGACAGCACCCCCCCAGGGACCTGTAAAAACAGAAAGGGGGAGAGGAACCAGAAGAGTGCGCAAAAGCCTTCTGCTTTTCAGGAAATACTTCCCTGAGCCAACAAGCTCTCCCTCTCTTCTGCCTTCTCTTTCCTCTGCTATTTCCTGAGGAACGCATGGCAACAAAGAAATCGAATCCAATGTTTTTCTAACTTTTTCAGTCCTAGCAGCTGGTCAGTCAAGTTAGGATTGACAACAGGTGTGTGTGTGTATCGTGTGTGTGTGTGTGTGTGGGTTTGGATTAAACAGCTTCTTTGGCAACCTGATAAAAGCTAGACTAGGCCTGAGATACAGATGTTTTACTGTTTGGGTTCCTCCTAACTTAGACCCCCTTTAGCCCAAAAAACTGTTGTCACTTCACTGCTACTTGACTACAACATACTTGAGTATGTCAGGACATGCTGGATAGAGCTGTTGTCTAATAGTATTGGTGGTTTCCCTGTGTCTGGTTCTCTCAGGATGGGAGGGTGCACACAGCTGGCCCATATCAAAGCTTTCTGGTGTGCTGAGACCTACAACATATGGGTCAGGGATGAGCATATGTGCGTATGTGTGGGAGACAGAGAGGGCTCTTTTACAGTTTTTTTTACAGTATGTCTGTGTGTATTGTATGAGCTTCTACCAGTAAATGACATGTTAACCAATTCGACCAGACTCTTTTAAAGGTGCACTCAACAATCTTTCCAAAGGATAGATTGGCGTGACTGATGAAGGCTAGACTAGGTTTCTCTAGGAGCTGAACTTGACTGATCCAGATCTCCACTGGAAGAATGACTGTTCCTCTTTCTACCCTACAGAGCCCCTAGCAGACACACAGACGGCAGAGGCCAGACAGACGGCATGTCCACTGATGCACCGGGCCAGCCCTGCCAGAGGGAGAGAAAAGGCAGCTTTTTCAAGGTACGTACATTTAACACTAAGCGTGGTTCAGACCATGGATGTCTCCGGACGATGCACATTTCTTGATAAGGCACCTAGTAACTACTTCTCCACTCTGTAAGGGCCAAAGGGAGAGCGACAGAGATCAGAGGAGAAGGATAGAGGAAGGATAGAAATAAGAGGGAGGATAGTACGTAATTGTTGAAAGGTTTTGGTTATACTTTCTGTTCACGTGATGTTGAGTTGTGTTATAAAGTTCATTTGAGTAAAATAAAAGAATGTGTATCCAGAATAACTGTCAAATAAGCCATGACCTGACAGAGAAAGCACTATCAGCAGGTAAAGCAAAATGATATGAACGAACGATACAAAACTGAGTGAACTCTTTGGCAAATGTAGTCAAATTAGGGAAATGTGTCACTTTATATGCCATGTTAGGGCTACATCACTGAGGTTGCAAGTAATTTAAATGACGGTAACAGGATTCAGTCGGACCTGTTATAGAATGAGTAGTTTTTGTCATAGAACAAAATGGTTGATATCATAAGGCTAAAGTGATCTGATGTCACAGTACTTAGTTCTTGCTTCATGAAGCTTCAAAAAGGTTTTCATTGTTTTTGCATGGACTGACTTTTTGATGGTTAGATGACCTCATTCCTTGTCATGATTAAGCACTGAGCTATGAACAGGCATCTTTTGTCTCTCTGCCCCCACATACTCATCTTCTCCCTCATACTAAAGCTTTGAACTGTAGTTGTAGGCTGGGGCTGTGTTGGGTGTGTAGGATCTGTTGTTAGCTAGCTAGCAACTTTGGCTAACCCATCAGGCAAGTTCAAAGCTAGGCCCTCCCTGCTAGACATATATTATGACTGGGTAAACTGCGTGTAAAAGCCTGTTATCACTCTGAGTGGTGGCTTGATTATAGACCTGCCAACTTCTGGCCACGCCACACCACGCCTGAACACTCGTGTCTGCACAGAGAACGGAGGAGAAAACCCAAACTGTGGAACAGTCAGGCTGCCGTTCTTCTATGTGAGAAATCTGGAGCCGTGCATCATTGACTTGCATCCATCTTTGGTTAACAGTAGTACACCCCCCCCCCCCCCCCCAAGTAAAATCGATATCTTATCTTGAAAAGTCTCTAAAGCTTGAATCGGTTTGTTGCCCTAATACTAAAGGTTAGAAAGCAAACTGACTTGAACTGGAAGTGGCCTTGCAAGTACGTGAAGGATATTTCGATTTTAAAAAGCAGTTCTTTGAGTTTCAATGGACCTGTAAATCGTCCTCGACCCCTCTGTGAGTAGAGAAGGATCTTTTTCAGAAACAGAACTTTGACACACCCTTAGACCCCAAACAAATCACTCATCTTTACTGCCGTCTTAAAAATCAGCCGTCCTGTGTTGTGAGGAGAAGCAGGGAGGCGGGGAAAAGGGCTGAGAAGAGACATGAAGACGATCAATGCTACAGGAGATGGAGGACGGGACCATGTACAGCAGAGGACGGGTCACCAGGACCAGACTCACTCTTCAAGGAATCTGTCCGACCTCAACCTGTTAGTCATCTGCTCAACCCTAAATCACCCTCAACTCATGTGCTCCCAGACATGGTGGAAGATAAAAGAGGAATGCCTAAAATAAAAATAAAAACAAGATGGTAACTGTCATGTGACCTATATCTTGCCATGTGGCAGTATCAGCCTGGCAATAGTTCAGATGAGAATGCACACTTGGGAGTATTCCACCGTCTTTGTACATGTGTTTGTTTGACCTCCTGAGCAGAGCAGCTCCACAGCTCGAGCCCAGCACGCAGGCTTTCCCCTCTGAGCCATGTGAGCAGGCTGCTTCACTGTTGTTAACAGCAGTGACTGTGTGTTAGGAGCTGGACCCTAGTCTCTCTCCGCTGTGCAAGCCCAGCCAATACTGGCCACAGGCATCAGTTTCCTTGTAAAAAGAATTCTGTTTGGCAGAAAGGGGGGATGGGGGGGGGGGGACAATGAGCGGGTGCTGTATTTGTAATAAAAAAAATCCTAGCAACTTCAAGACTTCATCAACTCTGGTGCACCTCCTGTGGTGGTCCTGTGAGGTTGGATGGCAGTCGTGACTCTACCTCACCGCACAACACATACCAGCAGTTAGGTCCTTCAATCTTCTCTCTGTTACCCAGCCTTTCTTCTTCATTTTTTTGTTTTTTTACCCGACCCAGAAAAACACTTGTGAACAAGGTTGCGCAACACATTGCAAAACTGGCCATTCAGTCAGTCTTATTATTGGGAAATGGAACAAGTGACACTCCAGCTAGGTTTGCATGCATGTCAAATCATCACATTACTGGATTCAATCAGCACACAAAGTCTACATTTCTTAGCTAATGTCAGACTATTTCATACCTTTTAAAGTTATTTATAGAAGATAAGTATAGAGGCAGGTAATATACTGCAGAGTCCTATACAGGTTTTAGACACATAAAGCTAGCCGAGGAAAGCAAAGTATCTAAAAGGAAACATTTTGGCAAATGTCATTGTTACAAATGGTCTTTTTCTCTACTTTGTACTACTTGTTATTTGTTTCTAGAAAGGCAGGCACGCCTGTGTGTGTCCATGTGTGTCTGTTATTTGTCTTTTTGTGTGTGTGGTTTGCTGATGGAGGTTCAGTCCAGGTTCGACTGTGAGTGGAGGTGTATATCTTGCTGGCTCAGGTGCTCTGGAGTGGTCAGCTTGGCCTGTTTGGAAGACTTGGAAGCACAGATTCAGCAATGTTTGGATGGGTTCAAAGTGGGAAGCGGGTCATATTTCGTACAAAAGTGTTAAATCTGTTGAGTACCGCACAACTATTCTTGAATTGGCTGCTTCTGCTACAGGCTAAGTGGCGTGAACGTGTAGAAACACTTTGTCTATTAACCCCCTCGCTGACGCTGTTATCATCACATGGAGGTTCTCATTACTGACAACCCACTCGTGTGCATGTCAGTGTGTGTGACTGTGCTCTTTTTGAATGAGCGTGCATAAGTGTACAAGTAGATTTTTGCTATATTCTTCATAATATGACATAATGTAATGATGTTTAATTTAATGTTGAAGTTTTATTCCCTTCATGTGTGTCTCACAAGCAAATACAAGAAATACGCTTTCACACACGATTCCCTCAAAACGAGTCGCTCGCTCGCTCTTTCTTCTTTTGACTTTCTCTCATTTCTTTCTCTTTTGTATATTTCTGGCATCTAATTTCTTCCTCTTTCTCATATTTCATTTAATCTCCATCTCAAATTTCTGTCTCCCAAATTTACTTCCTGTTTACATTTCTGTTCTTAGCTGATTGACTCGTTTGCCTGGGAGATTGGCACCCTGAAGAAGGAGATGGTACAGAAGGCAGAGCCAGCAGTGAGAGATCCTGGCACTGTTACACTGCAAGGGTGAGTGTGTGTGTGTGTGTGTGGATAAGACATGTCCTGTGTGTGAACTTCTGCCTACATTTTCTCACATCCTATTTCGCACATAATGGCCTGCTTGTTGTTTTATATTTTCATCTGCTGTGACCTGGACACTTATTGTATGGAATCCTCCCAGCAGGATTTCATACTTTAGGCTTCTCTGTAGTTCTCATCTATACCAAAAGGTGGAGATGCTTAGCCTCATTCCTTCATGTGCAGAGTGGCAAGTGTCATGACGTCATTGTTCCCAGGAGCTGTCTGTCTAAAACCATTGTAGACACTATAGACACTGACTCACACCTTCATGCCTTCTGTCTGAACGTAAGTGTGTAACCTTGGCATTTCCTCTTAAAGGGGGCCGTATGAGGTATTTCTGTGGAACAGCAACAGTTGGCAGCAGTAGAGGGGACGTCATTTGTTCCAAAAATGGGAAATGGATAGGGGGTTTGTAATGATGACTGTTTCTCTCTCTCTCCTTCCTCTTCCCTCCACTCTCTTCTCACCTTTCTCTCTCTCTATGTCTTCCGCCCCCCTCTCACCCTCTCCTCACCTGAATTCCCCTGTCTGTCTGTCTCCCACCCCCTTCCCTCTCTTCACCCCCACCCCCTCTCTCTCCTCACCTCTCTCCCCCTCTATCCCACTAACCCTTCTCCAGACTGCAAGGGGAAGTTGCCTGCCTGTTCCAGCGCTCCCCTCCCTCTGCCGGCATCGGGACGGGCCTGGCGAGGGCCCGGGATTCGGGCTACGACTCGCTGCACAGACTGATGAGCGTGCTGGACAGGCTGATCCAGACGCACGGCGTCTGGCTGCAGCTGGGGCTGAACCACGCTGACGCCACGCGGATCCTGCAGAGCCATCCCACCGGGGTGAGACACCCGCCGTCCCTGACCTCCGACCTCTCCCGTCCACCGTAGACACAAGACAGTCCGGTTTTTCTACGCGAACCATTTGACCTTACTCCTATCAGCCATTAGTAAGATAACTGTGACAAAACACCTCCAGCTTCAAAGGTTATCGGCCTCTGGATAAACAATGACACTCTGTTGAGCCGTATCCGGCACCCGACGTCACTGATAACCTCAAACCCTCATGAGGGACGAGATGAGACGCACGCGCTACCGAAACAGCTGCGATTCTCAACAAGGCTGTTGTTCTCCTCCCTGCCGCTCCAGACGTTCCTGGTAAGGAAGTCGACGACCCTGCAGCGGAAGGTGATATCGCTGCGCATGGACCCAGACTCCGAGACACCTGTCCGGGATTTTCCTGTCAAAGAGAGTCAATACAGTAAGTACCCCAAGTCACGTTTTCCATCCCCACTTGAAGACATTATAACCTACACTACGTTTACGTTGAGGCGTTGTGTATGTGTTCTGCCGTGTTTTGTTGACGTCCAAGGATATTGCTCAATAAGGATCTCTGTTGTTTAGGACTGAACTAGACATGCTGCAACACTGCGGAGGGAGGTGGCTGTGAGAGCAGTCCACTCCTCCTGTGTAGACGTCATTGCCTAGAGCACTAGATTGGATTTTCCCAACCCCTCGACGATTGGAAAGTACTGAGGCAGCTAAATTGACTTGTTTTATTTTTGTCCTGTGAGTGTTGCGACTGTCTGCCTGTCAAACATGAGGAGCAGACCCGGTCCCTTTTGGTTGAGGCCTAGAAATGAAGCAACATCTCTCGAATGTATCCCCTCTCTTTCTGTGCATTCGGAGGGGAGGTCATGGTGAACTGGAGGAATTGGACTTGGGCTATTTGTTGGGTGTGTGCTGCTCTTAACAACTGAGATTATTTTCGGTTGTACTTAATTCGTTATTGAAGTTAGTGACACTGGGGGGGTGGGCTAGCCTGCTGTAGACGGCTGTAGCTTGTTCGTGTGTGTGTGTGTTTGCCAGATGCATGGGCGTAGGCATACAGAACCAGTCCAACCATGCCAGCCTGCCAGGAAAACAAGCCTCACCCCTACCTTGCTCAATTTAAGCTACACTGTGTGGAATTTACTTTGAACTTACATTTTCTATCAGTTTTGGCTTTTTCAATGTAGGTATTTTGTTAATGGCAACTTAGTATTCAATGGGTTGTCAATACAGAAATCCCCAATGTTCTTTGCCACTCATGTCTCCACATCTATAGTATTTTCCACTAAGATCTCATGTAGATACTTGTGTGGGATTATTTCTTAAAGGAAAACGCTTGCTTTTCTGTTTTCACATTTTCATGGCATTTTGTATTTCCTGTTTCTTCAGTTTTCCAAGTATTAGTGAGGGAGGGATATAGAGGTGGAGAGAGAGAGCTGAGCTGAGGAGATAAACAGTGATTGTTTACAGTTGGTTCTCTTTGTGTGTGTGTGTATGTGTGTGTGTCTCCTAAAACTGTCCTCTTATGAACTCATGTATGACCACAGCAGATGTGTGCTAATCTCCCTTGGTATAAGTATTTTGTAATAGAGGGATTCAATTAGAGGATTCCAGTAATGCTGCTTTTAAAAACCAAATTGTGATCATTTTAAAACTGCATCTGAACACATTGTGTGTGTGTGTGTCTGTTTATCAACTCTTTATTCTGTTGTCATTCTAGTTTTCACTTTGTGAAAACACCCTCACGTAATGTTGGAGTTTTCTGGTATGGAAACAGCAGGAACTTCTGCAGGAACTATTAAAGCATCAGGAATGACTGTCTGGTTTTCCGGTTCTGGTTTTGAGAATGTGGTTCTCTCTTCACAGCGTTCTCCCTGGAGGGATCTGGCCTCAGCTTTGCAGACCTGTTCCGGCTCGTGGCTTTCTGCTGTATCAGCAGGTGAGATGCCTGTGGACTTGTGCTGCTACACTTGAAAACAACGTTTGTCATGTAAAGAGCTGCATATGGAAAACAAAGTGTTGGAACAGTCACATGTCAGCTGAACACGCTTTCTTTCACTGTATCAAAACGCGTTCACAGTTTACCTGAAACCAAAACGAAAGCAGCTGTTAATGAAGTACACTGCCATCCAGCGGCACATACATACACACACACACACACACACTGCATTAGCAGTAGTTTCTGTAGATCCTGATTATACCCAACTTGCGCCTTCCATGCATCCTTCTCCCCGGTTTTGTATGATACATCCAAGTTCTCTCATCCTGAAATCATTGCTTCGTTTCCTTCAGGGACGTCTTACCTTTTACCCTGAAACTTCCAGAAGCCATCTCTTCAGCTAAGACCCCATCAGATCTAGAAGAGGTGGCCAAGCTTGGAGCAGGTACGGACCTTATCAGTTCAGCTTCCACAGGGCTCATGCCCCATCCCCCCCTTGTGTGACAGGGCTTAGTGAGTCAGTCGGTGAAACAATGACTCTCCCAGGCCCAGATCACTGACGCTTGGCTGGGCACAAATTCAGGCAAACCCTGGGGCCTCTGGACCTTCAGAATAGGCCTTACTGGGGTCTTTAAGCTGTGACTCATCGATGAATACGATATCTGCAATGTACTTAATGTGCCAGACCCCCAGTGCCACGCTGGCTGGCTGGCTCTCAATGGGTTTGTGTGTAGAGCTGATAAACCCCTAGTTTGATGACATCCTTACCTCAGTGTGGTGGTTTCGAGAGATCACTCGGTGCTTGCGCACACAAGACACACACACACACAACGGGCTTGTTGTGAGGGGTTTTCTCCTCTCGGGAACGTGAGGAGACTGTCGTGAAGCTAAGACAATGCAGTGTTCTGTGTGTGTGTGTGTGCGCGCGCGGAGGTTTAGACAAGCCAACTCTGACGCTGTTAAAGGATGACCGGCTGAAGATGAGATGCGTCTGCAAACTGAACTGACGTCTGGAAAGTGTAACCCTACCTGTGTGTTTGTGTGTGTGTGTAGACCTGTGTGACGTGGAACAAAGTCAAACAGTCAAGCGCACAGTGAGGCACTTACTTAATTAGACTCCTGAATGATTCCTCGGTTCTGTTGACGTGTCCATCTTCAGCTACTACACTGAGTTGTGACTAAAACACAATAGCTCATTTTATAGTATATAGAAGAATAGTCTGTATATTTGGTTACGTAGGCCAAACACTTGCCTTCCTATCAACTGTGCCTCTATCCAGTGTCTGCTTTATTTCGATTGAAACAATGGATCTCCAGCTTTTCCACTGTCCCCAGATCACCTAGCTGTCATCGAGCCACTGTTAATTGAGTTAGAGAGCATTTTCCCCACATCTGCTACACCACTCTGTCATTCAGGTTTTTGAGTGACACAGTTTGGATAATGTCTTCCCCGCTACTTTGAATAGTGACACTATTCAAATACGTGTTTTAGGTAAGGTTTTTCGGTAACACCATGTGGATTGTCTCAAGGATTATCTGCTTATGCTTACACAATCCACGATTTATGATGGGGACAGATGACATGGTTCAGGGTTTGTTGAAACTTGTTTAACATGTTTTGATAGATAATCAAGCATCTATATACCGTTCAGATAGATTTGTTACTAAAAACAATGTTCCCTGGGTTTTATTTTTGTTGGGGAAATTTGCTGATGATTAAATGTCGTCCTAAGAAATGAAACATACTACAAAACAGTGGACACTACAATGGAACTTTGATGACAAACATTTACACAAACAGAGTTGGGTAACAGTGTAAATGAAGGGAGGAGTAAAAGGGGTAGAAAAAAAGATGTGTTTGTTTGAGAGAGGAGGAGAAATGGGAGGAGGGACTGCTCTGGGGCCAGTCCACCCACACACACACATTGGCATGTGTGAGTCATAACACAGAGAGGAGAGAGACGACAGTTAAACTTCAGAGTGTGTAGAGGCAGCAGTGAATTCTAGAATCCTCAGACAGCGGGTATGACATTAAAAAAAAACACACCAAAAAAAGATTGAAGTGTGAGAGTTCTCTACCTGCTGTAAGTAAGGCAACGTTTCCCATTTTCTGTCTATGTTCTTCATCTCTGTGTCTCTTCTCTTTAGTTCCAGTGAGCTGTGAGTTGTGAATAGCTGTGTCTGGTACTGCTTTGAGGCCAGTATTGTACTTGGAACACTGTCTCACAAGACTCATTCAGTGTCAACTGTCTCATCCAATCTGTGTTTTTTTTATGCCCACTGTAATTGTTGGCTGCATCTTTAATAGGGTACTAGCCGTGTCTAACCGAATGGTTGCTTGCTATTCAAATTCGAATGACCTTCAATCGCTACTTAAATACAAGTAAAACATTGTCTTTGTCTAAATGCATTGATTTACTGGGAAGTGTGTGTGGATGGTTTAATGTTTTGCATGTGTGTAGGCTGTCATCAACGGGGTTATTGTTACTGTTGGCACTGTGATGCACTACATACGAGGTCGTTCTGTCAGCTCTGAAGTGTTTTAAACTGAAGTCTATGTCACTAACAAAGTCAACAGCTTTTTGGCTGTGTCCAACTTTTGCCATGGTGCTTCAGTAAGCATTTGCAGTGGTGCTTCATGTGAGTGAGGCTGTGATTTGGGCTCTGCACCACGCCTAACAGTGCTGTAATACTGTGGTATTCGTGTAGCGTTGACTTTATGACCCCCCCTCCTCCATCTCTCTCTCCCCACAGGATTCTGGGATTCTGACAAGAGCCGCCCCAGGACACACTCTGTCTCCTGGTTGTCAGGGGTGAGCGCCCAACCCGCTGC